>NC_091198.1:12722873-12745373 GCF_040958095.1 Procambarus clarkii
ACAGTGTTAGGAGGACTGGCTGCAGGACATGTAACAGTGTTAGGAGGACGGGCTGCAGGACATGTAACAGTGTTAGGAGGACGGGCTGCAGAACAAGTAACAGTGTTAGGAGGACGGGTTGCAGGACATGTAACAGTGTTAGGAGGACGGGCTGCAGGACATGTAACAGTGTTAGGAGGACGGGCTGCAGGACATGTAACAGTGTTAGGAGGACGGGCTGCAGGACATGTAACAGCGTTTCGTCAAAATAATTGCCCAGGACAAGGCACCATCAACAGTTTCATCTAATCCAAGTCAAGTTGAAGCTCGACTCCCTTCAATTAATTTACCCCACTTTCTCAGGAAAAGACGAGGACGAATGGTACGAATTTTGAAACTAATTTGTTGACCTTGTGGACTCAAAAACATATTTACCCAAGAGTAGTAAATTCTCTTATCTACAACGCCAATGATTTAGTGAAGCTAAATCAGTAGTATCCCATCTGAGATTAACTAACGACAGCTATGACCTCGCAGTACAACTCCTCAAGGATAATTATGCTGATCCAGAAATTAGGACACCACACTTGGTTCATGAGCTGTTGTAATAACCCTCATCGGAGGCTTCAGCTGATTCATTCCAAGTCTTTAAGCTGGAGGTAGAATCCATGATCAAGGCCCTCAGCTTAACAGGCAATACAACTGAAGCTGAGTGGGTCTTGAAAATAATTTGTCCAGGAGAAAATATCTAGGAACATATTGATACAAATGAGGACTAACTACAATAAAAGTATCTTATCCTTAAATGAAATATCTGAGGGATTACGTTCAGTAAGTCATCAACTACGTACACATGACAAATTAAAATCACCAAGTAAACCTTCAGGAACCAATAATAGTCAACCACACAGTATCAAAGGTACTCCAAATAAATTTAATCTATCTATTTCCACACCAAAGAGGAACAGAGGCAGTGTGGGAACATATACAGTGTTCCTCCAGATCTACAGTTACTGTGTAACCCAAGACGGTGACTCCAAAGGATACTTACTGTAAGCTATGGAACATGTTTGTTCTGTAAGAGAAACATTCAATGTACCACTGCCCCACTTTTCCTGATTGTGACGCCCGTGTTGAGCGACTTAAAGATTTGCAACATTGCACGAGGTGCCTCAGGAAACACAACACCAACACCTGTGAGACCCAATTATACACCTGTAATAGGTGTAACAAGGATCAGCATTGTGCGGGGAAACCAAAATAAAGTCTCCAAACCCCAAGGTGGAAGATAACATTCCCACAACAGTACAGTACTGCAAGGTGCGACAGAAAATCAGTGTCCTGTCGGCAAAGTCGCAAAATAATGTGACTTTGCCTACTGCCCAAATTACCATCCAAAACAGGAGGGCCAGGGTCCATACCCATGGGTTGTTTGACCAAGAGTCCCAGAGAACATTTATCACTAAAAAGGTGGCAGATGATTTACAGTTAAAGCCTGTAAAACAAGTGACATTGAATATATCGGGGTTCCTAGCTGATACAGGACCTCAAGTCTACCAGGTGGTACAGCCATCAGAACGATTAGGCAGCTACGTCTGTCAAGTACCAGCCATTGTGGTGGACACAATTCCAATAGACCTTCATGTACAAGGTTTGGGAGCTACTGCCAAATTCCTGAGAAATAGAGAAATGAAATTGGCACATAAAATTAAGTCTGATCACCTCACCGACATCGGAATCCTTGTAGGTGCAGACTATTACCACCAACTCATCAGTAGCCCTTCTAAATATCAGGGCATAAACATGTTAAATTCTGCAGTAGACAAATTACTCACAGGTCCAGTATTAAGCCTGAGGAGACCTGTGCTTGCATACAAACAATACCAATGAAAACTAAATTTGTCAGCTGATTATACAACTCCAGTAGCATTATACTAAGAAGAATATAACTGACTAAAGCAATAGCGGTTGATCCTGATATCAATATTTAAAGCTGAAGATGAGTTCATGAGGCCTCAGTGGCAAATCAGTGAACAGTAGTCTAAGCAGCTACAAGTCACTGCGACCAATGTCACTGAACCCACTGCAGTCTCGAAACCATACTTGACTTTAATGATTGAATATTCAATCCTCTGAATCAACTGACCAAGTTAACCTCAATTTGTCAGCCAAATAAACTCAAGCAAATAAGCATAAGGGGGCAAAACTAGCTATATAAATCCAATGACTGATTTTTATACATTTATTATTTAATCAAGATGTATTTCCTGGGCCTCAGTGTTTATATATCAGTGACCAGTTACCTGAACAAGCTTGAAGCTAATACAACTAATGTCACTGTTGTCACTGCAGTCCCAGAATCATACTTGACTGTAGTAATTGATCACATTCAGTTCTCTGGGTTAAATAAAATGTAAATAGGCAAGAAATTTAGCCTTCCAAGAGTTAGCAGGGAAGTGAAATCGACTAAAACTTCCAACCCATGCAATTCTAGTACGGGACATCCGTCCTGTACGAACTGAATGTCCCGTACGAACTGACGTACAAATGTGCGATTACTAACTGCTAACATCAAATTAATCAAATAATTCTGAGGAATTATTTGATTCTACCATTTAATTCTACCATTTACTAATATTTAATACAATAGGCAGATAATATTGCTGCTGTATTGTAATGGCAAATTAACCCCAGAAATAGTGCTTTAATAACTCACAGAAAACGAGAGCACAGTGGAAATTTCCTCCAGTAGAAAACGGGGGATATCATTGCCACCTCGTTATTAAATATACCCGCCAAATAATGGGAAACATCCTTAATACAACAGTCTATTGACTGTAAACATCATAAAAATATTTCCCTTGGATCAACTTAATTATCAGTACCAAAATAGATTAAATGTAGGTCTTAAAACCACTTCTTGACACATCTGGACAAGACACTGGATGAGTCAGTGAGAGAGTGCCAGGAGAGTGAGTGAGTCGCCATTTTTTGTTTACAAGAGTCTCGCTGGGGCAAATCCAGCTCCAACAATTTACTCATGAACCAATGTTATGGGATGTAAAGTTCTTCCATTATCAACACGCATCGTCTGCAATAAAGGAGGTGTTCTTTCTGAAACTAGTTATTAGTTGTTTCATTCTTGATCAGAAATGTTATAGGTAGCTATAAAGTGAGCCGATTAGAATGCGAGCGAGACACAAAACAAGGTAAATATTCCTTGGATCTTACCTCATAAATAATAACTATATTTCCCTTGATATAGTTATTGTGACTTTTCATCTGCAATTCCACGATATCCTTGATGGGGTCAGAAACATAACGGCCTCCATGGAACCTACCGTTAAGTAAGGTCTGTTCACACCTTCCTTCAGTAGTGGCTCGAACTTGCGGTGTTCTCTTCCTAGGTTGACTGTCCACAGCAGCTTCTGGTGGTAGTCAGTGGCCATGAGGCAGGGAAGAGAAGCCTCCACCTCCGCTGACCGTCACCTTCCTGAGGAAGTTCCCGATATTGTTCTTTCCTTTCATCAACACCAGTTTGATCATTCTCAGCTTTGTTCTTCATTCTCTTGTCGTGTCCGTTAATCTCACTATGACTATCTACACTATACCTCAGATCCTGTCTTCTCCATTTCTTTTGTCCCCTGGTTAACACGTCTTGATAATTATTCTCCGCCGTTGACTTGCTGTTTTCTGAGTGTGTGTCCATGTCAATATTGCCATGGGGGAGTGGCCAGATTCTCTGTTGTTCGATCCTACATCTCAGCACCCAGCATGGTGCAAGATGTGTAGAATATGATAGGTATTAGTCTATCCATGTGTGTAGACTGAGCTAAGCACCAATATAAACTTCACCCCTAGTCACGGGACCAGGTACGCCTTGACCTGACCGCGTTTGGGATATGAATGTGTTATGGTGCATGCCTATGCACAAACATCAAGACTATCAAAGAAAAAATACACACATACAGACCATTACCAGAGATATCTTAACCAACAACACAGAAATAATCGACAAATGCAGCGACAATAGACAAGTAGATTCAAGTGAGGCCATTTTTGTCTGAGCTGTTCCCATGTCACTTTTATTCTTTGGGTGCTCAAATGATCAATCAAGTGGATATAAAACTTAAGAACTTTTTCAGTTTTGACAACTTCATAGGATCTGAAATTAATGTCAGATTCTCAGTTTATAATGCCAGCAGTTTCTGCTATCATAATTTTAACCCTGAGCTGTATGGAAAGTTTAAGTCTCGATTTGTTGGTCAGATGTAGTCACAGGTCCTCATCAGATAATATAAACTCATTAGACCGCATTAAAGTCTAAGTAAAGCAAATCCTCTTAAAACTAAAATACAGTATAAGTAAACATATTCAGAGAATGACCAAATATTAAGGTTTCCTGCATAAGTATAGTCTATCCACCTTGACTTACTGGTACAGCGACGGCCTTGCTTCTTGCAGGGTCGGCATTCGATCCTTGATGACCCAAGTGGTTAGACACAGTTCCTTTACTCCGTCCTTATATTCCTTCTCTTCTTTTCATAATTACTTTACCTTTCCTGTATAACTGATTCAAGAATCTGTATTTCTCCCGGCAGGTGTCCGTAGACAAAGCTTTACCTGTCTTCACCAAGTGTCCACCAATACCCGTCAACATCACCAATGACAGACTCTCGCGACCAATGCTTTACTGTATAATCGCCTGCTCACAACAACCAACCTGCAACTTTGTGGCATTCGAGGGTAAGTGTGAGAGAGAGAGTCGCTGTCACCACACTAACATTTTTAATCCCAGACACAATCCATTAACTCATAGTTTGTAAGAAGGATAAGAGCTTCTAGCACAGGCATGTCAAACATGCAGCCCTTTGCAAGCACATCTACAAAGCAGCCCACTCAAAGGATACTGTAATTTGGTCATTTAATGGCCAATTTTGCAGTTTTTATAATTTAAACTATCACCTTAAAATAGATTTCAAAAGCACAAAAGAAACACGAATGCAGCTGTGAGGCAAGCGTGTTAAGACTTCTAAAAATAGACATGACGTTAACTGTTAAGCTGGCCTAAATTTTGTTTCAGTTTTTTAACATTTTTCATTTTTTTTATTTTCCAGCTTCCACATCATCTTTACAATGGCTAGTGTTCCTCCATCTTTTTTCTTGTGTTAAACTACTTCATTACTTTGCATTCATGAATGTGGCTAGTCGCTAAACTATTTGTATCCACATTGTAAGTTTCTAAGTTTAAGTAATACAAATATTCTGCAATAATTTTTATTAAATGACTTCAATTAATTGTGATGTATGGCCCTCATGACAACACATATGCGGCCCGTATGGCCCTCGGGGGCCCTCAGTTGTGGTGTGTGTGTGTGCGGCCCTCATGACAACACATATGCGGCCCGTATTGCCCTTGGGAGACCCTCAGTTTAGTATGCCTGTTTTAGCAGGTCTGTGATCTGTCCGTGTTAGATCCTTCTCACTTGTATAAGTATTCTCTTTCTTCGACACTACCAAGAAACATATTTTAGGATGCCAAGACACGTCACTTTACATTATACGATAATGTGCCAAACAGATGAACATTCTCGACTCTGCCACGTCAAAGATTATTACAATAAACATTTATTATTTTTTATTATCTAACAATTCGTGCACAAATTTGTGACAATCTTAAGAGCTAGAAGCAACTGCGTTGCACTTTTGCAATCTTTCTCTGCCAGGTACGATCAAACGACACCATTTTTTATCATCAACTCTCGAACAAGACCTCATTTGTCTATGATATTTGACTAAATGAAACGCCCAAACGGTACATTTATTTTTGTATTTGAAAGTTTAAATTTCCTAGCATGACAAGTATTATTAAATACATATTGTTTTTGTATGTCGACTTTAACATTATAAGGAAAGGAATCAGATATATGACGGCCATGTTATATTGGTTATGAGTGTGCAGTGTGTTACGCCCTTCTGGGGTCATCGTCCCCAGCTGGTATTGTACGTCCCCAGCTGGTATTGTGCGTCCCCAGCTGGTATTGTACGTCCCCAGCTGGTATTGTGCGTCCCCAGCTGGTATTGTACTTCCCCAGCTGGTATTGTAGGTCCCCAGCTGGTATTGTCCGTCCCCAGCTGGTATTGTACGTCCCCAGCTGGTATTGTACGTCCCCCGCTGGTATTGTGCGTCCCCAGCTGGTATTGTACGTCCCCAGCTGGTATTGTGCGTCCCCAGCTGGTATTGTACGTCCCCAGCTGGTATTGTACGTCCCCAGCTGGTATTGTACGTCCCCAGCTGGTATTGTACGTCCCCAGCTGGTATTGTACGTCCCCAGCTGGTATTGTACGTCCCCAGCTGGTATTGTATGTCCCCAGCTAGGATTGTACGTCCCCAGCTGGTATTGTACGTCCCCAGCTGGTATTGTACGTCCCCAGCTGGTATTGTACGTCCCCAGCTGGTATTGTGCGTCCCCAGCTGGTATTGTACGTCCCCAGCTGGTATTGTGCGTCCCCAGCTGGTATTGTACGTCCCCAGCTGGTATTGTACGTCCCCAGCTGGTATTGTACGTCCCCAGCTGGTATTGTACGTCCCCAGCTGGTATTGTACGTCCCCAGCTGGTATTGTACGTCCCCAGCTAGGATTGTACGTCCCCAGCTGGTATTGTACGTCCCCAGCTGGCATTGTACGTCCCCAGCTGGTATTGTGCGTCCCCAGCTGGTATTGTACGTCCCCAGCTGGTATTGTACGTCCCCAGCTGGTATTGTACGTCCCCAGCTGGTATTGTACGTCCCCAGCTGGTATTGTACGTCCCCAGCTGGTATTGTACGTCCCCAGCTGGTATTGTACGTCCCCAGCTGGTATTGTACGTCCCCAGCTGGTATTGTACGTCCCCAGCTGGTATTGTGCGTCCCCAGCTGGTATTGTACGTCCCCAGCTGGTATTGTACGTCCCCAGCTGGTATTGTACGTCCCCAGCTGGTATTGTACGTCCCCAGCTAGGATTGTACGTCCCCAGCTGGTATTGTACGTCCCCAGCTGGTATTGTACGTCCCCAGCTAGGATTGTACGTCCCCAGCTAGGATTGTACGTCCCCAGCTGGTATTGTACGTCCCCAGCTGGTATTGTACGTCCCCAGCTGGTATTGTGCGTCCCCAGCTGGTATTGTACGTCCCCAGCTGGTATTGTACGTCCCCAGCTGGTATTGTACGTCCCCAGCTGGTATTGTACGTCCCCAGCTGGTATTGTGCGTCCCCAGCTGGTATTGTACGTCCCCAGCTGGTATTGTACGTCCCCAGCTGGTATTGTACGTCCCCAGCTGGTATTGTACGTCCCCAGCTGGTATTGTACGTCCCCAGCTGGTATTGTACGTCCCCAGCTAGGATTGTACGTCCCCAGCTGGTATTGTACGTCCCCAGCTGGTATTGTACGTCCCCAGCTGGTATTGTGCGTCCCCAGCTGGTATTGTACGTCCCCAGCTGGTATTGTACGTCCCCAGCTGGTATTGTACGTCCCCAGCTGGTATTGTACGTCCCCAGCTGGTATTGTACGTCCCCAGCTGGTATTGTACGTCCCCAGCTGGTATTGTACGTCCCCAGCTGGTATTGTGCGTCCCCAGCTGGTATTGTACGTCCCCAGCTGGTATTGTACGTCCCCATCTGGTATTGTACGTCCCCAGCTAGGATTGTACGTCCCCAGCTGGTATTGTACGTCCCCAGCTGGTATTGTACGTCCCCAGCTAGGATTGTACGTCCCCAGCTAGGATTGTACGTCCCCAGCTGGTATTGTACGTCCCCAGCTGGTATTGTACGTCCCCAGCTGGTATTGTGCGTCCCCAGCTGGTATTGTACGTCCCCAGCTGGTATTGTACGTCCCCAGCTGGTATTGTACGTCCCCAGCTGGTATTGTACGTCCCCAGCTGGTATTGTACGTCCCCAGCTGGTATTGTACGTCCCAAGCTAGGATTGTACGTCCCCAGCTGGTATTGTACGTCCCCAGCTGGTATTGTGCGTCCCCAGCTGGTATTGTGCGTCCCCAGCTGGTATTGTACGTCCCCAGCTGGTATTGTACGTCCCCAGCTAGGATTGTGCGTCCCCAGCTGGTATTGTACGTCCCCAGCTGGTATTGTACGTCCCCAGCTGGTATTGTGCGTCCCCAGCTGGTATTGTGCGTCCCCAGCTGGTATTGTGCGTCCCCAGCTGGTATTGTACGTCCCCAGCTGGTATTGTACGTCCCCAGCTGGTATTGTACGTCCCCAGCTAGGATTGTGCGTCCCCAGCTGGTATTGTACGTCCCCAGCTGGTATTGTACGTCCCCAGCTGGTATTGTGCGTCCCCAGCTGGTATTGTGCGTCCCCAGCTGGTATTGTACGTCCCCAGCTGGTATTGTACGTCCCCAGCTGGTATTGTACGTCCCCAGCTGGTATTGTACGTCCCCAGCTAGGATTGTACGTCCCCAGCTGGTATTGTACGTCCCCAGCTGGTATTGTACGTCCCCAGCTAGGATTGTACGTCCCCAGCTGGTATTGTACGTCCCCAGCTAGGATTGTACGTCCCCAGCTGGTATTGTACGTCCCCAGCTGATATTGTGCGTCCCCAGCTGGTATTGTACGTCCCCAGCTGGTATTGTACGTCCCCAGCTGGTATTGTACGTCCCCAGCTAGGATTGTACGTCCCCAGCTGGTATTGTACGTCCCCAGCTGGTATTGTACGTCCCCAGCAGGTATTGTGCGTCCCCAGCTGGTATTGTGCGTCCCCAGCTGGTATTGTACGTCCCCAGCTGGTACTGTACGTCCCCAGCTGGTATTGTACGTCCCCAGCTGGTACTGTACGTCCCCAGCTGGTACTGTACGTCCCCATCTGGTATTGTACGTCCCCAGATGGTACTGTACGTCCCCAGCTGGTATTGTACGTCCCCAGCTGGTACTGTACGTCCCCAGCTGGTATTGTACGTCTCCAGCTGGTATTGTACGTCCCCAGCTGGTATTGTATGTGAGATTATCCCTTTTAGAGATAAAATAGGTTACAAGAAACCTCAGTCAGGAAAGGACTGAACTAGCAGCAAACTAATGCTGAGGGCAAATTATACTTTAATGACTGACCAGGGATGTATAGAGCAACTGCAGGAGTCCAAATCCTTGGCACTCCTTATCCATGAGTTGTGGAGCTTCCGGGACCTCAGAGCGGGGGTCATCAGAGTAGCTCATAAGGTCCTCACATCAAATAGAATTTATTTGATGTGTGTGGCCATGAAAGCAGTTCAAATCCAAGTAATCCAGGCAACATAAAAAGGGATCACGTTTATAACAGAAATAATGGCAAGGTCGGTACTGGGTACAAGGGTTCTGAAGGGGTGAACGTAAAGACACTAGTAGTTCAACAATTAGTTTATTCATAAAACTTAATACTAACGATACATAGCAGGAATCATCTGACATTATGTTAATGTCTGTTATGGTGCTTGACAAGGCTAAGGTAACCGGAATAACTGCTTCCGATTAGGACCGCTCGCAGTACTGCTGACCCTAGCTACTCTTGACAATAGTAGGCAACCACTCCAGACGCAATGGCAGCTCGACACGACTGCATCAAGTAGCAATAATGCACAATGAAAGGACAATGACCCCCACATTGGTGCCTGGTGTGAGATCCGTGACCAGCGTGGGGTGATTGATGATTGAAACAACAACGGACAGACCTGTCACTGAGACGAGTCTTCCGTGCAATACTTGATCAATTACATTACGTATGGTTTACGTTACTATGTCCCAAGACATTCAAACCAAAACAATGTAAACTACGTTAACACACACTATCAACACAGACAATTAAACAAGTTAAAGCAATGTCAATGAAATCAATACCAGCGCACGGGTAATTAGCAATCCCTGAGTAATCCTTCAAGGATCTGTCACAACTTGACAGCTCAACTTAATTCACAAAGAATTTACGTTATAGTTCGGTGTCACTAAGACCGCTTAATCCAAAGTTAGTCAACACGATTACTAATCCCCACATACTAAATCAAACGATAAACAATTATGTTAAATGAATACACTGACGTCTCAAGAATAGAGATACCAATGAAATAATCCCTCGTGGGACCTATTGTCAATCCACCACACCCTTTCCTTAGTGTATCTCTGTAACTACTCAAGGGAAGATGTCTTCTCAATCCTTCACAGCCTACGTCACTTGTCTTCTTTCAAGTAAGTGAGCAAGTTCAATGTTCTGTTAAACTACTACTACTTATTTACTGCTAAATGTTTCCCAAAATTTTTGTTAACTCTATCTCCTATTGTATTACACTTTGTTCTGTTAAACTACTTACACTCTCATCTGCACCCCTCCTCTTTCAAGGAACTTCTATATCTTTCTTAACTGTTAATGCATCCTTTACGTTTTTGGTATCTATTCTTCTAAAACACTATGTTCTGTTAAATGTTTCATCTTACAGCTTTAACTTCTTCCATTCACACACAACCTTTACATATATCTTCTCCTCCTAAAACACATCTGCTCCACAAAAACGTCTACCTCTCTGTCTGACAAAAAGTCAGGGGGAGGAGCTTAAAAACTTTATGACCCTTTCACCCAAACAGGGAACACTTCGTATTCCTGGCTCCTCCCTCACCTCCATCCACCAATCACAGTCTTACTTAACATTTTCCAACAAAAAAACACTCAGTACATTCTCACAACTTTCACACAACCATACACACCTCTCTCGAACACTACTTCTCCCATATTTATCGTACATCAGGCAACATGGCATGCCTCTCTACTATATATTGTCCAAATCGTTTCCGCAACATTATTACAAAATTTGATGTGACCGAAACCGCTGCATCCCAAAATCCCGCGGACGGTCTACATCGTAAATCTCCCTACTGATGAGTATGTGGGGACCTTTCCACTGTCGTTTATAGGATGGGTACAGGCTGCCCATTCCACCACCTCTCACAGCATGGGTACAGGGTACATAATACACAAACTAACCTAACATGTTTCCTGGCTCCCAGGAGAATTCTGCATGCTGCACACTGTGGTGCTGGCGACCGGGTACAACGTGGCAGGCAGCCCGTCCACCACCGTCAAGGCCTACCGCCCCTCCACCATGACGACCCCGCCCCTCGCTCTCACGGCTTCCGTCTCCGCCACCACCGACCTCTTTAGCACGCCCACATTCAGTTCCTCACTGGTAAGAATCGCTGAAACCAATTTGATACATAGGCTAGTTATCCATTTTCTTCTCTACTACGAGTGAATCTGTTGATAAGAGATGAGTGCTGCAGTAGGAGTCTCATAGTTTACCCGTATCATAGTTTATCATAGTTCATCCTGTGTGCGAGTGCCCAAAAAGTCCTCGGACCTCACCAAGTATTTGTACATTTTTAATTGCACGTAACCTGGACACCTTAGAATTATAATGACAACCTGTAACAATTTTTTTTTCGAATTCAATATACATAAATTAATGTATTATAGGAGGAAACTCTTTGTTTATTTAAATTTGCAGTCCCTGCGGTGTAGTGGTAAAACACTCAGCTGGCGTTTCGCAAGTGCTTTGTCCGTGGTTCGTATCCTGGCCAGGGAGGATTTACTAGGCATGAATCCTTAACTGTAGCCTCTGTTCACCTAACAGTAAAATTGGTACCTAGTTGTTCAACGATTTAGCAGGTCATATTCTGAGGAACATAGGATTAAGGACTTGCCCAAAATGATATGCGTGATAGTGTGGCTGCACAAGAATGTAAGAACGAGATATATATATATATATATATATATATATATATATATATATATATATATATATATATATATATATATATATATATATATATATATATGTATATATATGTTTCATTGAATATGATCGCATATTCTGTATTTTTTATTTTCTGGTTTAGGGCTTCTATCCCTCTAACTATTTTCTTAGCATCAGGGCTTAATTGAAATAGGAGTTCTCCAAAACTCATTTTCGTACTTTTAAGATGAAGAAAAGAAGTGATTTACTATAGAGTGTATTACACTTATTTATATAATTTGCACAACGTTTCGAACCTCCATGGTTCATTCTCAAGTGAACAGATCTTACAATACTAGTTGATTTTATACCCGCACTGGGTCAGAGGATAATACAATAAAGGTGAAAGGTTTTCACCTTTATTGTATTATAAACCTGCTGCCAGTATACACCAATATATATATATATATATATATATATATATATATATATATATATATATATATATATATATATATATATATATTTATATATATATTATTCTGTATTAATAATATAGAACCCCCTGTAAAATAGTCTAATAGGGGGTATAGGTGTTGTGTTAGTTGTCTCTTCAGAGGTTGCATGGCGTTTCACTTTCCTTCTTATGATGTCTTCCACGAAACCATTGGAGAAGCCGTTGTTGAATAGGACCTGCCTTACCCTACAGAGTTCTTCGTCGACTTGCTTCCATTCTGAGCTGTGGCTGAGGGCACGGTCGACATAAGCGTTAACAACACTCCTCTTGTACCTGTCCGGGCAGTCACTGTTGGCATTCAGGCACATTCCTATGTTTGTTTCCTTAGTGTAGACTGCAGTATGGAAAACTCCGCTCCTTTCCATGACTGTTACATCTAGAAAGGGCAGCTTCCCATCCTTCTCCATCTCGTAAGTGAAACGCAACACAGAATTCTGCTCAAATGCCTCCTTCAGCTCCTGCAAATGTCTGACATCAGCTACCTGTGTAAAAATGTCGTCAACATACCTGCAGTATATGGCCAGTTTCAAGTTCATGTCGACTAAGACTTTTTGCTCGATGGTACCCATGTAGAAGTTTGCAAACAGGACACCTAGGGGAGAACCCATGGCGACCCCATCTACTTGCTTATACATGTGTCCATCCGGGCTCAAGAAGGGTGCCTCTTTAGTACAAGCTTGGAGTAGTTTCCTTAGGATATTTTCTGGTATGTCAAGAGGAGTACAGGCCGGATCACGGTACACTCTGCCGGCTACGATCCCGATTGTTTCATCCACAGGTACGTTGGTAAACAGAGATTCTACGTCCAACGAGGCTCTTATCCCTGTGGCCCGTGTTCCCCGCAGCAAGTCAACAAATTCCTTTGGAGACTTCAGGCTAAAGGCGCAAGGGACATAAGGAGTCAGCAAGCCGTTGAGTCGTTTCGCCAGTCTGTACATGGGTGTGGGTATCTGGCTGATGATTGGCCGAAGTGGGTTTCCAGGCTTGTGTGTCTTGACATTTCTATATGCATATCCAGGTTTATATTCCCCAATACGACCCCCCACGAACAATCCTTTTTACAACTAAGTACCCATTTTACTGTTGAATTAAACAGAGGCTACAGTTAAGGATTTGTGCCCAGTAAATCCTCCCCGGCCAGGATACGAACCCTTCACAAAGCACTCGCAGAACGCCAGGCGAGCTTCTCACCACTACTCCACAGAGACTGGTATATCAAGGAGTTCAATTTATTTATATTTAGTATATATATTATATATAGTTTGTATATAGTAAATATATATATCAAGGTATATATATTTATTTAAAAAATCGTTTTCAATTGGTGTATTGAAATATTTTTATTATATTATATTTATAACATAAATTATTGACTTAGTTATGTTAGTTAAGGTTTGGTTAAGATAGGTTAGGTTAGTTTGGGTTGAATAGGTTACGTTCGGTCATATATCTTCGTTAGTTTTAACTCAAATTAGAAAAAATGAAGTCACACACAATGAAATGGACAGCTTTATCGTTTCATAAGAAACAATTGGAAAAATATGTAAATTGAGGAAAACTCTGCTTATTGGGCAAATCGAGCCATGCATAGTAGGCCGAGTATTGTGTTCTGGCTATTAGGTACAATATATAATGTGTGTGTGTGTGTGTGTGTGTGTGTGTAAATGACAAAAATTAACACGTGATGAAAAATGCGACAGTGTCAGAACACGGAGGAAGAATTGAAATAGGATTTTCCTTAAGTACTTTCGTATATTAATACATTCCTTCTGAAGATGTATTAATATACGAAAGTACTTAAGGAAATTCCTGTTTCAATTCTTCCTCCATGGTCTGACACTGTCAAATATATATATATATATATATATATATATATATATATATATATATATATATATATATATATATATATATATATATATATATATATATATATATATATATATATATATATGGCCTCATACATAATGAAACGGGTAGCTTTATCATTTCATAAGCAAAAAATTAGAGAAAATATATTAATTCATGAAAACTTGGCTTATTAGGTAAATCGGGCCTTGCATAGTAGGCTGAGAAGTGCGTTCTGGCTACTAGGTACGACATATATATATATATATATATATATATATATATATATATATATATATATATATATATATATATATATATATATATATATATATATATATATATATATTAGTATATTTTGGTAGCAGTCTTTCCTGTAGACATATATTATTAAATATGACCGAAAAAGTAAGATTAATAATTCTAACACGAATTTTCTTCAATCTTCTGTGCTCTAAGCCACAGCTCAGAATGGAAGCAAGTCGACGAAGAACTCTGTAGAGTAAGGCAGGTCCTAGTCAACAACGGCTTCTCCAATGGTTTTGTCGAAGACATCATAAGAAGGAAAGTGAAACGCCATGCAACCTCTGAAGAGACAACTAACACAACACCTATACCCCCTATTAGACTATTTTACAGGAACTTCTTTTCCACAGCTCATAAAACGGAGGAAAGGGTCCTGAAAGATATTGTTAATAGAAACGTTATCCCTACAGACAAAAATCAGAGGATACAACTGACGATTTACTATAAAACCAGAAAAACGGCCAGCCTACTCATGAGAAACTCTCCAGACACAAAGCAGAACGCTTTAAAAGAGACCAACGTCGTCTATGCCTTCAAATGCCCACTTGGGGACTGTAAGCTCCAAAAAAACCAGTATATAGGCAAGACAACAACATCTCTTTCTAGGCGTTTAACGATGCATAAGCAACAGGGCTCCATTAAGGAACATATAATCTCTTCCCACAACCAAACCATCGCCAGAGAAATCCTAGTAAACAACATAGAAATCATCGATAGATACAGCGATAGCAGACGGCTTGACGTTTGCGAGGCACTGCACATTAAGAAGTCAACACCAGCAATCAACAGCCAATTAATGCACAACTATATTCTACCCACCTCAAGATTCCGCTCCAATATAGAAGCATCAAGAAATATGGACCAATAGGCTTTCTACAATCACTTCCATTTCAATACCCATTGTTTCGTGTTCTGTCTTGTGTTGATGAAATTAATACCCTATTAAATACCACCTCACCCCATCCACCTCACTCAAATGAAGATATAAATAAATCGGAGATATGTAAGTTCTATTCAGTTGTGTATGTGTAAAGTCTTTGAAAATGTAATAAGTTTTACGAAACGCGCTCAAGAGTCGCGTCAGACTAGAAATAAAAATGAATTTTGGAGAATTGATTTTTGAATTAACTCCAACAGTGAAAAGAAATGTACGAAAGATTGAGAAAATTCGTGTTAGAATTATTAATCTTACTTTTTCGGTCATATTTAATAATATATATATATATATATATATATATATATATATATATATATATATATATATATATATATATATATATATATATATATATATATATATATTATTAAATATGACCGAAAAAGTAAGATTAATAATTCTAACACGAATTTTCTCAATCTTTCGTACATTACGCTTCACTGTTGGAGGTAAATCAAAAATCACTTCTCCAAAATTCATTTTTATTTCTAGTCTGACGCGACCCGGGCGCGTTTCGTAAAACTTATTACATTTTCAAAGACTTCACAAATACACAACTGATTAGAACGTATCTCTGATTTTATATCTACATTTGAGTGAGGTGGGAGGGGTGATGTGGCATTAACACAAGACAGAACAAGAGGGGATATTAATAGGGTATTAAAAGTATCAACACAAGACAGAACAGAAACAATTGGTATTGAATAGAAGTGTTTGTAGAAAGCCTATTGGTCCATATTTCTTGATGCTTCTATATTGGAGCGGAGTCTTGAGGTGGGTAGAATATAGTTGTGCAATAATTGGCTGTTGATTGCTGGTGTTGACTTCTTGATGTGTAGTGCCTCGCAAACGTCAAGCCGCCTGCTATCGCTGTATCTATCGATGATTTCTGTGTTGTTTACTAGGATTTCTCTGGCGATGGTTTGGTTATGGGAAGAGATTATATGTTCCTTAATGGAGCCCTGTTGCTTATGCATCGTTAAACGCCTAGAAAGAGATGTTGTTGTCTTGCCTATATACTGGGTTTTTTGGAGCTTACAGTCCCCAAGTGGGCATTTGAAGGCATAGACGACATTAGTCTCTTTTAAAGCGTTCTGTTTTGTGTCTGGAGAGTTTCTCATGAATAGGCTGGCCGTTTTTCTGGTTTTATAGTAAATCGTCAGTTGTATCCTCTGATTTTTGTCTGTAGGGATAACGTTTCTATTAACAATATCTTTCAGGACCCTTTCCTCCGTTTTATGAGCTGTGGAAAAGAAGTTCCTGTAAAATAGTCTAATAGGGGGTATAGGTGTTGTGTTAGTTGTCTCTTCAGAGGTTGCATGGCTTTTCACTTTCCTTCTTATGATGTCTTCGATGAAACCATTGGAGAAGCCGTTATTGACTAGGACCTACCTTACCCTACAGAGTTCTTCGTCGACTTGCTTCCATTCTGAGCTGTGGCTGAGAGCACGGTCGACGTATGCGTTAACAACACTCCTCTTGTACCTGTCAGGGCAGTCGCTGTTGGCATTTAGGCACATTCCTATGTTTGTTTCCTTAGTGTAGACTGCAGTGTGGAAACCTCCGCCCTTTTCCATGACTGTTACATCTAGAAAAGGCAGCTTCCCATCCTTTTCCGTCTCGTAAGTGAAACGCAGCACGGAACTCTGCTCAAATGCCTCCTTCAACTTTGAGCAGAGTTCCGTGCTGCGTTTCACTTACGAGACGGAAAAGGATGGGAAGCTGCCTTTTCTAGATGTAACAGTCATGGAAAAGGGCGGAGGTTTCCACACTGCAGTCTACACTAAGGAAACAAACATAGGAATGTGCCTAAATGCCAACAGCGACTGCCCTGACAGGTACAAGAGGAGTGTTGTTAACGCATACGTCGACCGTGCTCTCAGCCACAGCTCAGAATGGAAGCAAGTCGACGAAGAACTCTGTAGGGTAAGGCAGGTCCTAGTCAATAACGGCTTCTCCAATGGTTTCATCGAAGACATCATAAGAAGGAAAGTGAAAAGCCATGCAACCTCTGAAGAGACAACTAACACAACACCTATACCCCCTATTAGACTATTTTACAGGAACTTCTTTTCCACAGCTCATAAAACGGAGGAAAGGGTCCTGAAAGATATTGTTAATAGAAACGTTATCCCTACAGACAAAAATCAGAGGATACAACTGACGATTTACTATAAAACCAGAAAAACGGCCAGCCTACTCATGAGAAACTCTCCAGACACAAAACAGAACGCTTTAAAAGAGACTAATGTCGTCTATGCCTTCAAATGCCCACTTGGGGACTGTAAGCTCCAAAAAACCCAGTATATAGGCAAGACAACAACATCTCTTTCTAGGCGTTTAACGATGCATAAGCAACAGGGCTCCATTAAGGAACATATAATCTCTTCCCATAACCAAACCATCGCCAGAGAAATCCTAGTAAACAACACAGAAATCATCGATAGATACAGCGATAGCAGGCGGCTTGACGTTTGCGAGGCACTACACATCAAGAAGTCAACACCAGCAATCAACAGCCAATTATTGCACAACTATATTCTACCCACCTCAAGACTCCGCTCCAATATAGAAGCATCAAGAAATATGGACCAATAGGCTTTCTACAAACACTTCTATTCAATACCAATTGTTTCTGTTCTGTCTTGTGTTGATACTTTTAATACCCTATTAATATCCCCTCTTGTTCTGTCTTGTGTTAATGCCACATCACCCCTCCCACCTCACTCAAATGTAGATATAAAATCAGAGATACGTTCTAATCAGTTGTGTATTTGTGAAGTCTTTGAAAATGTAATAAGTTTTACGAAACGCGCCCGTGTCGCGTCAGACTAGAAATAAAAATGAATTTTGGAGAAGTGATTTTTGATTTACCTCCAACAGTGAAGCGTAATGTACGAAAGATTGAGAAAATTCGTGTTAGAATTATTAATCTTACTTTTTCGGTCATATTTAATAATATATGTCTACAGGAAAGACTGCTACCAAAATATACTAATATATATATATATATATATATATATATATATATATATATATATATATATGTCGTACCTAGTAGCCAGAACTCACTTCTCAGCCTACTATTCAAGGCCCGATTTGCCTAATAAGCCAAGTTTTTCTGAATTAATATATTTACTATAATTTTTTTCTTATGAAATGATAAAGCAACCCTTTTCTCTATGTACGAGGTCAATTTTTTTTATTGGAGTTAAAATTAACGTAGATATATAACCGAACCTAACCAACCCTACCTAACCTAACCTAACCTATATTTATAGGTAAGGTTAGGTTAGGTAGCCAAAAAAAGCTAGGTTAGGTTAGGTTAGGTAGGTTAGGTAGACGAAAAAACATTAATTCATGAAAACTTGGCTTATTAGGCAAATCGGGCCTTGAATAGTAGGCTGAGAAGTGCGTTCTGGCTAGTAGGTACGACATATATATATATATATATATATATATATATATATATATATATATATATTGGCCCATACGAGGCAGCTCTTATCTAAACACAAAGATTAATCCAGTGTAATTTGCCTATGTGTTATAGGCCAATTACACTGGATTAATCTTTGTGTTTAGATAAGAGCTGCCTCGTATGGGCCAATAAGCCTTCTGCAGCCTCTATGTTTCACCTCACATATATATATATATATATATATATATATATATATATATATATATATATATATATATATATATATATATATATATATATATATATATATATATATACATACATATATATATGTATATATATATGCATATATATATATATGTATATATATACATATATATATGTATATATATATATATATATATATATATATATATATATATATATATATATATATATATATATATATATGTATATATATATATATATATATATATGTATATATATATGTATATATATATATATATATATATATATATATATATATATATATATATATATATATATATATATATATATAATATAATAGATTAGTATATTTTGGTAGTAATCTTTCTTGTAAACATATGTTGTTGAATATGACCGAAAAGGTAAGATTAAAAATTCTAACGCGAATCTTCTCAATATTTCTTATGTTTTTCTTCACTGTCGGTGGTAATAAAAATAACAATTCTTCCAAATTATTTTTTTAATTCTCTGACACCTGAATGCGTTTCGTAATTCATATTACATTTTCAAAGACTTAATTTACACACAAATTCTTCGTACTTATACTCTATTGGACGAGGTGATATGGTACAAAAGTTTTGGGTGAGGTGACAAACACAAGACAGAACACGAAACAATGGGTATAAATTAGATAAGTGAACATATGAATGGAAGTAACTGCAGAAGGTCTATTGGCCCATACTTCCTCTTGCTGCTTCCATATTGATTCGGCGTCTTGAAGTAGGTAGAATATAGTTGTGCATTAATTGGCTGTTGATTGCTGGTGTTGACTTCTTGATGTGTAGTGCCTCGCTGATGTCAAGCCGCCTGCTATCGCCATACCTATCGATGATTTCTGTGCTGTTTGTTAAGATTTCTCTGGTGATGGTCTGGTTGTGAGAAGAAATTATGTGTTCCTTGATGGCTCCCTGTTGCTTATGCATTGTTAGTCGCCTAGAAAGAGACGTTGTTGTCTTGCCTATGTACTGAGTTCTTTGGGGCTTACAGTCCCCAAGTGGGCATTTAAAGGCACAGACGACGTTGGTCTCCTTCAAAGCGTTCTGCTTGGTGTCTGGGGAGTTTTTCATGAGTAGATTGGCCTTTTTTTTTTGGTTTTATAATAAATTATCAAATGTTTTTCCTGATTTTTGTCTG
The DNA here is from genome assembly GCF_040958095.1 of Procambarus clarkii. Lineage (NCBI taxonomy): Eukaryota > Metazoa > Arthropoda > Malacostraca > Decapoda > Cambaridae > Procambarus > Procambarus clarkii. The sequence goes on from NC_091198.1 coordinate 12,743,025, forward strand.
TAGGGATGACGTTCCCATCAACAATATCTCTCAGGACCCTTTTCTCCGTTTTATGAGCCGTCGAAAAGAAGTTCCTGTAAAAAAGTCTAATTGGGAGTACAAGTGTTGTGTTGGTTGACTCTTCAGAAGTTGCATGGTGCTTTACGTTTTTTTTTTTATGATGTCTTCAACGAAACCGTTAGAGATGCCGTTGTTGACTAGGACTTGCTTACACTACAGAGTTCTCCATCGACTTCTTTCCATCCTGAGCTGTGGCTGAGAGCACGGTCGACGTAAGCGTCCACAACACTCCTCTTGTACCTGTCTGGGCAGTCACTATTGGCATTGAGGCACATTCCTATGTTTGTTTCTTTGGTGTAGACTGCAGTGTAGAAGCCTCCGCTCCTTTCCCTGACTGTTACATCCAGAAAGGGCAGCTTCTCATTGTTCTCCATTTCATACGTGAAACTCAACACAGAATTCTGCTCAAATGCCTCCTTCAGCTGCTGCAGACATCTGGCATCAGGTACCTGTGTAAAAATGTCGTCAACATTCCTGCAGTACATGGCGGGTTTCAAGACCATGTCAACTAAGACCCTTTGCTCGATGGTGACCATGTAGAAGGTCGCAAACAGGACTCCTAGGGGAGAACCCATGGCGACCCCATCTGCTTGCTTATACATGTGCCCATCTGTGCTCACGAAGGATGCCTCTTTAGTGCAGGCTTGGAGTAGTTTCCTCAGTATGCTTTCTGGCATGTCAAGAGGAGTGCAAGCCGGGTCACGATACACTCTGCTATCATCCCGATTGTTTCGTCCACAGGTACGTTGGTAAATAGTGACTCTACATCCAACGAGGCTCTTATCCCCGTGGCCCGTGCTCCGCGCAGTAAGTCGACAAATTCCTTGGGAGACTTCAAGCTGAAAGCACAGGGTACGTAAGAAGTCAGCAACCCGATGAGTCGCATAGCCAGTCTGTATGTGGGTGTGGGTATCTGGCTGATGATTGGCCGAAGTGGGTTTTCAGGCTTGTGGGTCTTGACATTTCCGAAAATATTTATATTGGACATGTATATGAGTGGGATTTGGTGGTTATAGAGAGGAGCTGCCTCGTATGGGCCAATAGGCCTTCTGCAGTTGCCTTTGTTCTTATGTTCTTATGTTCTTAAATGCCCACTTGGGGACTGTAAGCCCCAAAGAACTCATTATATAGGCAAGACAACAACGTCGCTTTCTAGGCGACTAACAATGCATAAGCAACAGGGAGCCATCAAGGAACACATAATCAATTCTCACAACCAGACCATCACCAGAGAAATCTTAACAAACAACACAGAAATAATCGATAGGTACGGCGAAAGCAGGCGGCTTGACATCAGCGAGGCACTACACATCAAAAAGTCAACACCAGCAATCAACAACTAAATAATGCACAACTATATTCTACCTACTTCAAGACCCCGAACCAATATGGAAGCAGCAAGAGGAAGTATGGGCCAATAGGCCTTTTGCAGTTACTTCCATTCATATGTTCCCTTATCCAATTTATACCCATTGCTTCGTGTTCTGTCTTGTGTTTGTCACCTCACCCAAAACTTTTGTACCATATCACCTCATCCAATAGAGTATAAAACCGAAGAATTTGTGTGTAAATTAAGTCATTCAAAATGTAATACGAATTACGAAACGCGTTCAGGCGTCAGACAATTAAAAAATTAATTTAGGAGAATTGTTATTTTTATGACTACCGACAGCGAAAATAAATATAAGAAATATTGAGAAGATTCGTGTTAGTATTATTAATCTTAATTTTTCGGTCATTTTCAACAACATTATATAAATATATATATATATATATATATATATATATATATATATATATATATATATATATATATATATATAAATATATATATATATATATATATATATATATATATATATATATATATATATATATATATATATATAATATTAGTATATTTTGGTAGCAGTCTTTCCTGTAGACATATATTATTAAATATGACCGAAAAAGTAAGATTAATAATTCTAACACGAATTTTCTCAATATTTCTTATATTTCTTTTCACTGTTGATGGTAACTGAAAAATCAATTTTCCAAAATTCATTTTTATTTCTAGTGATGCGACACTTGAACGCGTTTCGTAATAACTTATTACATTTTCAGACTTTAGTTTACACACACACAACTATAACTAAACAGAGTTTAAACGGCTTCGATTTTATACCTGCATTTGGGTGAGGTGATATGTTACAACAGTTTTGGATGAGGTGAAAATAAACTTTTAACACAAGACAGAACACGAAACAATGGGTATAATATTTTGTAAGTTAAAGGGAAGAATGGAAG
>NC_091198.1:12750373-12785373 GCF_040958095.1 Procambarus clarkii
TTAAATGGAACTCCAGGATCTGACCAGGGAACACAAACAAAAGTATTCTAAATTACACTTAGAACTAAAGTGTGGCACATGGTAAGGGTGCCTAACTTTGTTACAAGCTTTAAAAGTAGATGAGGAGGTAAAAAGGGAGACCACACAAACCAACCAGCCGCCGTGGAACCCTAACTGAGAAGACCGCCAAGCGGCCTGGGCCTCACTCTCCTGGATTCTCTCTTGGTTAACTGATCGTACAGTAACTATCTCGAATCGCTAATATATTTAATTGCCACCATGCAATTCTAAGTATAACTATACCATCCAAGCTTTACAATACACTAACAAATTATTATCGTAGGGTAACTACAAGGCTAGAGGAATCTAAATGTACATACGTCTGCAAGAACGCAATTACCCGCCATTTGCAAATTTGAGGAAATAATCCTGCGTATAAATAATCAGACAATAACACTCTTTCTTTAATCAAACATATCTGAAACTCTATAATTTAAATAATAGTAATCCAACACATTCAGGGGCTATCACACTAAAATACATACCCCCTCACTGTTTGGCTCGTTGTCGCCATGATGGGGCTTGGTGCGCAGCTGCCGGAGTGTGATGCTCCATGGGTCAGTCCTCTGTCCTTTTGCAACCTTATGCTCCTGCTGCTTCCTTTACCAATTTTGCCAGGCCCCTTTTCCTTTTACTCGTGTTTCTTTTTCTCCCCCCTCTTCTCCTATCAAATTGTCATTTCCTTCCGACCTTTTGCCTGTTTTGATTATTCTTTTGACCTTCTTTTGTTTTGACGCTCAAGTGTTTGAGGAGGCATACTCTTGCACCCGTAGAACTGTAGTACCCAACGTCTCGAGCGAGGGGAACCTTTTATTGTCAATCCTCCTTTCTTCACTGAACCCACTCTTGACGGACTGACGGTTCTTAAAGTGGCGTTTGTGGGGCGTATACTCACGACGCACCCCTGGGGGGCCCGGCAAGATCAGCGATAGCTTCTTGTTGGGTGTCCTGCCTCTAATTGTGGCTCCATGGTGGGTATGGGGGGCACATTCGTGAATGAAAGTTTTTCCTCGTTTTCATGGCTGATAATGTTTCCCTTGTATTTTCTCAGGCTCGTGGGGTGAGCGACCAAGCCCCCGAATCGGACTGTGTTGGAAGACCAGGCCCTGTAGCCCCTGCTGCATTGGGCCCCAACGACCTGACTACTCCCCTCAGCTCCCCTCCCTCCTCTGCGGTAGGGTCGAGTCCCCAGCCCCCAGTGGTGACGACCTCGTCCCCTGGCACGGCTCCGTCTCTCATTGTGACTACTGCGCCTTTTACCCCCATGAATTCCAGGCTTCTCAACGCCGTTCCCGCCACGGCCGCACTCGCACGATCCCTTCCCGTAATACTACTTACAACGCCTTGTTTGGTCCCACTACGTGGGCTAAATACTTTGATCTCCACCATCTGGATTCTACTTCTGATGATTTCTCCCTCCATAAACACCTTGTTGATTCAGTAGATGCCTCTGTTACTTTTAACTCCACCAGTTACGGTATGCGTGTCGTCGCTGCTCCTTCTCAGGATGCAGCTACTCGCTTAGCTGCTTTGTCCTGCATTGGAGAGACCCCTGTTCGGGTCTCCAAGAACGCTCGGTTAAATGCCAGTGTTGGCACTGTACTCCTCTCACACCATGTTGCAACTGATGTTCGGGACCTCAACGATTGCCATGAGGATATTAAACATATCCTCGAAGCCCAAGGCCATTCTGTCCTCCAGGTGGACACGTTTACTCGACCCCCTCGTGTTCATCGCCGTCAGCCCCTTCGAGTTGTAAAAATCACCTTTGATAGTAGGACCCTTCCGCCCTCTATTATTCTTGCTGGTGCCAGATGCTCCGTTCAGAAGTACATTCCCTCTCCTAGTCTTTGCAATAAGTGTTGGAAGTTCGTTAACGGTGTCCTCAAATGCACCAGTACTGTGTATCTGTGCCCCTTGTATGGGGACGATAGTCATTCTAAGTCCGAGTGCACTTCTCCCCAGGCTCGCTGCCTCAATTGCGGTGAAGCCCACCCTACCTTCTCACGCTCGTGTATGCATTACAAACTCGAGGAAGCCGTCCTCAACTTGAAGCACCGTGATCGTCTGTCTTTTCCTGAAGCGAGATGCTAAGTTCATCGTCTCACCCCTTTCGCGGGAGTCTCCCACGCTCGCGTGTTGCGTTCTACCTCTCCTCGTCCTTCCCGTCTTCCTCAGTCTCAACCGTTTCCAGGCCTTAAACCCGACCACACCCACCACCTCCTTCCCTATTCCATTGCCTCCTGTCCCAGATGGTCTCCCTCCCGGTTCTCCATCTGGGATTTCCTCCCTTCCTACCCAGTCCGCCATATCTCCTTTGTCTTCTTCCCCATCTCCCCCCACTTTTTCTTCCCGACCCTTCCCCCAGTCTCTTGATCCTCCACGCCACCTGTCTGTCCAGGCTGATATCCATCATCCTCCCAGCAATCTTCGTGTTGTTCGCTCTCGTTCCTCTTCTGCTGAGACCATTGAGTCTGTCGCCCGGTACGTTTTTACTGGAACGCCTGTCTCTTCGAGTCAGAAACGTAAGCCTGGCTCCTCTCCTTCTTCCTCTCCGGCGGGTAAGAAGGTTTCGCTTTCTTCCTCGCCCCCTCCCTCTGACTCTGTCACTACATCCCCTCCCATTTCAGTAGTCGAACCCCCTGTCTCTGATATGGAGGTTTCTTCCGCCCCCGATTCCCTCTCTGTTGCTGCCCTTCCTGAGGTGCACTCCCTGATTTCTGCCCCCCCCCCCTCCTCCAACTGGCCTTGCCTGCCCCCTCTCAGTTGTCTCCTCCTCCTCCGGACCCCATCAGTCCGCCTCTGGTCTGTTTTCTCGCTCCCTTCGCTCTCTCCTTACTAAGTTTACCCATGCCACCTAACCCTGATTTTGCCGACCCTGCTCCTGATCCAGTCCCTGATCCTAACCCTTATCCTGAGATCCTTTAATAAACTGTGTTCCTCTTTCCTTTAATTTCTTTCTTGTTCTCTGTCACTGTCCTTTCTCTTTGATAATGTCTATTCTTCAGGGAAATATTCGTGGATTTTATGCCAACTTCCATGAACTCCAACTTCTAATTACACAGTTTACACCACTTTGTGTTTGTCTCCAGGAACCGATGTTTGGTGCTCGTCCTGGTCACTTTCGTGGTTATTCCTTTCTTTCCCCCCCCCAGCTTTTGCTGGGGCCCATAACTCTACTGCTCTCTTAATTCGCTCTGATATTCCTTTGCTACTCTCTCTGACTTCTCCTCTCTTCCTCGCGCCCTTCTCCTTTTTTATGACACTGTCTTCAACGCTGCCCTCAGCTCTATCCCTCGCTCTTCCTCCCGGGGCACACGGAAATGTGTTCCCTGGTGCAATGCGGACTGTGCTCGGCGTGCAGCCTGGAAAAAACACCGCCGCCGGCAGACGGCTGATTCTTTTATTCTGTTTCGGAATGCAAGTGTGGTGGCCCGTAGAACCATCCGTACTGCTAAACGTGAGAGTTGGAAATCTTATGTTTCCACCATTATGTCCGATACTCCTCTACCGCAGATCTGGAAGAAGATCCGCAAGATTGCGGGCAAGTTCGTTCCAGATCTCTCACCGGTTCTCCACCTCCGTGGGACTCTTGTGGCGGATTCAGTGAAGGTTGCGGCCGAACTGGGTTCCCACTTTTCTTCTGTTAGCTCTGGTTCTCATCTTCCTCAATCCTTCCTTCTTCGCAAGCCTGTTCTTGAATCTTATCCTTTAGATTTCCACACTCTTCTCCGCCTTCCCTATAATGATCCTTTCTCTCTTTCTCTGCTGATCTACGGCAGCGGGCTCGGATGACATTCATTATGAGATGCTTCGCCATCTCCCTCCGTGCACGTCTCAGTATTTACTGAGTCTGTATAACCAGGTCTGGGAGTCGTCGTCCGTCCCTGAGGACTGGCTCGATGCCGTTGTACTCCCTATTCGGAAACCAGGGTCTCTCGGTACGTCCCCTAAGGACTTCCGCCCTATTGCTTTCACGAGTTGTGTTTGCAAGCTGTTTGAGCTTATGGTAAATGTCCGTCTGATGTGGTTCTTGGAACACCATCACTACCTCTCTCCTTCTCAATTTGGTTTTCGCAAGTGCCGCAGCACGACTGATGTCCTGGTGAACTTGGAGGTCTATATTCGTACTGCTTTTGCTGCGAAGACCTCCGTTGTTGCTGTCCTTTTTTCACCTGGAAAAGGCTTATGACACGACTTGGAGATACCATATTTTGTCCCAACTTCGTTCTTTTGGCCTTCGTGGTAATCTCCCTCTCTTCCTTCAAAGCTTTCTCTCTCGTCGTATCTTTCGAGTCAGGCTTGGTGCCACTCTCTCTGCCTCTTTTCGGCAGTATGAAGGTGTGCCCCAAGGTAGTGTTCTGAGTACTACTCTTTTTCTGGTTGCCCTCAATGGTCTCCTTTCCTCCCTTCCTTCTGGCATCTCCTCCGCTCTTTATGTTGATGATCTTACTCTTTGCTGTCGAGGTGATGATTCGCCTCTCCTTCAACGGCGACTTCAACTTGCGATTGATGCCGTGTTATCTTGGGCCACCAATCATGGCTTCAAGTTCTCTACTACTAAGACTTGTGCCATGACTTTTACTCGGAAGTGGGTCGTTCTTCGTCCCTCTTTGTCACTTTATGGTCATCCCCTTGAGTACAAAGATTCCACGAAGCTTTTGGGGTTATTCTTTGACACTCGTTTATCTTGGTCGCCCCATGTCTCTTACCTCCGTGTTGAATGCTCTAATTAAGGCCCTTAACCTACTTAAGGTTTTGTCCCATACTTCTTGGGAAGCGGATAGGCGCACGCTCCTCTATTTGCATTCCTCTCTCGTCCTGTCTAAGCTCGATTATGGTTGCCCTGCATACTCTTCTGCTTCTCCTTCTACTCTTCGCTGTCTTAATCCTTTGCACCATACTGGGTTGCGCCTCAGCTCTGGTGCTTTTCGTTCAACTCCTACCCTCAGCTTGTACGCTGACGCTGGCTTTCTGTCTCTCCAGGATCGCCGTGATCGCAACAGTCTTCGCTATCTTGTGCGATCCTTACAGCATCCTCACTCTCGCCTCTATCGTGCTTTGACTTTTACCCCTCCTGTAGTTCCTGTTCCTCTTCACCACCTTCCTCTTTCTGTCCGTTTGTCTCACTTACAAGATTCTCTTTCGGTTCGTCTTACTAATGTTTCTCCTCGTATTGTTCCCTCCTTGCCCCCGTGGAGGGTCCCCCTTCCCAAATTTTGTACTTCTCTGACCCGCATCACTAAAGCTTTTATCCCTCCTACAGTTCTGAAACGCCTCTTCCTTGAGCACTTTTCTTCTCACTCCCACTCCGTTCCCATCTTCACCGACGGGTCAAAGTCTGCTGACGGTGTGGGCTACTCTGTTGTTTTTCCTGACTACACTTATATGTGTCGCATTCCTCCGGAGGCTAGCATCTTCACAGCAGAACTCTATGCTATTCTCTATGCTCTTCGTCTCCTGCTTTCCCGGGGGCAATCCACCTTCGTGGTAGTAGTTGACTCTCGTAGTGTCCTCATGGCTTTAGGGTCCTTTAATCCAGTCCACCCTGTGGTCATCGAGATTCAACATTGGCTGTTTCTTATCTCCAGTAAAATTAAGTCGGTAGCGTTTTGCTGCGTTCCCAGCCATATTGGTGTCTCTTTAAATGAGCGTGCGGATGCTGCCGCTAAGGACGCTATCCGCACTTGTCCCATCTCCCATAAAGGTGTTCCTTATTCTGACTTTTACCCAGTTATTCATGCCTCCATCCTTGCCCGATGGCAGAGTTGTTGGTCTTCTGTTCTTGGTAACAAACTGCGTACTCTTAAGAGTCGTGTGTCCCAGTGGCCTTCCTCCTGCCACCGTAACCGGCGGTGGGAAACGGCTCTGGCTAGGTTACGTATTGGCCATATCCGTTTAACTCACGGTCACTTAATGGAGCGCCGCCCTGCTCCTTATTGTCCGAATTGCATTGTCCCTCTCACGGTCGTACATATCCTTGTTGAATGTCCTGACTTCCAGGACGAGCATGTGTCTTGTTTCCCGACTGTACCCCGCGGTCACTTGTCCCTCAATAGAATTCTTGGAGACTCGGATACTTTTGATATCGTTCGCCTTATGCGTTTTTGTTCTCGTATTGGCATCCTTGGTGATATTTAGCGCCCTCTGATTATCCCGCACATTTGATGGTGCTACTTAGCCTTCCCGGTTTGGTGCCTTCTATTGATAATTACTTACTTGCTTACTAAAATACATACACAAACCCTTGGGGTCTGGTAGCTGAGCGGACAGCGTGCAGGACTCGTAGTTCTGTGGCCCAGGTTCGATTCCCAGACCAGGCAGAAACAAATAGGCAAAGTTTCTTTCACCCTGATGCCCCTGTTACCTAGCAGTAAATAGGTACCTGGGAGTTAAACAGCTGTTATGGAGTTGCTTCCTGGGGTGTGTGTGTGTGTGGATGTTATAAATAATAGTGTGTTGGGCTCCTATGGGGAAACTGGTACTATTAAGGGGTAAGGGTAGTTAGAAGACAGAGTAACAAATATGGGAGAGCTAAAAGGCCCGGCCCCCAAAATAAACTATCCACAGTAGTAATAACTTGCTACTAGACCATATATGTTAGTCTAAGCCCGCCAAACACACACCGAAACTACGACGTTGGTACAACGTTCGAACAAGTTTTTATACCGCCTAACCAGTTATAACAACCAATATAGCAAGTTGTAACAACGTTCTAATACGTCATAAACACGTTAAGCCAAGATGTAACAACTTTATTACAAGTTGTAACAAGCGGAAAATAGAGACAGTTTCGGTTTGTGTTTCCAGGGAGGGTTGATCAATGCGCTCCCACACAGGAAGAAGGGATACTCTGTAATTCATGTACTTATTTATTAACCCTTTAACAGCCCCCCATATACACTCACACCAATAACAATAATAATAACTTTACCACACTACCTTACGTTAAAAAGCCTTGGTCCACATAGACAGGATACAAAGTTTACACTAATAACAAGCTAGGGTAAAGTACTACTGGATAAGCACTGAAGCTGGATGCAGCTTAGGGTAGAGACACCACGAGGTACCCTAATACAAAAACACATCACTTAGGGGTACCCAGAACACTGGCAAATACTACCCCCAGGTCTCACCAATCGTTACTACCAGAGTAGGTACACTTAAAAATGCCCCGTACTTAACTTAATGGTACAGGAACTTCAGGTAAGGGAAATAAGTATTAGGAGAAGGGAGGAGAGTAGGGGTGCAGCCACAGAGTAGGTCTCGTGCCCACGAACGCCAGCCAGAGAAGAACGCTCCTAGCGACCAGCTAGGCCTCCCGCATGTCGTGGTGCCGGAAGGAGCCTAATTGATCGTGCAGCTAAGCACATTAAAGATCTTCCCCTATGCAACGTATTGTTACTTTACAAATGATTAGAAAGTATTAGTAAGCAAAGTTGGTGCCTATGTTATTATTTAATAATCAACCCCCCAGCTCAGTCTTTAACTGCTCTTTGAGAAACAAGAATAGTCTTACGTCTGGCAGGGAAGATACAAACAATTGCCGCTCGTGATGCACTCAACTGTACTATCAGAAAGTTTAATAGCTCAATTTTGACCTCTGGTTTCCACTGGAGAACCCAGGGTCGTAACAGTGGAAAAAAAAACATTAGTAGTCAGTTACAGTTGATTGACAGTTGAGAGGCGGGCCGAAAGAGCAGAGCTCAACCCACCCATGAACAACTAGTTGAATACACAAGTTAAGGGTCCCAATTTCATATGTAAAAAATGGCCATACGATCCAGGACCGATTGTCATAATGCAATATTGGTCCTAGGATCGTAACAGTCCTTCCCACCCAGGAGGAAAGAAATGTGGCTACTAGAATAGTATTTTCTTTCTTTTTTTAAAGCATACAATCAACACTCCATTAAAGGTATAAAAATATGGAGAAAGAGAGAAAAATATATGACAATGAATAATTAATGTAACAGGAGAGCCTTAGAACTATACTAAACCTTTGATAGTGGGTTTGTGGTTTCCTGCGGCTCAGATGTACCCTACTTAGGTAACCGAGATAGTAAATCAACTGTCACATTTAGTCATTCCGGTAAGTGGAACACAATAAGGTTAAAATCTTGCAGAAACAACACCCACATGAGAATACTATACGCTTTTTACTATTCTATTAGGGTATTCTTCTAAAAAGAAGAATACTATTCTTCTTTTTCATCTGATGGATTTACCTGATTACCTGATTTACCTGAGGGCTACTAACCCTAGTGGCCTCGACGAGGACAGGAAGCTGGCGGCTTGTCGAAGATCCCCCATTTACCTTGATCTTTTCTATGTATATTTTAAAACTCAACGGTTTGGGCAGTTATGGCCTCAGCGGGTAGGCGGTTGCATGGGTTAATAACCCTGTGGGTGAAAAAGCATCACCTGTTCTCAGTCCTACATTGTGGCTTGTTAAGCTTGAAACCGTTGCTCCTTGTTTGTGTTACATCTGACCTTCAGAAGAAAAATATCCGGATCAACATCCTCTTAACTTGTTCAGTATTTTAAAAGTTTCAGTGAGATCCGCTTTGTCATGTCTGATTTGCAGTGTTGGTAGCCCTGTGGCCTACAAGAGTTCCTGATATGGAAGATAACTTAAATCTTGAATGACTTTTGTTGCCCGGGATTGCACCTTCTCCAGAGAAGCTATGTTCTTCTGGAAATGAGGTCTTCATGCTTGGATACAGTAATCCAAATGGGGACGCAATAGAGACTTATTCAGTTGAACCATTACCGTCTTTTCCTTATAGTCAAAAGTACGCTTGATTACCCCATGAGTTTGGTTAGCTTCTCAGACTGCTGCACCCACCTGTTGTGCAACTTTTAATGAGTGGGGGATTTTGACTCCAAGATCCTTTTCTTTATCAATCTCCTGTAATGTAATCCTATTAATTAGGTAGTTGTGCCGTGGGTTGTTATGCCCCAAATGCATGATCAATATTTAACATTTGTCAATATTAAAAAACATTTGCCAGTCTTCTGACTATTTGTGGAGTTCATTTTTTTCTTCGTAAGGCTTCAATATTATTATTATTCCCCACTTTACCATAAGTGTTTATGTCGTCTGCAAATTTGATGATGTGGTTTGTAATATTCTCATCTATATCATTGATGTGTATGACAAAAAGGGTAGGTCCCAAAATGGACCCTTGTGGCACCCCTCTTATCACATTTCTCCATTCAGATTCGCTTCCATTTAGCACGATCCTTTGATTTCTTTCCTTCAACCATTGTTTTATCCATTCTAATATTTTACCATTTATTCTGTGGGCCTATAATTCCCTTGCCAGTCTTTCATGTGGTACTTTATAGAAAGCTTTAGCAAAATCCATGCATACTATATCCACCGGAAGGCCGTTGTCTGAGTAGCCGGTTACCGTTTCCAAAAATGTGAGCAAGTTTGTAAGGCAGGATTTGTTTTAATGAATCCATGTTGTGTCGTTTGTACAAGGTTGCTCACTGAAAGATGGTGACTGATTCCCTCCCTGAGGATTCTCTCCACGAGGTTGCAGGTGTGTAATGTCATTCTGATCGGACGGTAGTTTTCTGATGAGCTCTTTCTGCCTCTTTTTAAAAATAGGAGTAACATTTGCATATTTCCAATCTAGAGAGACTGTCCCTTGTTCCAGAGATTATGTGAAAAGTAGTTTCAACAGTTGGCATAGTTTTTCTGCTAGTTCCTTTAAGACTTTTGGATTGGATTCCATTAGTTTGTCAATGTTCTTTCTAATTATTTCGCATGTTATGGGTATATCCCTAAATTCATTCTCCACCTCTCCTTCAAACATTTATGTGGGTGATGGGATGTCATCTAACATTTCGAGTGTGAACACTGATGTAAAATAATCATTTTGAGTTTGCTGTCCTGTTATCATACATTATTGCTTGATTAGTATTATCTATTAAGGATCCAACTAAGTTGTTTGTTTTGGTTTTAACTCATATAGGCATAGAACGATTTTGGATCTTTCTTTATGTTTTGAGCACGTTTTATTTTGTAATTTCTTTTGGCTGCTCTGATTTTCTGAGTGGCCACATTTAGTGCCTTTTTGTATAACTCATAATCTATGATGTCCTTCGTGGATTTATACATTCTCCAGAGGTTCCTTTTGGTTACCAATGGTCGTTTTACGACCTGAGTCATCCATCTAGTTCTCTTTCTTGTCGTCTTCTTTTCGACACATATATTTGGACGAGTTCTGTGATGATCCTCTTGAAATTTTGCTATGCTGCTTCAGTGCCATGTTCGCCCATCAGCTCCCTCCAAGAGATGGTTTGCAGTTCCTCTCTCATTCCTTGATAATCACCTCGCTGGTAATCTAGAAATTTATCATGTTTGACCTTTATGAGGGTTCCTTTAAGGTTTAAGTCCCCCATTATTAGGGCTTGGGTTTCAAATGATGCATTGATCACATTATGCAGATCCGCAATTTCATCTGCTGCTGCTGCTGTGTCAGCATTGTTGCATACTCATAGTCATTTTGCTACCATCATGAGATAGTATGTTGTATCATACAGACTCTGAGGAACCCATGGTGTTCAGTTCCTCAGTGTTAGTTACATGGAGGTCTTCCTTCACATACAGCATCACCCCACCTGCTCTTGTTGTTCTGTTCTCTCTGATTGGTGGGTGGTAACCTGGAAGATAGAAATTCCGCTTCTATTATGTCCTCTCGTCCCCAAGTTTTACTGATGCCAATAATGTCGGGATTTTCAGCCTCAGCATATGCACATAATGATTCAAATTTCTTTACTTGGCTTCTGGCATTTGTGAAGAAATAATTTAATCTCCTGACATTATTCCAGGATGGCTGAAAGATTACTCCTGTATTCAGAGCATTACTATTCTCTACATTTCCGTTCTGGTTCTAAACCTGTTTGTCATCTGAGATATATAGATTTAGTTCTGCCTGACTGGGTAAAGGTATTTGACTCCCGTCCCCCTCTGTCTGCAAACCGGGGAAGGGGGTGGTTGACCTCCATCCTTGATTTCTTTCTTCATTGAATTGAAAACCATTGCTACTGATGCACTGACGAAAAAGTGTGAAAATCTGGCTAATATGTATCACAAAGACTTGAATTATAATGACCTTTTAAATGAATGTGAGCATCTCAAGCACTACATGGCTCTTGATGAAAATTGTGAGAGACTCCTTGCACTGTACAGAAAACTAATTTCGGACAATTTGAAATCTATATTCCCAAATGTTAAAATTGCACTCAGCGTGTTCATGTGCTTGATGGTGACCAACTGTACAGGAGAACGTTCTTTTTCAAGACTGAAACTTATATAAAAATCTGTTTCGTAGCGCAATGGTGCAGCATCGTTTGAACTGGCTTTCACTCATGTGCATGGTATATGACATCCTGAAGACCATTGACTTCAAGCCAATAATAAAGCAGTTCTCTGAAAAGAAATGCAGTAAATGGTTGTTATAATAAGAAGTTCGTAGTAATTTCATACTGTGCCAACTAATCAGTATAGTTTACTGAGTATTATTGTGTTTTTCAACCCTTGTCTATTGTTCATATGATTATCACGTTGCATAGTTGCTTCTCTACAGCATGTTTTTAATTATTTAACACCAGTTTTGTTGAAGTGCAAATAAAATAAATATATGTTAATATTATTGACCATTTATGTTTGATTCCTGTGAGTGGTTGTCGTAGAGGCCCCAGTACACTGGTGTGCCCAGGGGCCCATAATGCTGCGAAGACGGCCCTAGGAGAGAGATATGTGTAATAAGTTTGTATAACTTTTCATGCTCAGCAAACTTGTGTTCCTCGTCTCTAATGTCTAACATTTACGTTAATCTTTCAGTGGGCAAGACGGCTCGTTACATAACCTTCTACAAGAACACTGGCGCCAACCTTTGTCTGTGCAAAGTGAAAGTCTACAGTTAGTGATTACTTCAACAGTTATCAAGTCCTGGAGCCCCAATATAGCCACAACAGCTGTTTAATCACCTTATTTTCGTGATTTACACACACACTCACACAAACACACACACACACACACACACACACACACACACACACACACACACACACACACACACACACACACACACACACACACACACACACACACACACATAATCAGTATCGTGGGGAGCAAAATTAGTAGATGTTATAGACAGGAATTTCCTGACACAACATGTGAAGGAAGACACAAGGGAAAGAGGAGGAGATGCACCGAGCCTATTAGACCTGATTTTCACCCAGAACGTAGAAGATATCGAGAATTTAGAGCATGAAATACCTCTAGGGGCCAGTGATCATTGTGTCCTAGTCTTTGACTACATGATGGAATTCAAACTTATGACCATGGGACAAGAGATCTGGGAAAGGAGAGCTGACTACAGGAAAGGGGACTATATGAGGATAAGGGACTATCTGGGTGAAGTGCAGTGGGAGGAAGAAATTAGAGGAAAAACAGTCCAAGATATGATGGACCTAGTAATACAGAAATGCCAGGAGGCCGAAGAGAGATTTATACCAACGGTAAAGGGAAAAAATAAGAAGGAATATAATAACCCATGGTTTAATAGACAGTGTCAGGAAGCAAAAATGGCCAGCAGACGGGAGTGGAGGAAGTACAGAAGACAAAGAACAGAGGACAACAGAAGCAGATACAACAGAGCTAGGAACGATTACATTAACATAAGACGAACATCGGAAAGGGACTATGAGAACGATATTGCAATCAAAGCGAAAAAACAACCTAAGTTACTACACAGTCATATAAGAAGAAAAATGTCGGTGAACGACCAAGTGACAAGACTAAGGAAGACAGAGGGGGCATATACTGAAAGTGACAAGGAAATCTGCGAGGCACTGAATGCCAGTTTCCATGGAGTGTTCACTACCGAGCCTGAGCAGCTCCCATTGTTGGAAGGGGTTACCCTAGATGAAAGACTATCAGATATAGAGGTGACAGCAGAGGAGGTAATGAAACAGTTGACAACTCTAGATGCAACTAAAGCAGTTGGACCAGACAAAGTATCACCGTGGATACTAAAAGAAGCAGCACAGGCCCTCAGCGTGCCTCTGGCAATCATCTTTAATGAGTCACTTATGTCAGGAGAATTGCCCAGTTGCTGGAAGAAGGCAAATGTCGTGCCGATCTTCAAGAAAGGAGATAGGGAGGAGGCACTTAACTACAGACCTGTATCACTGACAAGCATCCCCTGTAAAATACTGGAAAGAATAATTAGGCTGCGACTGGTTGCACACCTGGAGAACATTAGGTTTGTGAACAAACATCAACATGGGTTCTGGACAGGGAAATCGTGCCTAACAAACCTTCTGGAATTCTATGATAAAATAACGAGGATAAGACAGGACAGAGATGGTTGGGCAGACTGCATATTTCTGGACTGCCAAAAAGCCTTTGATACAGTACCGCACATGAGACTGCTGTTCAAGCTCGAGAGGCAGGCGGGGGTGGGGGGAAAGGTCCTAGAATGGATAAGGAACTACCTAACAGGAAGGAGCCAAAGAGTTACGGTAAGGGGCGAGAAGTCGGACTGGCGAACAGTAACAAGTGGAGTACCACAAGGATCGGTGCTGGGACCAATTCTATTTCTTGTATATGTTAACGACATGTTTACAGGCGTAGAGTCCTACATGTCGATGTTTGCGGATGATGCAAAGTTGATGAGAAGAGTTGTGACAGATGAGGATTGCAGGATCCTCCAAGAGGACCTGAACAGATTGCAGAGATGGTCAGAGAAATGGCTACTAGAATTCAACACGAGCAAATGTAAAGTTATGGAAATGGGACTAGGAGATAGGAGACCAAAGGGACAGTACACAATGAAGGGGAACAGCCTACCTGTAACGACGCGTGAAAGAGACCTGGGGGTGGACGTAACACCTAATCTATCTCCTGAGGCACATATTAATAGGATAACGACAGCAGCGTACTCTACACTGGCAAAAGTTAGAACATCATTCAGAAACCTAAGTAAGGAGGCATTTAGGGCGCTTTACACTGCCTACGTAAGGCCAGTCTTAGAGTATGCCGCCTCATCATGGAGTCCCCATCTGAAGAAGCATATAATGAAACTGGAAAAGGTTCAGAGGTTTGCAACGAGACTCGTCCCAGAGCTACGAGGGATGGGGTATGAAGAGCGCCTGAGGGAACTGTGCCTTACGACACTAGAAAGAAGAAGGGAGAGGGGGACATGATAGGAACGTATAAGATACTCAGAGGAATTGACAGAGTGGACATAGACGAAATGTTCACACGGAATAGTAACAGAACGAGAGGACATGGATGGAAGCTTGAAACTCAGATGAGTCACAGAGATGTTAGGAAGTTTTCTTTTAGCGTGAGAGTAGTGGGGAAATGGAATGCACTTCAGGAACAGGTTGTGGAAGCAAATACTATTCATAATTTTAAAACCAGGTATGATAGGGAAATAGGACAGGAGTCATTGCTGTAAACAACCGATGCTCGAAAGGCGGGATCCAAGAGTCAATGCTCGATCCTGCAGACACAACTAGGTGAGTACACACAAACACACACACACACACACACACACACACACATACACACACACACACACACACACACACACACACACACACACACACACACACACACACACACACACACACACACACACACACACACACATACACACATACACACATACACACACACATTTCAGCTCTGGAGAGAGTCACACGTTGTGTCCGTAGGGTCCGCGAATAACATCAATTATCTCGAGACATTGAAGGGTCACCGAGACAAGAAACATAGTTTTTTGTCACAGAAGTGTACGCAAACGCAGTGATCAAGTGTATAGTGAGCTCCTGCAGCGGTAGAGCAATTAAGAAACAAAAATAAGGCCGAGTGGCAAGATCAGTGTGTACCGTTGGGTCAGCCTAGCCACCCAGCCTAGCAGGACCTACGTTTTGTTTTGCTGAGTAATGTGTTGTGAAGCGGTTTGTAGCATACTTAGTGATTGATCCCCCGAAGTGTGTGCACCGTTTAGGATCGTATACTAAGTGCACATAGTGGTGACGACCAGTGAGGAAGATAGGAACGAATGTTACCAGGAGCACGTGGAGACAACAGTAGCACGTGGAGACAACATTGATACCAGAGAGAGGAGAGGACAAGCGACCAACCCCGTCATAAGGACATCTCTTCAAACTCACCTAGGCGTGCTTGCTTGGGGTGAGCTGACGGTAGGTACCCCTCTCTAGGTCATCAATAAGGTGTACAGAGTGACTTAAAATACCTAATTTAAAGTAGGTCTCAATATCTCAAATATACAACTCCGTGGCTCACTTGGGTGGTACTTGGGTGGGGCTTGACACATGATACCCTGGTGACCGCTCACCATCTCACCCCACACCTTCCCACGCCTTACACTGCCCCAAGACACCCCCCTACCCCTCCCCCTATACACAAACACCCCCGCACCCAACACACACACACACACACACACACACACACACACACACACACACACACACACACACACACGCACACGCACACGCGCACACGCACACACGCACACACGCACACACGCACACGCACGCACACAAAGACACACACGGACACACACACACGCACACACACACGCACATACAGACACACTCACAGACACACACACACACACACACACACACACACACACACACACACACACACACACACACACACACACACAGGTCAAGCGGGATGGTAAGACAACAGAATGAAGCTGGAGGAGAGGGACTGGACGAGTCATTCATGGAGATGATTGCTAAGGCATGGAAGGAAGTCAGTGGTGAATTGAAGGACCTGAGGGAAACTATATGTAAGCTGCAGATAGAACTAAGTGCAGCACAAGAGGAGATAAAAAGCCTAAAAACAGGCCCTCCTCAGACTCTGGCCCAGGGGACCAACCCCCAGGTGCCAGGAGATGTAGCTATGGCAGGAACCCCTACAATTGGCCCAACCTTTGCTGAAATGCTCAAGAGCCCAGGAGCAATGTCCACAGTCAAGGATGTTGTAATGAAAGCAGTAACCTCACAGGAGGCAGCTAGATGCACAAGCCAGCTAATGGAAAGGAAAAGAGCTGTAGTAGTGGTAGGTGTCGAGGAACAAGAGGGCTCCACAAGGGAGGAAACGAGGACTAAAGACAAAGCTGCAGTGGCAGGGATATTAAAGGAGATAGGAATGGAAGGGGCTGAACGAGACATAGAACAGTTTTTCCGGATTGGCCAGTACAACAGAGACAAAAAAAGATTGATCAAGGTAGTATTCAAGAGCGAGGACATCAAAGAGGACATTCTAGTAAGGAAGAACAAACTGAGGCATGCAAGGAACTACAAAGAGGTATATGTTCAGAGGGACATGACCAGAGACGAGATAGTAAGGGCAGCAGATGCAAGGAAAAGGCGCAAGGAGAGGGAAGAGAGCCAGGGAACCTCAGCCTCCAACCCAGCAATCCCAGAGGGGAGTGGGGAACCCCAATCCAGCAACCCAGGAACCCCAGGGGGGAATGCAACACCCCAGTCCACCACCCAATAGGGCCCTCTCTACCCCCCAGCACAAACCCTTCCTTGCCCCTGCATAATGCCCATCATGAAACCCAAATCCTCCCCCTCCCCTTACCCCAAGTAGCCCCTGCTTTCCCAACCCCTGGTCTTCTCCCTGCCCCAAGCAGGCCTGAGCAAGACCAAAGCCCTCTATCCCCCACTCCACCTCCCTCCAAACCCCTGTCAACTACACCGCAGGAGGGCGTGCCCTCTCCCCAAGCAATCCCTGCTCCCCCACCCCCAGGACTTCTTCCTGACCCAAGCAGGCCTGAGGAAGACCTAAGCCCTCCACCCCCCACCCCACCTCCCCCTGAACCCCTGGCAACTACCTCACAGGAGGAGGAGCCTACCCAAGTAGCAAGGACCATAGAACAACCTCCTACACTTGTAGGGAGTGTGGGTGAAATTGGATATAAGAAAGTGAGCTTCAAGGTAATGTACTCAAACATTGATGGGATTACCAATAAAGCAAGTGAACTGGCAGAAAGGGTGCAAGAAGAAAACCCTGATGTAATAGGACTAACAGAAACAAAATTGTCAGGAGTCATAACAGATGCTGTGTTTCCAAAGGACTACTATATAGTAAGGAAAGAGAGGGAAGGGAGGAGGTGGAGGAGTGGCCCTGCTGATAAGGAAGGACTGGAGTTTTGATGAGATGGAAATTCCGGGCTGTGACGGATTCAGAGATTACATAACAGGAACTATAACAATGGGTGGACCTAAGATAATAGTGACAGTCATTTACAACCCTCCCCTAAATGACAGAAGACCTAGACAGGAGTTTGATAGGAACAACATGGCAACTATTAATATAATAGAGAGAGCAGCTTCAGTTGCCTGCAGGAATGGCTCAAGACTCTTAATCATGGGTGATTTCAACCATGGAAAGATAGACTGGGAGAATGGGGACCCACATGGTGGTGCAGATACGTGGCGAGCTAAACTCTTGGAAGTGGCAACAAGGAATTTTCTGAGCCAGCATGTCAAGGAACCCACAAGAATGAGAGGCAATGATGAACCAGCTAGACTCGACTTAATATTCACCCTAAATGAGTCAGAAATAAGGGAAGTCAAAGTTGAAGCCCCCATAGGAATGAGTGACCACAGTGTACTAACCTTTGAGTACTTGGTGGAGGTAGGGATAACCTATCCAAGGATGGGAGTGGAGGGGAAAAGACTGAATTACCGAAGAGGAAAATATGACGAGATGAGGAACTTCCTAATGGGAATACCATGGGAAACAGAACTTAGAGACAAGAATGTGCAGGTCATGATGGATATTGTCACCCAAAAGTGCCAGGAAGCTGCAGACAGGTTTATCCCCGTCCAAAAGGAGAAAAACGAAAAACAACAGAAAAACCCATGGTTCAACCAGGAATGTAAGGTAGCGAAACAACTGAGTAAAAGAACATGGAGAAACTACAGAAATAACAGAACACCAGAGAGCAGGGAGAGGTACCAGAGGGCCAGAAATGAGTACATCAGAGTGAGGAGGGAAGCAGAGAGACAGTTTGAAAATGACATCGCGAGTAAAGCCAAGACCCAACCAAAGCTGCTCCACAGCCATATCAGGAGGAAAACAGCAGTGAAGGAACAAGTGATGAAGCTGCGGAAAGGGGAGAACAGATACACAGAGAATGACAAGGAGGTGTGTGAAGAACTCAACAAGAGATTCCAGGAGGTCTTCACAATAGAACAAGGAGAAGCCCCTGCACTAAATGAGGAGGCGGCAACCTTGGAAACCTTGGAGGAATTTGACCTCACCAGTGATGAGGTCAAAAGGTGTCTGCTGGAGCTAGATGTGACAAAGGCTGTTGGGCCTGATAGAATCTCACCATGGATACTAAAGGAAGGTACAGAAGCACTAAGTGTGCCACTCTCTATGGTGTATAACAGGTCACTGGAAACAGGAGACTTACCAGAAAGTTGGAAGACAGCTAACGTGGTCCCAATATACAAAAAGGGTGACAGGCAACAGGCACTGAATTACAGGCCAGTTTCCTTAACTTGTATACCATGCAAGGTGCTGGAGAAGATCGTGAGGAAAAGGCTCGTAGAGCATCTGGAGGGAAATAACTTTGTAACGCACCACCAACATGGGTTCAGAGATGGTAAATCGTGCCTCACAGGGTTAATAGAATTTTATGACCAGGCAACGAAAATTAGGCAGGAAAGAGAAGGGTGGGCCGACTGCATTTTCCTGGATTGCCAAAAAGCCTTCGACACAGTACCCCATAAAAGGCTGTTAAAAAAGTTGGAGCAACAGGCAGGAGTAAAAGGGAAGGTGCTCCAGTGGATAAGGGAGTACTTAAGCAACAGGAAACAGCGAGTAACGGTGAGGGGGAAGACATCAGAGTGGCGAGATGTCACCAGCGGAGTCCCACAGGGCTCAGTACTTGGACCCATCCTGTTTCTAATATATGTGAACGATCTTCCAGAGGGTATAGACTCATTCCTCTCGATGTTTGCTGATGATGCAAAAATTATGAGAAGAATCAAGACGGATGAAGATAGACAGAGACTACAGGATGACCTGGATAAACTGGAGGAATGGTCTAGAAAATGGCTGCTGAAGTTCAACTCTGGAAAGTGTAAGGTGATGAAATTAGGCGAAGGGAGCAGGAGGCTGAACACAAGGTATCATCTGGGAGGGGAAATCCTGCAAGAATCAAATAGAGAGAAGGATCTGGGGGTTGATATCACACCGAACCTGTCCCCAGAGGCCCACATCAAAAGAATATCATCAGCGGCATATGCTAGACTGGCCAACATAAGAACTGCTTTCAGAAACTTGTGTAAGGAATCTTTCAGAACCCTGTATACCACTTATGTAAGACCAATCCTGGAGTATGCAGCTCCAGCCTGGAGTCCATACCTAGTTAAACACAAGACAAAGTTAGAGAAGATTCAGCGGTATGCCACCAGGCTCGTCCCGGAACTGAGAGGATTGAGCTACGAGGAAAGGCTAAAGGAGCTGAACCTCACATCCCTGGAAAACAGAAGAGTAAGGGGAGACATGATAACCACCTACAAAATTCTCAGGGGAATTGACAGGGTGGACAAAGACAAACTCTTCAGCACGGGTGGGACACGAACAAGGGGACACAGGTGGAAACTTAGTACCCAGATGAGCCACAGAGACGTTAGAAAGAATTTTTTCAGTGTCAGAGTAGTTAATAAATGGAACGCACTAGGAAGTGATGTGGTGGAGGCTGACTCCATACACAGTTTCAAATGTAGGTATGATAGAGCCCAGTAGGCTCAGGAATCTGTACACCAGTTGATTGACAGTTGAGAGGCGGGACCAAAGAGCCAAAGCTCAACCCCCGCAAGCACAATTAGGTGAGTACAATTAGGTGAGTACATACACACACACACATACACACGCACGCACGCACACACACACACACACACACACACACACACACACACACACACACACACACACACACACACACACACACACACACACACACACACACACACACACACACACACACACACACACACACACACACACACACACACACACACACACACACACACACACACACACACACACACACACACACACACACACACACACGCACACACACACACGCACGCACACACACACACACACACACACATGACATGAATAACACATGACAAATCGCCAACATGGATTCAGGGAGGGTAAATCTTGCCTGACAGCCTTAATAGAATTCTACGACCAGGTGACAAAGACTAAGCAAGAAAGAGAGGGCTGGGCGGACTGCATTTTCTTGGATTGTCGGAAAGCCTTTGACACAGTACCGCATAAGAGGCTGGTACATAAGCTGGAGAGACAGGCAGGTGTAGCTGGTAAAGTGCTCTAGTGGATAAGGGAGTACCTAAGCAATAGGAAGCAGAGAGTTACGGTGAGGGGTGAGACCTCCGATTGGCGTGAAGTCACCAGTGGAGTCCCACAGGGCTCTGCACTCGGTCCTATCTTGTTTCTGATATATGTAAATGATCTCCCAGAGGGTATAGATTCATTTCTCAATGTTTGCGGACGGTGCCAAAATTATGAGAAGGATTAAGACAGAAGAGGACTGTTTGAGGCTTCAAGAAGACCTAGACAAACTGAAGGAATGGTCGAACAAATGGTTGTTAGAGTTTAACCCAACCAAATGTAATGTAATGAAGATAGGTGTAGGGAGCAGGAGGCCAAATACAAGGTATCATCTGGGAGAGGAAATTCTTCAGGAGTCAGAGAAAGAAAAAGACTTGGGAGTTGATATCACGCCAGACCTGTCTCCTGCAGCCCATATCAAGAGGATAACATCAGTGGCATATGCCAGGCTGGCCAACATACGAACGGCATTCAGAAACTTGTGTAAAGAATCATTCAGAACTTTGTATACCACATATGTCAGGCCAATCCTGGAGTATGCAGCGACAGCATGGAGTCCATATCTAGTCAAGGATAAGACTAACCTGGAAAAGGTTCAAAGGTTTGCCACCAGACTAGTACCCGAGCTGAGAGGTATGAGCTACGAGGAGAGACTACGGGAATTAAACCTCACTTCGCTGGAAGACAGAAAAGTTAGGTGGGACATGATCACCACATTCAGGATTCTCAAGGGAATTGAGAGAGTGGATAAAGACAGGCTATTTAACACAAGGGGCACACGCACTAGGGGACACAGGTGGAAACTGAGCGCCCAAATGAGCCACAGAGATATTAGAAAAAACTTTTTTAGTATCAGAGTGATGGACAAATGGAATGCATTCGGAGGTAATGTGGTGGAGGCTGACTCCATACACAGTTTCAAGTGTAGATATGATAGAAGCTCAATAGGCTCAGGAATCTGTACACCTGTTGATTAACGGTTGAGAGGCGGGACCAAAGAACCAGAGCTCAACCCCCGCACACACAACTAGGTGAGTACAACTAGGTGAGTACACACACACACACACACACACGCACGCACGCAAGCACGCACACACACACACACACACACACACACACACACACACACACACACACACACACACACACACACACACACACACACACACACACACACACTTGCTGGACGTGGCAACAAGGAACTTTCTAAGCCAGCACATCAAGGAAGGTTATATTACATTGTTGACATGACTGTGTCAGTGTATTCTGTTTATTATTGGTTATTGATAAGTGTGTCAGTGTGCCGTATTGTTTAATACTATTAGATGGTCTCCGTGACCTGATGAACTTTGATTTAGTGCAATTATTGTCGGTCTCTGTGACCCGTATTGTTGTGACTCATTGTCAGCGTTGTGTATTGTTGCATTGGTCTCAGTGACCCCATACAATATATTTTGTGTACATCTATCTGTGAGATGTCAGTGTAACTTCGTGTTCAGTATCTCGAGACGTCAGTGTAACTCCATGTTCATTTGTTCTTGAGACGTCAGTATATCCTGGGTTCATTTATTCTCGAGACGTCAGTGTAACTTGTGTTCAGTACCTTGAGACGTCAGTATACTTTGTGTTGTTCAATCTTGCGAAATGAGTGTACTTTGTGTTCAGTGCCTTGTGGAGTCAGTATACTCCGTGTTTTACTATTCTTGATACATCAGTGTAACATAGTGTTCATTATTCTTGAAGTCAGTGTATTGAATTAACGTAGTTAATTATTGTTTGATTTAGTAAATGGTTATTAGTAATCGTGTTGACTAATCGGCGTTTGTTAGCGGTCTCAGTGACGCTGAGCCATAACGTAAATTCTTCATGAATTGAGGTGAACTGTTAAGTTGTGACAGACTCTTGGACGATTACTCAGGGATTGCTAATTACCCATGCGCTGCTATGGATTTCATTAACATTGCTTCGATTTGTTAACTGTTTGTGTTGACAGAGTGTGTTAACGTAGCTTACACTGTTTTGATTTGTATGTCTTGGAGATATAATAACGTAATTGTATTTACTTAGTAAAGTAACATAATCAATTGAGTGTTGCATGGAAGACTCAGTGACAGGTCTGTCCGTTGTTGTTTCAATCATCAATCACCCCACGCTGGTCACGGATCTCACATCTGGCACCAATGTGGGGGTCATTGTCCTTTCACGGTGCATTATTGCTTCTTGGTGCAGTCTAGTCGAGTTGCCATTGCGTCTGGAGTGGTTGCCCACTATTGTCAAGAGTAGGACTGCTTCCGAACTGGAAGCAGTTATTCCGGTTACCTTAGCCTTGTCAAGCACCACACCAGACATTAACGTAATGTCAAATGATTCCTGCTATGTATCGTTAGTATTAAGTTTTATGAATAAACTAATTGTTGAACTACAAGTGCCTTTACGTGCACACATTCAGAACCCAGTACCGACCTTGCCATTATTTCTGTTATAAACGTGATCCCTTTTTATGTTGCCTGGATTACTTGGATTTGAACTGCGTTCATGGCCGCACACATCAAATAAATTCTATTTGATGTGAGGACCTTATGAGCTACTCTGATGACCCCCGCTCTGAGGTCCCAGAAGCTCCACGATCCAGTGGACAAGAAGTGCCAAGGATTTGGACTCCTGCAGCTTCTCTATACATCCCTGGTCAGTAATTAAAGTATAATCTGCCCTCAGCATTAGTTTGCTGCTAGTTCAGTCCTTTCCTGACTGAGGTTTCATGTAACGTATTCACCTCTAAAAAGGATAATCTCACACTGAGCACTACTGGGTGCTAGATTACTGTGTTCTGAGCGCTACTGATGGCTGGAATACAGTGTTCTGGGCAATACTGGGTGCTGGAATATAGTGTTATGAGCACTTCTGCCAGCTAGAATGCAGTGTTCTGAGGACTACTGGGTGCTGGAATATAGTGTTATGAGCACTTCTGCCAGCTAGAATACAGTGTTCTGGGCAATACTGGGTGCTGGAATATAGTGTTATGAGCACTTCTGCCAGCTAGAATACAGTGTTCTGGGCAATACTGGGTGCTGGAATATAGTGTTATGAGCACTTCTGCCAGCTAGAATACAGTGTTCTGAGCACTACTGGGTGCTAGAATACAATGTTCTGAGGACTACTGGGAGGCTGGAATACAGTGTTCTGAACACTACTGGGGGCTGGAATACAGTGTTCTGAGGACTACTGGGGCGCTGGAATACAGTATTCTGAGCACTACTGGGGGCTGGAATACAGTATTCTGAGCACTACTTGGAAGCTGGAATACAGTGTTCTGAGCACTACTGGGGGCTGGAATACAATGTTCTGAGGACTACTGGGAGGCTGGAATACAGTGTTCTGAGCACTACTGGGGGCTGGAATACAGTGTTCTGAGGACTACTGGGGGCTGGAATACAGTGTTCTGAGGACTACTGGGGGCTGGAATACAGTGTTCTGAGGACTACTGGGAGGCTGGAATACAGTGTTCTGAGCACTACTGGGGGCTGGAATACAGTGTTCTGAGGACTACTGGGGGCTGGAATACAGTGTTCTGAGGACTACTGGGTGCTGGAATACAGTATTCTGAGCACTACTGGGAGGCTGGAATACAGTGTTCTGAGCACTACTGGGGCGCTGGAATACAGTATTCTGAGCACTACTGGGGGCTGGAATACAGTATTCTGAGCACTACTGGGAGGCTGGAATACAGTATTCTGAGCACTACTGGGAGGCTGGAATACAGTGTTCTGAGCACTACTGGGGGCTGGAATACAGTGTTCTGAGCACTACTGGGGGCGCTGGAATACAGTGTTCTGAGCACTACTGGGGGCTGGAATACAGTGTTCTGAGCACTACTGGGGGCTGGAATACAGTGTTCTGAGCACTACTGGGGGGCTGGAATATAGTGTTCTGAGGACTATTAGGGGCTGGAATACAGTGTTCTGAGGACTACTGGGGGGCTGGAAGAAAAATTTCTCGGCGACTATTCTGTACTTTGGATCAATAATAGTAAAGGACAATATTATTATTAGGGTGGGTGGGATGGTATGCTTATATAATACGATACATGTATGAATTAGGTATTTACAATTGTGTTTATGGTCAATATATAAATGATTAGTATCATAAGTATCACTACAGTCAATATGAACTCTGAAACCTCTTATAATCTGGTCCTCACCAAATTTTGATTGTATTGACACTTCTTTTCCATTGTGTTGACTTCCTGCTCTTATAGTAATGACACCCCACTCTGATAGTAATGACACCCCACTCTCAGAGTAATGACACCCCACTCTCAGAGTAATAACACCCCACTCTGATAGTAATGACACCCCACTCTCAGAGTAATAACACCCCACTCTGATAGTAATGACACCCCACTCTCAGAGTAATGACACCCCACTCTCAGAGTAATGACACCCCACTCTCAGAGTAATAACACCCCACTCTGATAGTAATGACACCCCACTCTCTGAGTAATGACACCCCACTCTCAGAGTAATGACACCCCACTCTCAGAGTAATAACACCCCACTCTCAGAGTAATAACACCCCACTCTGATAGTAATGACACCCCACTCTGATAGTAATGACACCCCACTCTCAGAGTAATGACACCCCACTCTCAGAGTAATGACACCCCACTCTCAGAGTAATGACACCCCACTCTCAGAGTAATGACACCCCACTCTCAGAGTAATGACACCCCACTCTCAGAGTAATGACACCCCACTCTCAGAGTAATGACACCCCACTCTGATAGTAATGACACCCCACTCAGAGTAATGACACCCCACTCTCAGAGTAATGACACCCCACTCTGATAGTAATGACACCCCACTCAGAGTAATGACACCCCACTCTGATAGTAATGACACCCCACTCAGAGTAATGACACCCCACTCTCAGAGTAATGACACCCCACTCTCAGAGTAATGACACCCCACTCTCAGAGTAATGACACCCCACTCTGATAGTAATGACACCCCACTCAGAGTAATGACACCCCACTCTCAGAGTAATGACACCCCACTCTGATAGTAATGACACCCCACTCAGAGTAATGACACCCCACTCTGATAGTAATGACACCCCACTCAGAGTAATGACACCCCACTCTCAGAGTAATAACACCCCACTCTCAGAGTAATAACACCCCACTCTCAGAGTAATGACACCCCACTCTCAGAGTAATGACACCCCACTCTCAGAGTAATGACACCCCACTCTCAGAGTAATGACACCCCACTCTGATAGTAATGACACCCCACTCAGAGTAATGACACCCCACTCTCAGAGTAATGACACCCCACTCTCAGAGTAATGACACCCCACTCTCAGAGTAATGACACCCCACTCTGATAGTAATGACACCCCACTCAGAGTAATGACACCCCACTCTCAGAGTAATGACACCCCACTCTGATAGTAATGACACCCCACTCAGAGTAATGACACCCCACTCTGATAGTAATGACACCCCACTCAGAGTAATGACACCCCACTCTCAGGGTAATGACACCCCACTCTGATAGTAATGACACCCCACTGATAGTAATGACACCCCACTGATAGTAATGACACCCCAATCTGATAGTAATGACACCCCACTCTGATAGTAATGACACCCCATTGATAGTAATGACACCCCACTCTGATAGTAATGACACCCCACTCTGATAGTAATGACACCCCACTCTGATAGTAATGACACCCCACTCTGATAGTAATGACTTCCCACTGATAGTAATGACACCCCACTGATAGTAATGACACCCCACTGATGGTAATGACACCCCACTCTGATAGTAATGACACCCCACTCTGATAGTAATGACACCCCACTCTGATAGTAATGACTCCCCACTGATAGTAATGACACCCCACTGATAGTAATGACACCCCACTGATAGTAATGACACCCCACTCTGATAGTAATGACACCCCACTCTGATAGTAATGACACCCCACTGATAGTAATGACACCCCACTCTGATAGTAATGACACCCCACTCTGATAGTAATAACTCCCCACTCTGATAGTAATGACACCCCACTCTGATAGTAATGACACCCCACTCTGATAGTAATGACACCCCACTCTGATAGTAATGACACCCCACTGATAGTAATGACACCCCACTCTGATAGTAATGACACCCCACTTTGATAGTAATGACACCCCACTCTGATAGTAATGACACCCCACTGATAGTAATGACACCCCACTCTGACAGTAATGACACCCCACTCTGATAGTAATGACACCCCACTGATAGTAATGACACCCCACTGATAGTAATGACACCCCACTCTGATAGTAATGACACCCC
The DNA here is from genome assembly GCF_040958095.1 of Procambarus clarkii. Lineage (NCBI taxonomy): Eukaryota > Metazoa > Arthropoda > Malacostraca > Decapoda > Cambaridae > Procambarus > Procambarus clarkii. The sequence goes on from NC_091198.1 coordinate 12,777,242, forward strand.
ACTCTGATAGTAATGACTCCCCACTCTGATAGTAATGACACCCCACTCTGATAGTAATGACACCCCACTGATAGTAATGACACCCCACTCTGATAGTAATGACACCCCACTCTGATAGTAATGACACCCCACTCTAATAGTAATGACACCCCACTGATAGTAATGACACCCCACTCTGATAGTAATGACACCCCACTCTGATAGTAATGACACCCCACTCTGATAGTAATGACACCCCACTCTGATAGTAATGACACCCCACTCTGATAGTAATGACACCCCACTCTGATAGTAATAACTCCCCACTCTGATAGTAATGACACCCCACTCTGATAGTAATGACACCCCACTCTGATAGTAATGACACCCCACTCTGATAGTAATGACACCCCACTGATAGTAATGACACCCCACTCTGATAGTAATGACACCCCACTCTGATAGTAATGACACCCCACTCTGATAGTAATGACACCCCACTGATAGTAATGACACCCCACTCTGACAGTAATGACACCCCACTCTGATAGTAATGACACCCCACTGATAGTAATGACACCCCACTGATAGTAATGACACCCCACTCTGATAGTAATGACACCCCACTCTGATAGTAATGACTCCCCACTCTGATAGTAATGACACCCCACTCTGATAGTAATGACACCCCACTGATAGTAATGACACCCCACTCTGATAGTAATGACACCCCACTCTGATAGTAATGACACCCCACTCTGATAGTAATGACACCCCACTCTGATAGTAATGACACCCCACTGATAGTAATGACACCCCACTGATAGTAATGACACCCCACTGATAGTAATGACACCCCACTCTGACAGTAATGACACCCCACTCTGACAGTAATGACACCCCACTCTGATAGTAATGACACCCCACTCTGATAGTAATGACTCCCCACTCTGATAGTAATGACACCCCACTCTGATAGTAATGACACCCCACTCTGATAGTAATGACACCCCACTCTGATAGTAATGACTTCCCACTGATAGTAATGACACCCCACTGATAGTAATGACACCCCACTGATGGTAATGACACCCCACTCTGATAGTAATGACACCCCACTCTGATAGTAATGACACCCCACTCTGATAGTAATGACTCCCCACTGATAGTAATGACACCCCACTGATAGTAATGACACCCCACTGATAGTAATGACACCCCACTCTGATAGTAATGACACCCCACTCTGATAGTAATGACACCCCACTGATAGTAATGACACCCCACTCTGATAGTAATGACACCCCACTCTGATAGTAATAACTCCCCACTCTGATAGTAATGACACCCCACTCTGATAGTAATGACACCCCACTCTGATAGTAATGACACCCCACTCTGATAGTAATGACACCCCACTGATAGTAATGACACCCCACTCTGATAGTAATGACACCCCACTCTGATAGTAATGACACCCCACTCTGATAGTAATGACACCCCACTGATAGTAATGACACCCCACTCTGATAGTAATGACACCCCACTCTGATAGTAATGACACCCCACTGATAGTAATGACACCCCACTGATAGTAATGACACCCCACTCTGATAGTAATGACACCCCACTCTGATAGTAATGACTCCCCACTCTGATAGTAATGACACCCCACTCTGATAGTAATGACACCCCACTGATAGTAATGACACCCCACTCTGATAGTAATGACACCCCACTCTGATAGTAATGACACCCCACTCTAATAGTAATGACACCCCACTGATAGTAATGACACCCCACTCTGATAGTAATGACACCCCACTCTGATAGTAATGACACCCCACTCTGATAGTAATGACACCCCACTCTGATAGTAATGACACCCCACTGATAGTAATGACACCCCACTCTGATAGTAATGACACCCCACTCTGATAGTAATGACACCCCACTGATAGTAATGACACCCCACTCTGATAGTAATGACACCCCACTCTGATAGTAATGACTCCCCACTCTGATAGTAATGACACCCCACTCTGATAGTAATGACACCCCACTCTGATAGTAATGACACCCCACTCTGATAGTAATGACACCCCACTGATAGTAATGACACCCCACTCTGATAGTAATGACACCCCACTCTGATAGTAATGACACCCCACTGATAGTAATGACACCCCACTTTGATAGTAATGACACCCCACTCTGATAGTAATGACACCCCACTCTGATAGTAATGACACCCCACTGATAGTAATGACACCCCACTCTGATAGTAATGACTCCCCACTCTGACAGTAATGACACCCCACTGATAGTAATGACACCCCACTGATAGTAATGACACCCCACTGATAGTAATGACACCCCACTCTGATAGTAATGACACCCCACTGATAGTAATGACACCCCACTGATAGTAATGACACCCCACTGATAGTAATGACACCCCACTCTGACAGTAATGACACCCCACTGATAGTAATGACACCCCACTGATAGTAATGACACCCCACTGATAGTAATGACACCCCACTCTGACAGTAATGACACCCCACTCTGACAGTAATGACACCCCACTGATAGTAATGACACCCCACTGATAGTAATGACACCCCACTCTGATAGTAATGACACCCCACTGATAGTAATGACACCCCACTGATAGTAATGACACCCCACTGATAGTAATGACACCCCACTGATAGTAATGACACCCCACTGATAGTAATGACACCCCACTGATACTAATGACACCCCACGCTGATAGCAATGACACCCCACTCTGATAGTAATGACACCCCACTCTGATAGTAATGACACCCCACTGATAGTAATGACACCCCACTCTGATAGTAATGACACCCCACTGATAGTAATGACACCCCACTCTGACAGTAATGACACCCCACTCTGACAGTAATGACACCCCACCCTGACAGTAATGACACCCCACTCTGACAGTAATGACACCCCACTCTGACAGTAATGACACCCCACTGATAGTAATGACACCCCACTCTGACAGTAATGACACCCCACTCTGACAGTAATGACACCCCACTCTGATAGTAATGACACCCCACTGATAGTAATGACACCCTACTCTGAGAGTACTGACACCCCACTGACAGTAATGACACCCCACTCTGACAGTAATGACACCCCACTCTGACAGTAATGACACCCCACTCTGACAGTAATGACACCCCACTGATAGTAATGACACCCCACTCTGACAGTAATGACACCCCACTCTGACAGTAATGACACCCCACTCTGATAGTAATGACACCCCACTCTGACAGTAATGACACCCCACTCTGATAGTAATGACACCCCACTGACAGTAATGACACCCCACTCTGATAGTAATGACACCCCACTGATAGTAATGACACCCCACTCTGATAGTAATGACACCCCACTGATAGTAATGACACCCTACTCTGAGAGTACTGACACCCCACTGACAGTAATGACACCCCACTCTGACAGTAATGACACCCCACTCTGACAGTAATGACACCCCACTCTGACAGTAATGACACCCCACTGATAGTAATGACACCCCACTCTGACAGTAATGACACCCCACTCTGACAGTAATGACACCCCACTCTGATAGTAATGACACCCCACTCTGACAGTAATGACACCACACTCTGATAGTAATGACACCCCACTGACAGTAATGACACCCCACTCTGATAGTAATGACACCCCACTGATAGTAATGACACCCCACTCTGATAGTAATGACACCCCACTGATAGTAATGACACCCCACTGATAGTAATGACACCCCACTCTGATAGTAATGACACCTCACTCTGATAGTAATGACACCCCACTCTGATAGTAATGACACCCCACTCTGATAGTAATGACACCCCACTCTGATAGTAATGACACCCCACTGATAGTAATGACACCCCACTGATAGTAATGACACCCCACTCTGATAGTAATGACACCCCACTCTGACAGTAATGACACCCCACTCTGACAGTAATGACACCCCACTCTGACAGTAATGACACCCCACTCTGACAGTAATGACACCCCACTCTGATAGTAATGACACCCCACTCTGACAGTAATGACACCCCACTCTGACAGTAATGACACCCCACTCTGACAGTAATGACACCCCACTCTGACAGTAATGACACCCCACTCTTATAGTAATGACACCCCACTCTGATAGTAATGACACCCCACTCTGACAGTAATGACACCCCACTCTTATAGTAATGACACTCCACTCTGATAGTAATGACACCCCACTCTGACAGTAATGACACCCCACTCTTATAGTAATGACACCCCACTCTGATAGTAATGACACCCCACTCTGACAGTAATGACACCCCACTCTTATAGTAATGACACCCCACTCTGATAGTAATGACACCCCACTCTGACAGTAATGACACCCCACTCTTATAGTAATGACACCCCACTCTGATAGTAATGACACCCCACTCTGACAGTAATGACACCCCACTCTGATAGTAATGACACCCCACTCTGACAGTAATGACACCCCACTCTGATAGTAATGACACCCCACTCTGATAGTAATGACACCCCACTGATAGTAATGACACCCCACTGATAGTAATGACACCCCACTCTGATAGTAATGACACCCCACTCTGACAGTAATGACACCCCACTCTGACAGTAATGACACCCCACTCTGACAGTAATGACACCCCACTCACATAGTAATGACACCCCACTCTGACAGTAATGACACCCCACTCTGATAGTAATGACACCCCACTCTGACAGTAATGACACCCCACTCTGATAGTAATGACACCCCACTCTGATAGTAATGACACCCCACTGATAGTAATGACACCCCACTCTGACAGTAATGACACCCCACTCTGACAGTAATGACACCCCACTCTGACAGTAATGACACCCCACTCTGACAGTAATGACACCCCACTCTTATAGTAATGACACCCCACTCTGATAGTAATGACACCCCACTCTGACAGTAATGACACCCCACTCTTATAGTAATGACACTCCACTCTGATAGTAATGACACCCCACTCTGACAGTAATGACACCCCACTCTTATAGTAATGACACCCCACTCTGATAGTAATGACACCCCACTCTGACAGTAATGACACCCCACTCTTATAGTAATGACACCCCACTCTGATAGTAATGACACCCCACTCTGACAGTAATGACACCCCACTCTTATAGTAATGACACCCCACTCTGATAGTAATGACACCCCACTCTGACAGTAATGACACCCCACTCTGATAGTAATGACACCCCACTCTGACAGTAATGACACCCCACTCTGATAGTAATGACACCCCACTCTGATAGTAATGACACCCCACTGATAGTAATGACACCCCACTGATAGTAATGACACCCCACTCTGATAGTAATGACACCCCACTCTGACAGTAATGACACCCCACTCTGACAGTAATGACACCCCACTCTGACAGTAATGACACCCCACTCACATAGTAATGACACCCCACTCTGACAGTAATGACACCCCACTCTGATAGTAATGACACCCCACTCTGACAGTAATGACACCCCACTCTGATAGTAATGACACCCCACTCTGATAGTAATGACACCCCACTGATAGTAATGACACCCCACTCTGATAGTAATGACACCCCACTGATAGTAATGACACCCCACTCTGATAGTAATGACACCCCACTGATAGTAATGACACCCCACTCTGATAGTAATGACACCCCACTCTGATAGTAATGACACCCCACTGATAGTAATGACACCCCACTCTGATAGTAATGACACCCCACTCTGATAGTAATGACACCCCACTCTGATAGTAATGACACCCCACTGATAGTAATGACACCCCACTCTGATAGTAATGACACCCCACTCTTATAGTAATGACACCCCACTCTGATAGTAATGACACCCCACTCTTATAGTAATGACACCCCACTCTTATAGTAATGACACCCCACTCTTATAGTAATGACACCCCACTCTGACAGTAATGACACCCCACTCTTATAGTAATGACACCCCACTCTGAGAGTAATGACACCCCACTCTGAGAGTAATGACACCCCACTCTGACAGTAATGACACCCCACTCTGAGAGTAATGACACCCCACTCTGACAGTAATGACACCCCACTCTGAGAGTACTGACACCAACTTAAAACACTTGCGAATGCAAACATATGAAAATAATCGACAAATTATGCAACCTGACAATTTTGCTTATGGTGATAAGATGTTCAGCGTTACACGGAATGGTAAATGATGGGCGCTGGCTCCGCCAGGCTTGCTGTCAGCTGCAATAGTCATGAAGGTGGATATTCATGCAATATTATTTATGAAGGTGGGGCTATCGGGTCGATGTAGTTGAGTCCCACATTGTTTTACGTCTTGGTCATCCAATAAGGTTAGCAGACCTCTAGATGTTACCACTGTCAGGCTTAGGCTCGGTTACAAGTACCTCTGGGAGTTTGTAACATCTGCTGATGTAGATGAGACTTAATGTGAACTCTGTCAGCAGAACTATTCGCATACTTTGCGTCATTATATAACAGAATGTTAACAAATCACAGAATTCAGAGATAGCACTATCAATGGCGTCCAAGAAATGTGTAAGTCCTTCATTCACAATGATGTACTGCCGGGAATCTTCGCCAAGTATTCAACATTTGGTTACTGTAGTAGTAGCAGCCTGCACATGAGTGTAAAACTGCCGCCCAGTTGGGTGGGTGTGCAGCAAGACTAGTAACTGTGTGACTCACCGTAGATGTAAAGTGCCTTGTATAGTGACTGTTGTGAGCCTCTTGTTGAATCACGTGTGGTATAAAATGTATATTGATATGTATTTGTGTAAAGGATTGTATATATATATATATATATATATATATATATATATATATATATATATATATATATATATATATATATATATATATATATTTTCTTAGCATCAGTTAAAGGGATAGAAGCCCTAAACCAGAAAATAATAAATGCAGAATATGTGGTCATATTCAATGAAACATGTTTGAAAGAAAACCTGCTGCCAGTATACACCAATTTATATATATATATATATATATATATATATATATATATATATATATATATATATATATATATATATATATATATATATATATATATATATATATATATATATATATATATATATATATATGCCTAAGGCACAACTCTCCTAAACACGAGAGTGAAGTATACAACTTTAGAACACTTTCCCACCAGGAGACTCGAACCCTAGCCAGCACAGAAGCCTTCCAGCAACTGGCATAACAGGTACGCCTTAACCCACTCCACCACCTGCTCAGACCCTTAAAAGAGATGGTAATTTTGGAGTATTTATACACTCCAAAGATATACCACCTCCCAAGAGCACTAGAGCAAGTGAGGGGTCAATTTTACGTTTTTTCATCCAGTCCCAGGTGGTGGAGTGGGTTAAGGCGTACCTGTTAAGCCAGTTGCTGGAAGGCTTCTGTGCTGGCTAGGGTTCGAGTCTCCTGGTGGGAAAGTGTTCTAAAGTTGTATACTTCACTCTCGTGTTTAGGAGAGTTGTGCCTTAAGCATAGACACAGTGTTCTCCCATATTAACAGGGACTGGATGAAAAAACGTAAAATTGACCCCTCACTTGCTCTAGTGCTCTTGGGAGGTGGTATATCTTTGGAGTGTATAAATACTCCGAAATTACCATCTCTTTTAAGGGTCTGAGCAGGTGGTGGAGTGGGTTAAGGCGTACCTGTTATGCCAGTTGCTGGAAGGCTTCTGTGCTGGCTAGGGTTCGAGTCTCCTGGTGGGAAAGTGTTCTAAAGTTGTATACTTCACTCTCGTGTTTAGGAGAGTTGTGCCTTAAGCATAGACACAGTGTTCTCCCATATTAACAGGGACTGGATGAAAAAACGTAAAATTGACCCCTCACTTGCTCTAGTGCTCTTGGGAGGTGGTATATCTTTGGAGTGTATAAATACTCCGAAATTACCATCTCTTTTAAGGGTCTGAGCAGGTGGTGGAGTGGGTTAAGGCGTACCTGTTATGCCAGTTGCTGGAAGGCTTCTGTGCTGGCTAGGGTTCGAGTCTCCTGGTG
>NC_091198.1:12787873-12813878 GCF_040958095.1 Procambarus clarkii
GTAACTCACTTGTCTTAACGTAACTTTTCATTTGCCAGTGATTATTCATATTATTTTGTTTGTTGACTTGTCTTTCATATTTTATGTGATTTACTTTATTCATGTCTTGTTTTTCTAAAGTAATTAAAATTTCATTGTTAATTTACTTGCGTTTTGTGTGTCTTCCCATTACCTTACCATAGACGAAAGCTCCAGTTTTTCTCTTTTTTTCTATTATGTGACGAGGCCCTGCCCCTAGCTTTTGAAACAGCCGAACACCATATTTTACACACACACACACACACACATAATGTACATGTTTATGTAACATTACTAATTGTGTAACTAGCTTGAAAAGATTGTCACTTGCTTATCTAAACGAACTATGTGGTTCAGTTCCTGAACCCATTATGAGCCTTTGTAACCCTTTTCACCACCACCCACGGGATGGGTATTGGATGCATAATAAATAAATAAATTTAATTGAATTTAATTGGTCTCCTCAATATATTAAGAAGAGTTAACAGCTTTGAACAAACTTGGTGAAAGGATGGTAATTAAGAGCCTGACGCCTGTTGTTAATAGATGTTAGTATCAGATAAAATATATCGGTAGTTTGGTAATACAAAGTTGAAGAACACTTTGTGACTGTAGGTTTGTCTTAATGTTTGCGTTGCTTGGGAACACTGACAATGGAACACCTCCTTCAGCTGTTCTGGCCATAATTTGTTTTAAATTACACAATTGTTCTCAATCACATGTGAAGAAGACCTTATATTACAGAGATGATTATTTGCAATATTTCAGCGAAATATATTACAAAATTCCTGTAAAATGGTGAATGGTAGATCGCCAGGTGCAGATGCCACAGGGGAGATGTGGATACATGAGTGTCATCTGGGCCCTTCAAGATACATAGCTGCAGACTTTGTCGCGAGTTGAGCATATTATGATATTGTTGGTCCTTGTTCGAGGTGTTCAGCCATACTGCCTGCACACCCCTAACAGTACTATGTGTACATCATGCTTTATATGATATACAAGTTGTTCTCTATATCATATATAATGAGTAAAGCTTCTAATATTATGCTGTCTTGCGCCTGTTGCTTATGATTGTTGTGGAGGAAATGTTACAGATTTGTAAAAATAATATTCACATAACATTTTGCCGGAGAATTAATCCTAAGAATTTCTATTAACAAGACTTTATTTTAAATAGACAAACATGTCTACATATATGACAGTACAACTCGATGAGTCAGATCTATATATCCATGAATTATGATTTTCCAAATAGAGCACATATATGTTATACAAAATAATTAATGTGCTAAATATATCTGACATTTACAAGTTGACCACTGGTCCAATCACAGACATTTTATTGACCACTATTTTCAGCCACTGAATGATATCAACGTAGAAAATACTGCAGAGGGAGAACGTCAGTGACACAAATACAGTAGAGTATATATCTATATCCGTGAGAGAGTGTCAGTTCGTGTGAGGTTAAGGGCTGGCTCTTGGTGCTAGCCTCATCGAAGCCTACAAGATGACACATGGGCGGAGGAGCCGTGGGGGTTATCTTGAAAGGATTTCAGGGCTTAGCGTTCCCGCGGCCCGGTCCTCGACTATGCCTCCTTTTTTAACATATCCAAAGAAAGCAGCTGTCTAACTCTCAGGTACCTGTTTACTACTAGGTCAACAGAATCATCAGGGGGAAAAGAGACTCTGCCCATTTGTTTCCGCCTTCGCCGAGAATCGAACCCTGAACCTTAGGATTACGAATCCCGAGTGCTGTCCACTCAGCCGTCAGGACCTATTGGAGTGCCATAGGCATGTAGAGGTCGGGCCCAAGGACAACATTATCAGGGAAAATAAGTTTGACTGGGGAGGTACAGCTGGAAAATTATAATGAAGGTGTCCTAAGGTTAACTCGGACTTAGAAATGTAAGAAATACCGATATCGCTAGCGACCCAATCCACCCCTCAAGATTTTCGTGAATCGTGAAGTAAAGTCTGAAGTTGGTGATACTTTTTCATATACGCTTCGCCCTTCCTCTCACCTTACCTACAATATTTCTTACTGGAGGAGGGGTAATGTGGATGACCTCGACCAGCCTATGACAATCACATACTGCCCATGTGTCATCTTGAACAGTTGGGTGATGCTATCCCTGAGCGTCTGGCCTCGAGCCTTTGACATTCTCGTCCACAGATATATAATATATACATATTATATATATATATATATATATATATATATATATATATATATATATATATATATATATATGTGTGTGTGTGTGTGTGTGTTGGGGTATGTGTGTGATTAATTTGTATTTATAAAATAATATAGGCTTTGTGTTTCATAATTACACAAATTTCATCACAAAAGCAAAATATACTTCCTTGCGAAAAGTATATATTATAACTTCTTCCAGATTATAGATTCAAAAGCACAGTTTAGCGTAAAAATAATATCTGTATATATTTAGGTAATTATTGATTATTATTTATTAAGTTCATGATTAGCAATTTAAAATTTCAGAGGCATACAACAGAGACAAGTGTAATACTAATTCTTACCTTAGGTAACATCATTAATATACTGTTATACTATTACATGTGCTTGTACCTTGATGCTAAATATCCAATATATATATTGCTGGAATATAGTCCTCATCACTTATCATTCTTTCACTTAAGTTACTTTCAGGCGGCCTCCACACAAGCTGTGTTGCTGCTCCATGCTGCCACTACGGTCACTTGAGGGTGGAGCTGGCGGCCTCACGCTCTCATTGTCTTAGGCTTCAGAAATTCCATTGGTGTTGTTCATATTAACTTGTCCTCTTTCATCTGAAGGAGACAGTACACTTTGTGGTGAGTCTTTTACTGTTATGTGATTGTCTGCGTGTGGTCATAGCTGATCAATACAAACTATCTTCCAGAAAGATCATATTATCTTCCAGAGAGATTATATATATATATATATATATATATATATATATATATATATATATATATATATATATATATATATATATATATATATATATATATATATATATATAAAGACTGTAAAGCATGCATACAAAATTATTTAAAAAAATGAGGCTAAACCTCTTAATTAGCTCTCTCATATTACTAGCAGCTATATTTCAACCCATCCTCTTGTTTAGATAGTAGTTTTAGTAGCTATGAATACCATAGTGCAACGATTGACGTACTATGCAATTAGTTAGCAGATTTTTTTACTATGTACTTTATAGTCCGAAAAAATAAGCTAAATAATATAAATATTCCTAGGCCTAGTATAGCACACGTATGTACTATATTAGGCCTAAGATATCGTGTATTAGGCCTTGGAAAGTTAGGTTAGTTTGTCTTTGCAACAGAAATATAAAATCTTTTCAGATTTGTCCAAATTCAATATTTTTTTTTTTTTTAATACATGAGGTACATCTGTATTTGTGCAGCTACCCTAGACTATATGAAGTGGAGTACAGTGTGTCAAAACAGCTAACTGCGTGATGCTATAAATTCAATAGTACCGCTTTCTACTTTCTAATTGCGTTGTACGTCGGCATATGTACTATACTCATCGTTACTATAAGTACTACCAAAACTGGAAAATGGGCTGCATATTTAGTATATAATAATAATTAGAAAATATACAGACAAATATGATAGTGGTTAATTAATTATTACAGAAAATATATTTAATGACGTCACCAATTCACAAAACATTTCGGGTGTAAATTATAAATAATTTAATTTAATTATTTTAGGGTTAATGAGGTAAACGGTTAATACTAAACGAGAACTAAACCAACATCAACTGTTCAGGAAAATTTAGCAAATGATGTGCAAATTTTAGGCAATAATGGTGAAAGGCCTAGATTAATTTATTATACAAGATGCAGTTATGGGTGAGTCTATTCGCAGACAGCTATTAATGGACTTCTTTTATTGCCGTGTTTACTGTCATTCAAAATACGTGGGTTAGCATTTGAGAAAATGTTGTGTCATCAGCAAATAAAATTGGCTTCAGGTGTTGAGTAACATTTGGTAGATCATTGATGTAAGTGAATAAGAGGAGCAGAGCAAGTATACTGCCCTATGGAACGCCATTGTTAATTGGCAGTGTGGGAGCTGTGGCCTCGTTCACAGAGGCCACAAAAAAATATCTAAAGTACTGAAGGGAGTGACCCATGGTTCAAGAGAAGTGCAGTTTGAGAGAAAAAACTAAATGACTGTGGTTACCGTGCAACCAGTCTTCCTGATAGAACCCCACATTTTGACGTATACCTTATGTTCCTTAGGTATTAGGAAATACCTGAAGCCAACATTTGTCATACTGGAAAATGGTCGCGGTACGCGAAATTAATATACTGTCCCGTTTTGTGTTTTATGTCCTCTGGTAGGTTAGAATAAGGGCACCTTACCACGACAGTTTCTTGACGTTGGTGAAACCTTAGCTTGAGTGAAGTGAATAGGGATATAGTCAATTATGATTTGCACTCATCAGGTGTCGGTTAGACTAATTTTAATTATAAAGCGAGGGTTGCATTTAGTTTCGGCCTAAATGGTGGTGTAGATACTTCTTATTTGTTTTTAAGGTGATAACATATAAAATATTTATTGTAACATGGAAGAGTTTCATCTAAAAATGCCTCCCCCCCCCCCTTTTATGTGGGGTGGAAAGATTAACAAAATAGAATAGTAATAAAAATTCTTAAAATAAAAGGAGTATAATATTACCCCCCCAAATTGCTAAAAATATGTATTTTTCATTTTGAGGGGGTAGCAAAAGCTTAACTCTTAAATATATTACTTTTCGTACATGACAAATATAAATGTCGTATAAGGAGAACACAATCTTATACTAAATTTCTCTCTATATCAGTCTTAAGGCTTCCAATCGGGAAAAATGTTGAAAAGAAGTATTCTTTGTTAGAAAAGTACTCTTTTTAGACATTTTTTCTTGAGATAAGTTCTTCACATTTAGGCTTGCGATTATCTTTCCTTTATGCTTTAAGATATCCTTATTAATGCTGTTCTTTATAATATTGATATCCTGATAAATAAAAATAAGATACAGAAGAACTTAGACGCTAAAATCTTAAAGAAATGAAAAGAGGTAGCCTGATGTATATATGTATTTCTAAATATATAATATATATTTTAAATAAATCAATGGAAACTCCTATAAACTAGAACTATTTTAGCAATGTTTTAATAAATTAATTCACTGGGGGAGCGCAATCAGTCGAATCCTCTTAAAAATGGAATTATGAGAAGAATTCTTAAGATAAGAGGGGCTGTTGAATTCTTTGTAATTATGTAAAAAAAAATAATTTTGAGGAAGAGAGCGCAAGCCTGACTCTTCAATATATTATTTTACTTAAATAATAAAAATAAATATCGCATATGAAAGCACGATTTTATATTATAAGATCTCTATATTAATCTAAATTTTCATTAGAAATATATTGAGGAAGATTTTCTTCCTCAATATTTTTAATCATGAATTTCTCTTCTTAAGGCTTATGACTCTATTCTCCTTATACTTTAAGATGTATCAGATGAAGCTCCTCATAATACTTTATGTAATTATGCAATAATGGAATGAAAGCTATAATATTAAAATTTAAGATGATATGAAATGAAATAATACAATTAATTATGAACATATCAACATGCATAAGTTTACATGAACATTAAATGTATATAGATGTGTATATAAGTATATTATATGCAGTTTAAATGTTTTTTATTGTAAGAGATAGGAGTAAGTTAGTAAAAGTGTGAAGGTGTTTTATTTTGAAGGTTGGGATTTGTGAATATATTTATGTATAATGGAGTTCCACCAAATCTTAGAAGATCAAAACTTCTTGTGCTATTAACACATGTACATATATGAAATTTGAACGGAATTAAACTGCTTAAGAAATAAGTTAGAAGCTTTTTCTTTGCCAATAAATTTCCTTAAAAGGAAATAATTTAAATTTTTCCATTAACAGTGGAATACCTCTATTTGGTTTCTACTAATATAATAATAATATCTTAAACCCTGGAGGAGTAGTTAATGACTAGAGGATTAGAATTTAGGTGAGCGGAGTTTTACAAAGTTGGTTTTTGCTTTGGACTTTGTTATATAATTATTTAGTATATATGTAAATTTTAGTGGAGTGTATTTTGCTTAAAGTGGGGTAGAATGAGTGTGCAATACTTAATATTAACAATAGGGTAATTCTTGAGTTAGTAAATTATAGTAGGTTTGATAAAATCTTGCGCCAGCAGTTGCGGTTATACTTGGAAATTGAATGAAGTATATTAGTGAAAGTTAATAAAATAATTTTAAATGAGAGTTTATGCTTATAAAGAGTGAAATTTGGTAATGAAATATATAGTTTATTTAAGAGTTAAAGAAGTGAAGCTTAAAAAGTTATGGTATGGATTAGGATTAGATACCCTAGTACACTTAAATTTAATTTATAAGCACAAGAATATTACAAGTTATGTTCTTTAAGTTAAAAAAAAAAATTGGCGGTGTTTTAGTCTAGTCAGAGGAACCTGTTTTATAAACGATACAACACGCATTATTTTACTTGTTACAGAAAATAAGTTGTATTCCGTCATTATAAGATAATTTAGGAGAAAATATTATTATCATATTAGATCATTATCATATTAGATCAAAGTGCAGCTTATGAATAAGTAAATATGGGTTATAATAAAATTTATTTAATATGAATTAATTGTTTAAATATATTCATTATGGAGGATATAATTGTAAGAGAAGGAATAGTGAGATTTTCAGAAAAAAGCTCTAAATTATGTACAATTATGTAAATTCTGTACTGTGACAAAAGCCTTATGCTGGTTAACAAATAGACCCATAGGGTACTAATTTTTCTCAATAGCTGCTTATATCAAGTCAAGGATATTAATTAAAGAATCGTTGATTATTTCTGGACTATAAAACTTGATTGTTAAGAACTCAGTATATTATGTTTATCTAGGAGGGAGTAAAGATGTTTGTACATTACCTTTTTCAAACATTTTGCGCTAGGTGGGCAGGCTTGATAATGGTCTAAAGTTGTTAATGTCAGTGACAGCACCACTTTTATGGAGTGGAAATATTCTAGCCAATATAAGAATATAAGGAAATGTTCGGAGTTAGTGATTTATCGTAATGTTATGGCCGAAGTGTTCGTGAATGTTTGTGCTCCTTCTACAGTCTCCGTGGTGCAGTGGTAAGACACTCGCCTGGCGTTCCGCGAGCGCTTTGTTATGGGTTCGTATCCTGGCCGGGGAGGATTTACTGGGCGCAAATCCTTAACTGTAGCCTCTGTTTAACGCAACAGTAAAATGTGTACTTTGTTGTAACAACGATTCATTGCGGCGGGGATCGTATTCCAGGGACCTGCCCGAAACGCTACGCGTACTAGTGGCTGTACAAGAATGTAACATAGAGCAAATATTTAGAATGAAGCATTGATTTACGTTATAAAACGACGTGGTAAACTTACCTGCAGAATATAACGTGTTGCTGAAGCTCAAAATTCCAGGTTGTTGAACTTTCTTTGACTTCTGGACGAAGCTGTAGCCAACGAAGCTCACGGCCGCCATCAGGAAGAGGACGGCGATGACGATACCAGCCACGCCACCTGCACCCAGACCTCCGCCACCTGTGTGAGGGTAGGAGGAGACTTTAGACATGTGTGAGGTGAGGAGGGGAGGGGGTTCTGGACATGTGTGAGGTGAGGAGGGGAGGGGGTTCTGGACATGTGTGAGGTGAGGAGGGGAGGGGGTTCTGGACATGTGTGAGGTGAGGAGGGGAGGGGGTTCTGGACATGTGTGAGGTGAGGAGGGGAGGGGGTTCTGGACATGTGTGAGGTGAGGAGGGGAGGGGGTTCTGGACATGTGTGAGGTGAGGAGGGGAGGGGGTTCTGGACATGTGTGAGGTGAGGAGGGGACGGGGTTCTGGACATGTGTGAGGTGAGGAGGGGAGGGGGTACTGGACATGTGTGAGGTGAGGAGGGGAGGGGGTTCTGGACATGTGTGAGGTGAGGGGGTTCTGGTCATGTGTGAGGTGAGGAGGGGAGGGAGTTTTGGACATGTGTGTGGTGAGGTGGGACTGGATATGTATGAGTTGAGGGGGGTTCTGGACATGTGTGAGGTGAGGGGGGACTGGACATGTGTGAGGTGAGGGGGGGACTGGACATGTGTGAGGTGAGGGGGGGGACTGGACATGTGTGAGGTGAGGGGGGGACTGGACATGTGTGAAGTGAGAGGGGACTGGACATCTGTGAGATGAGGGGGGGGCTGGACATGTCTGAGGTGGGGGGGGGGTCTAATCAGGAGTGAGGTGAACGGGGATGTCAAAAAAAAATCTAACTTCATATGGTTATAATTAAATTTACTATATTCATATTTCATTTTATTTTGTTTTAATCAGGTTTCATAGTATAAGATGATTAAAAACCTACTTTTTTATGAGGAAACGTATGAGGCAGAGCAGTAATATATATGTTAGCTAGGTGCAGCCTACCTCTGCCTGGAGAGTGAGTGGTGACAGCTGGAGTAGGTTTGTTATTGCTCGTTGGGTCATGGTCTTGAACTGCGAAGGAGAAGTAGTAATGAATATCCTTCACCAAACACCCCAATTATGTCACTATATTGATTTAGCTTGTGCTATAGGCCATATTAGAGGATAAAATTGTATTCGAAGTTATGCAAAATAAACAGTGTAACACAATTACTTTTTAATATTTTACAGATGGAATATCTTAGGTTTGAGCAGATGCCATCGTTCCAGAGGCCAGAGGTCTGGCTGACCTCTGTGCACTGCTCCTCCTCGCTGCTAGGCTGACCATCTTGCCAATTGGTGAAGTCGAAGCCAGTGCCATCACTCCAGCCAAAGTCTCCTGTGATGAAATTGTCGCAAATCACTATTTGCTTGATGCTTCTAACAAAGAAAGACTTTTACCCAATTGATTAGACTTTCCTTCACTGCAGAACCATTTACCTCAAAATATCTCATTGACCAAATATAAAATAATTGTATCATTCCCAACACAATATATAGGACTGAAAGTGTTCAGGGTGAATCTATAAGTTGTCTTAATACCTTTTATTCTCTTCCCCGAGGCTATGAGTCACCATAATAATATATTAATATAAAACAACTAAATAAGTAAGTAATTATCAAAAGAAGGCACCAAGCCAGGAAGGCTGTGAAGCGCCACCATATGTGCGGGTTAATCATTGGGCACTACATATCGTCTCGAGCCACGCCTCAGGGATTGACGACGACTCCCAGATACGGTTATACAGATTCAGTAAATACTGAAACGCCCATGGAGGGAGATGGCGGAGCATCTCATAATGTCATCTGAGCCCGCTGCCGTAGAACCGTAGAGAGCCAGAGCAGACTGAAGTTCGGAGATAGAGAAGGGACCGTTATAGGGAAACTAGAGATGAGTGCAAAAATCTAAGGGACAAGATTCGAGAAGGGGCTTATGAATAAGGAAAAATGGGGAAGATGAGATCCGGAGCTAACATTCGAAAAGTGCGAACCCTGTTCGGTCGTGACCGACACTGGATCTGCCACAATAGTATCATAAAGGTGAATGACTGGCGAGAAATCTGGAAAAATGTTACCAGCTATCATGGAGATTTTCTTCCAGATTTGGGTCAGAGGAGTATTGGTCGTAATGGTGGAGACATAAGATTTCCAACTCTCATGTTTAACCATATTGGTGGTCCTACGGGCCACCGCACTCGCTTCCGAAACAAAATAAAAAAATCAGCAGTCTGCCGGCGACTGTGTTTCTTCCCAGCTGCACGCTTACAGTGGACAGCCACAGTCTGTACTCCAGCAGGAAGCGCACTTTCGCGTGCCCCGGGAGATAGAGTGAGGAATAGAGTGGAGGGCAGCGTCTAATATAGTGTCATGAAAAAGGAGGGCTCGACGGAGAAGCAGAGCAGAGAGGTCGGAAAGAGTAGCTTGGAGGGGGAATAGATTCCAGTCAGCCTTCTCTAGATGGCATTCTGCCACCTAGGGAAGGGGGAGGGGAAAGTAAAAAGAAAAAAAGGTGACCAGGATGGGGAAATGGTCATTGTTATGGAGGTCATCAAGAACCCACCTTGTGAAATCTAAATAAAGAGAAGACAAGCAGAGAGAAAGATATAGACAGGAGAAGGTGCGAGTGCAGGAGTCAACATGAGTGGGTTCAACAGAATTCAGAAGATACAGAAGAAGAAGAAAGGACAAATGGGCCGCAGAAAATTGAATGGGCGACTGAAAAAGTAGGGGGACAAAGAAAATATCAGTACGAATCAAGAGAGCAGTAAAGGTATGGGCGCCAGCAAAAGCTGGAGGGTAGGAGAGAAAGAAATAACCACGGAAGTGATAAGGATGAGCACCAAGCATCGGCTCCTGAAGACAGACACAGAGTGGTGAAAACTGTGTTATCAGTAGTTGGAGTTCAAGGAAGGTGGCATAAAATCCTTGATTATTCATTTGAAAAATAGACATTGGCAAAATAAAGATAACAGAAACAGACTACAAGGTAGAAATAAAAGCAATGAAACAACATAGTGTACTAAGGAATATCAGGATCAGGGTCAGTGAAATCGGGGTTACGAGGCATAGATAAATCTAACAAGGATGATGGATCAAGGGAGCAGTAGGATGGACCAAAGGCGAACGGACACAGTCTGGAGTAGGAGGTGGTAATGGAGAGGGGGAAACAAGGGGGTGCACCTCATCAAGGGGCAGCAACCGAGAGAGAATCGAGGAGCAAGGGAACCTCCATAGCTAGGACAGGAGACTCGACCACCTAAATGGGAGAAAGAAGGAGAGGAGCCAAGCTTACGTTTCTGACTAAAATAGACAGGCATACCAGCCACAACATACTGGGCGACAGCTCCTTAGACTCGACAGGAGGAGAACGGGAGCGATCAACACAAAGATTGCCGGGAGGAGGATGGACAACACCTCGAACAGACAGGCGGTGAGGAGGGCCAAATTACAAATGACGGTGAAGAAGGATTGGGGGAAGAAAAGAAAGAGGGCACAGAAGACCGGAAAGACTAAGAAGGAAGGAAGGAAACACCAGACGGAGAACCAGGTGGGAAACCCTATGGCTCAGATTGTAAAGGAGCAGGTAAGGTGGTGGTGGGGGTGTGCAGGCCGAGAAACCTGGAAACGGTTGCGGGACTAAGAAAAGGGGAGAGGGCGAGGAGAAGTGGAAGCTCCAGGTGATGAGGTGGTCATCAACAGGGGCTTGAGACTCAAGCCACAGTCTGTGAGTCTGCCACAGAAGTGGGAGGGGAGCCGAGAGGGGGTAGTTGGGAGGGTAAAAGAAGCAGCTTGGTCTGGGCCCAATGGAGCGGGGGCTACATTGGGCCCAGACTTCCATTACAGTCTGACTCTAGTGTCTGGTTGCCCGCCCGTAGAGCCTGGGAAGTTAAAATGAGGGTCAGTCTGAACTGAACACTCTCTCACATTCACTCTCACTCTCACTCTCTCTCTCACACTCACTCACTCTCACTCTCTCTCTCTCTCTCTCTCTCTCTCTCTCTCTCTCTCTCTCTCTCTCTCTCTCTCTCTCTCTCTCTCTCTCTCTCTCTCACCCTTCCTCTTTGCCCTCCCCCCCCTCCCCTGGCTAACCCTAAAATGGCGGGGAAAAGCACCAAGGGAACAGGGAAAAGTCAAAATAATCTAATGAAGAAAATGTTAGCCCAAGTTTGGGAGGAATTGAGGAAGGAGACGCATGAAATGAGGAATGCAATAAACAACCTGCAAAGTGAGCTGGCAGCAGCAAAGGAGATCAAATCCCTCACAGAGAAAAATAATGAGGCTGAGCATCAAATAATCATCCAAAGGGATGATGGAAATGGTGCATTCGAAGGAAATGCCTCTGTACATGAAACATTTTCAGAAATACTGAGAAAGAGCTCAGAAACAATGGCCACAGTGAGGGAGGTAGCCATGCAAGCAGCTACCTCACAGCAAGGTGCACCAGTCAGCTGCTGGAAAGAAAAAGATCATTGGTAGCTGTAGGCATCAAATAACAGAAAGGCTCCAATAGGCAAGAATGGAATAGTAAGGACAGAGAGGCAGTAAATGGAATACTAAAAGGATTAAAAATGGACGGGGCTGAAAAAACATTAAGAAGGTTTTCAGGTTGGGCTGGTACAACAAAGGCAGAGACCGCCTGATAAGATTGTGTTTGCAAATGAGACCACGAAGGTGGCTGTTCTAGAAAGGAAGATGTTCTAGATCTGCAATATGTGGAAGAATACAAAAAAGTATTCCTCCAGTGGGACAGAACAAAGAAGGAAAGAGCCATGGTGGCAGAGGCAAGGAAGAAGCACAAGGTGAGAGGAGAAAACAAGGAAATCATAGCCCCCAACACAACATTCCCAGAACGAGAGGGGAACCCACAACCAGCAACACCAGAGGGGAGGGCAACATCACAACCCACTTCTGCTTAGAAACCCTCCCTACCCCTCATCCTCTCTGCCCCCCTCAAATCCTCAATCAACCCGGTCGGTCGGTCGGGGGAGCCGGTCGGCCGAGCGGACAGCACGCTGGACTTGTGATCCTGTGGTCCTGGGTTCGATCCCAGGCGCCGGCGAGAAACAATGGTCAGAGTTTCTTTCACCCTATGCCCTGTTACCTAGCAATAAAATAGGTACCTGGGTGTTAGTCAGCTGTCACGGGCTGCTTCCTGGGAGTGGAGGCCTGGTCGAGGACCGGGCCGCGGGGACACTAAAAAGCCCCGAAATCATCTCAAGATAACCTCAAGATAAGATAACCCTCCCTCCCCCCCCCCCCTTCACCCAATACCGACCCTGTCACCCCTCCCTCATTCCCACATGTCCCCCTCTCCTTCCTTTCCCTTTCCCCTTCTTCCCATACCCTCCCTGTCCCCCCTTCCCTTGACCCCCCACCCCTCACCCCGGTATCATCTGAGACCTTGTTAACCACCTCTCAAATAGTCACACCTATGGAGGAGCTTCCTCCAGCAGCAGAACACTCACCAAGAAGGGGACAATAGAATGAATACAAGAAAGTGAGATTCAATTCAATGAACACTAATACAGATGTGATTACAAATAAAACAAGTGATATTGGACAATGGGCACTAGAAGAAAACCCAGACATAATAGCACTCACAGAAACAAAGATAAGGAATACCATAACAAACGCAGTGTTTCCACAGGACTACTATGTAGTGAGGAAAGAGAGAGAGGAGGAGGTGGTGTAGCTCTGCTGATAAGAAAAAGCTAGAGATTAGAAAAGATGGTTATTCAGGGCTGTGAAGATTTCAGTGACTACATAACAGGTACTGTAGCAACTGGAGGACAACAAAATTATAGTAGTAGTCATAATTAACCCCCGACCAAACGATAGAAGACCCAGACAGGAATATGATATAAACATGGCCACCAATCTATGTAAATAAAAATGTAAATGTTCGGTTGTTTAAAATCGCTAATCTCTGAAAGTTCTTCACCGATTGCCTTTGAAATTTTCACACAACGTTCCATTTGCATCCGAGCGGGTTTTTATGTACATACTATATAGATGCCATGTCTGTGACGGGAAAAAAACATGCTTTGTTTTAAAAACTGTGTTTTTCATGTACGGGAAATCTTTGAATCCTTTTTACCGATTGCTTTGAAATTTTGACACAACGTTCAATTCAAATATGCGGGTGTTTCTATATACCTACTATATAGATGCCACATCTGTGACAGGTAAAAACATGTTTTTTTCAAAAGTTGCACCATCTGTTGCACGTGATAGCAACACACACACTATTCTAAACATGTTGTTATGAATTCCATTTCAATGTTTCTGATTGCATTGATAAATTTAATTTTCATAGATTTCGATTTAGTTTTAATTTTTATTGAATTATTTTGTGTGACATTGCATTGAAATTGAGCTGTGTAGTTTACCATACTGTTCATTTCATGGGATTAGTTTATTTTTTTTTGTTCATTGTTTTTCATTTCGTTTGTTTAACTGTTTTTTGTATATTTTAGTGATGGGAACATCAGATCATTTGATATTCCCAATTTTCTGATGGGAAACATTGGATCATTTGGGAATGCATCGTACGAGGAGTGGAGAATGGTGGGGAGGACGAGGGGACGGAAGTGGGAGATGGTGGGGAGGTCGAGGGGACAGGGGAGGGGGGGTAATGGTGGGAGGACGAGGGGACGGGGGAGTTGAAGATGGTGGGGACGAAGGGACAGGGGAATGGAGAATGGTGGGGAGTACAAGGGGAGTGGGGAATGGGGGATGGTGGTTAGGATGAGAGGGCGGTGGAGTGGAGGATGATGGGGAGGGCAAAGGGATAGAGGAGGGAGGTAATGGTGGGGAGGACGAGAGGATAGGGGAATTGGGAATGCTTGGGAGGACTAGGGGACAGGGGAGTGAGGAATAGTTGGGAGAACTAGGGTACGGGGAAGGGGGAAATGGTGGGGAGGATTGGGAGACAGGGGAAGGTTTCTGTGGCTCAGCCACCCACAAGCGTTGATGAGCCACAGCAACACGTGGCCGGGTACAGCTAGTAATATAATATAATAGAGAGAGAAGCTTCTGTCACTAGCAGGAATGGATCCAGACTACTAATCATGGGAGACTTCAACCACGGGAAGATAGAGTGGGAGAACAGAGACCCACATGGAGGACCAGACACATGGAGAGCTAAGCTGCTGGATGTGACAACAAGAAACTTTCTAAGCCAACACATCAAGGTACTGACAGGAATGAGAGGAGAGGATAAAGCATATATTTTTGATCTGATATTTACCCTAAATGAGTCGGATATAAGGGAAATTAAGTTGGAAGCCCCCTTCGGAATGAGTGATCACAGTGTACTGATCTTTGAGTACCTGGTAGAGCTAAGATTTATCTCCCCCCAAAAGAACCAGGAAACAAAGGGCTGGCGTACCGAATGTGAAATTATAAGGAGATGAGAAAACTCCTAAGGGATATACCATGGGACACAAAACAATTCAGAACTAAGTCAGTACAAAACATGATGGACTATGTCACCAAAAAGTGTCAGGAGGCAGTAAACAGGTTTATCCCGGCCCGAAAGGAAAAAACCGAGATGCAAAAGAAGAATCCCTGGTTTAATAAGGCATGTATGGAAGCAAAGGAACTAAACAAAAGGGCATGGAGGAACTTCCGAATTAACAGAACACCTGAAAGCAGAGAGAGAGAGAGAGAGATACCAGAGAACCAGGAATGACTATGTTAGTGTGAGAAGAGAAGCTGAGAAAAAGTATAAAAATGATATAGCTAATAAAGCCAAGACCGAACCAAAGCTACTCCACAGTCACATCAGGAGGAAAACAACAGTGAAGGAACAGGTGATGAAACTTAGAACGGGTGAGGACAGGTACACAGAGAATGACAGAGAGGTGTTTGAAGAACTCAACAAAATGTTCCAGGAGGTCTTTACAATAGAACAAGGTGAGATCACTGCATTAGGAGAGGAGGTAGTAAACCAGGCAGTCTTGGAAGTATTCAAAATTACAAGAGATGAGGTCAAGAGGCATCTGTTGCATCTGGACGTGAGAAAGGCTGTTATCCCAGTTGGAGTCTAACCATGGGTATTGAAAGAGTGTGCAGGAGCACTTTGCTTACCAGTCTCCATTGTGCATAGTAGGTCACTGGAGACAGAAGACCTACCCAAAATATGGAAGACGGCTAATGTAGTCCCAAAAGGGTGACAGATAATAGGCAATGAACTACAGACCAGTGTCCTTAACTTGTTTACCACGCAGGTGATGAAGAAGATCGTGAGAAAAAAACTAGTAACTCATCTGGAGAGAAGGGACTTAGTGACAACCCATCAACATGGGTTCAGGGAGGGTAAATCTTGCCTTACAGGCTTAACAGAATTCTACGATCAGGTGACAAAGATTAAGCAAGAAAGAGAAGGATGGGCAGACTGCATTTTCTTGGACTGTCGGAAAGCCTTTGATACAGCACCCCATAAGAGGCTGATGAATAAGCTGGAGAAACAGGCAGGGGTAACTGGTAAGGTGCTCCAGTGGGTAATGGAGTACCTAAGCAATAGGGCGCAAAGAGTTACAGTGAGAGTTGAGAGGTTACAGTGACCTCAGCTTGGCGTGAAGTCACCAGTGGAGTCCCACAGGGCTCTGTACTCAGACCTATCCTGTTTCTGATATACGTAAATGATCTCCCAGAGGGTATAGACTCATTCCTCTCAATGTTTGCTGACAACGACAAAATTATGAGAAAGATTAAGACAGAGGAGGACAGCTTGAGGCTTCAAGAAGACCTGGACAAGCTGTAGGAATGGTCGAACAAGTGGTTGTTAGAGTTTAACCCGAGCAAATGTAATGTAATGAAGATAGGAGTAGGGAGCAGAAGACCAAATACAAGGTATCATTTGGGAGATGAAATACTTCAAATGTCAGAGAGAAAGACCTGGGGGATGGTATCACGCCAAACCAGTCCCCTGAAGCCCATATCAAGCCGATAACATCAGCGGCATATGCCCGGTTGGCCAACATAAGAACAGCCTTTAGAAACTTTTGTAAGGAATCATTCAGAACTTTGTATACCACATATGTCAGACCAATCCTGGAGTATGCGGCTCCAGCATGACGTCCATATCTAGTCAAGCGTAAGACTAAGCTGGAAAAGTTTCAAAGGTTTGCCACCAGACTAGTACCCGAACTGAGGGGTATGAGCTACGAGGAGAGACTACGTAAATTATACCTCACGTCACTGGGAGACTGAAGAGTTAGAGGGGATATGGTCACCACATACAAGATTCTCAGAGGAATTGACAAGGGTAGATAAAGACAGACTATTTACCACAAGGGGCACACGCACTAGGGGACACAGGTGGAAATTGAGTGCCCAAATGAGCCATAGAGACATTTGAAAGACTTTTTTTCAGTGTTAGAGTAGTAAAGAAATGGAATGCATTAGAAATTAATGTGGTGGAGGCTGACTCCATACACAATTTCAAGTACAGATATGATAGAGCCCAGTAGGCTCAGGAACCTATACACCAGTTGATTGACAGTTGAGAGGCGGGACCAAAGAGCCAGAGCTCAACCCCCGCAAGCACAACTAGGCAAGATAAGTACAATGTTGAGGATGGTGGTGATTCAACCAGCCTCGCACAGTGTTGAGGGTGGAAGTGAGTCAACCAGCCTCGCACAGTGTTGAGGGTGGAAGTGAGTCAACCAGCCTCGCACAGTGTTGAGGGTGGTAGTGAGTCAACCAGCCTCGCACAGTGTTGAGGATGGTAGTGAGTCAACCAGCCTCGCACAGTGTTGAGGGTGGTAGTGAGTCAACCAGCCTCGCACAGTGTTGAGGGTGGTAGTGAGTCAACCAGCCTCGCACAGTGTTGAGGATGGTAGTGAGTCAACCACCTTATAAAGTGTAGGAGGATGGTGGTTAGTTTTGGTTTGGTTTGGATAGGTTAGGTTAGGTTAGGTTAGGTCAGTATAAAGTCTCCTGCAACATCATGACCAAACTCACCATGTGACTTCTGCACAAGGCCAATCCACAGTGGAAATTGCATATTCTTGGTTGTCATGGTGATGAGCTTCATCTCGTCTTCTGAATGGACTGATGCTAGGTTGGCAGCCTCCTGCAAGCAACTGTAGACAGGTACAATAATTACTTCTGTAATAATATTTATTTGTTACCGAAGAGTTCACTTTGCCTCACTTAAGTAACTACTTACTACTGCTACTTCACGAAAAGTATTTTACTACTGAAGTAATAGTACTTATAGGAGTATTGTTAGACACTATTAATATAAGTGGATATTAAACTATCTCTTTCGTGTTCTGGCCAGTTACTAGTTAATTAGTGAACTTTTCCAGCAGCATTAAAACCACTAGCCAGAGGCGTCTGGTAACGTTGTGGTTCCTTGTGTTTGAGGTTAATTATTCCGTATAAAGCAATAAAATTTCCCGGAGTTCACATAAGATCAACGTCTCCTTTCATTGTGTTATTATTTTATCTTTGTTAATTTCTTTTGTGGATTATTGTCTTGGTTATCACAGTGTTCTAAGAAATGAACTAATCTCGTGCTCTCTCATCAAGTCATATATAATGAAAGATTTTATCATCTCTAAGATGTGCAAAATGTAAGTGTAGCCAGTTACCATACTTACTCCATATCAGCATGAATATAGTACCTGGTGGAGGAGGATCAAGGAGCCTTATTTACTCCATATCAACATGATTATAGTACCTAATGGAGGAGGATCAAGGAGCCTTATTTACTCCATATCAACATGATTATTGTACCTGGTGGAGGAGGATCAAGGAGCCTTATTTACTCCATATCAGCATGATTATAGTACCTGATGGAGGAGGATCAAGGAGCCTTATTTACCCTATATCAGCATGATTATAGTACCTGATGGAGGAGGATCAAGGAGCCTTATTTTCTTCATATCAGCATGATTATAGTACCTGATGGAGGAGGATCAAGGAGCCTTATTTACTTCATATCAGCATGATTATAGTACCTGATGGAGGAGGAGGATCCCGGAGCTTTACTTACCCCATATTGGCATCACTCCAGGACTTGAGGTCCTTGATGAAGAGATAGCAGTAGCCGCCACCAAGGTCGAGCCAGCGGGAGTCAGGACAGCGGCCGGTGAGAGGCGGGTCTGGGGTCGGCACCGTCCCTGACACACTCAAACAATTACTAACAAATTTCCATCATTTTAAAGACTGTGAATAACCTTAGATAATCTAGCATTTAAATGAGCAACTTATTACGTGTTGAACATGCAATAAAGATACAT
Source organism: Procambarus clarkii (assembly GCF_040958095.1). NCBI lineage: Eukaryota > Metazoa > Arthropoda > Malacostraca > Decapoda > Cambaridae > Procambarus > Procambarus clarkii. Next base: position 12,806,705 of record NC_091198.1, read on the forward strand.
TAATAATAATTAATTATTCACTGTGTCGCGGGACAGGAAGCCAGAGTGTATTCATACACGTTAGGCTTTTATCGAGCTCCCCCCCCCCCCCATCAAGGCCGAATTACTGACCCCGACCCGGATGCAACCTCACAAGAAGCTGACTAATTCCGGAGTTCCTACACACTGCTAGGTGAACAGTGGCATTGGGTAAAAGGAAATGTGCCCAACTATTTCTGTCCCGCCCGGGATACGAACCCGAAATTCTTGATTGTGTGTCAAGAACGAACCCGACTGCATTAGGCTTCTAAAATGTATTAATTAATGATTTTACACGTGAAATTTCTTGGAGCATTTCCATAAAATGATGAACTAATAAGGTAAAGATGCTTGGAGACACAAGTGGCTGCTGGCCTGTGTGAGTGGCTGAGTCACGTCACTATATGTCCACACGATACACTGGTCACCTCGCGGAGACCATTTGACGGGAACTTCAGTGTCGTTGTGGACTTGAGCGTTATTGTTTCATAACTATGTGCTGGGAATATCACAAATACTTTTAAAGCAAAGGTATTGGAAGACATTTAGTGAGGAATATGACACCTGGTGCCAGGTTATCTTGAGGTTATCTTGAGATGATTTCGGGGCTTTTAGTGTCCCCGCGGCCCGGTCCTCGACCAGGCCTCCACCCCCAGGAAGCAGCCCGTGACAGCTGACTAACACCCAAGTACCTATTTACTGCTAGGTAACAGGGGCATTCAGGGTGAAAGAAACTTTGCCCATTTGTTTCTGCCTCGTGCGGGAATCGAACCCGCGCCACAGAATTACGAGTCCTGCGCGCTATCCACCAGGCTACGAGGCCCCCCCGAGGTCAGAAGACATTTAGTGAGGAATATGACGAGTAACCTCACTTAATTCATCACATTCTTAACAGGACTGATGGCAACATCAAAACTGCCGGGTTTTAGTCAAAATTAATCCACCGTAAAGTTGAAGTTTGTAAAGCTTGTGCATGGATAGCTTAGGTGCTCACCTCTTACTATACACTTATACTTACTATTATACTTACACTTACTATACACTTATCAATACACTTAGTTGCGTAAGCTTAAGTGTGTCCAGGTAAACATTACATTTTTGACCGAGTGTAACATCGTGAGAACTTTGCACCAGTTCACAAACTTCGATAAAATTAATATTAGACATCAATGAATGTATATAATATTAATAATGCAGAGTATATCAATGTATTACAGTAATACTTATTATTTCAAGAAAGTAAAAACGAACGTAACATATTTCCGGAGAGGTAGTAATAACGCACTAGAGCAGAGGCCACACTATACACGAGTAACGTTTAAAAACGTTTTATCTATGTTACGTTAAAGTTGGAGCAACGTTACTTTAACGTTGGAGCAACATGGACGTTACTTCAGGTATGCAACGTTACTCTCTGATATTGTGCACACTGCCTTCTTGTTGTTGGACTGTTGACGTCACTAGACTGCTGACATCACCAGACTGCTGACATCACCAGACTGCTGACATCACCAGACTGCTGACATCACCAGACTGCTGACATCACCAGACTACTGACATCACCAGACTGCTGACATCACCAGACTACTGACATCACCAGACTGCTGACATCACCAGACTGCTGACATCACCAGACTGCTGACATCACCAGACTGCTGACATCACCAGACTGCTGACATCACCAGACTACTGACATCACCAGACTGCTGACATCACCAGACTGCTGACATCACCAGACTGATGACATCACCAGACTACTGACATCACCAGACTGCTGACATCACCAGACTGCTGACATCACCAGACTGCTGACATCACCAGACTGCTGACATCACCAGACTGCTGACAACACCAGACTGCTGACATCACCAGACTGCTGACATCACCAGACTGCTGACAACACCAGACTGCTGACATCACCAGACTGCTGACATCACCAGACTACTGACATCACCAGACTGCTGACATCACCAGACTGCTGACATCACCAGACTGCTGACATCACCAGACTGCTGACATCACCAGACTGCTGACATCACCAGACTGCTGACATCACCAGACTGCTGACATCACCAGACTGCTGACAACACCAGACTGCTGACATCACCAGACTGCTGACATCACCAGACTGCTGACATCACCAGACTGCTGACATCACCAGACTGCTGACATCACCAGACTGCTGAGATCAACAACAACCTTCCTAGCTGGCTTGCATCACCTTCCTGGCTTGCATCACCTTCCTGGCTTGCATCACCTTCCTGGCTTGCATCACCTTCCTGGCTTGCATCACCTTCCTGGCTTGCATCACCTTTCTGGCTTGCATCACCTTCCTGGCTTGCATCACCTTCCTGGCTTGCATCACCTTCCTGGCTTGCATCACCTTCCTGGCTTGCATCACCTTCCTGGTTTGCATCACCTTCCTGGCTTGCATCACCTTCCTGGCTTGCATCACATTCCTGGCTTGCATCACCTTCCTGGCTTGCGTCACCTACCTGGCTTGCATCACCTTCCTGGCTTGCATCACCTTCCTGGCTTGCATCACCTTCCTTGCTTGCATCACCTTCCTGGCTTGCATCACCTTCCTTGCTTGCGTCCCCTGCCTGGCTTGCATCACCTTCCTGGCTTGCATTACCTTCCTGGCTTGCATCACCTTCCTGGCTTGCATCACCTTCCTGGCTTGCATCACCTTCCTGGCTTGCATCACCTTCCTGGCTTGCATCACCTTCCTGGCTTGCGTCACCTTCCTGGCTTGCGTCACCTTCCTGGCTTGCATCACCTTCCTGGCTTGCATCACCTTCCTTGCTTGCATCACCTTCCTGGCTTGCATCACCTTCATGGCTTGCATCACCTTCCTGGCTTGCGTCCCCTGCCTGGCTTGCATCACCTTCCTGGCTTGCATTACCTTCCTGGCTTGCATCACCTTCCTGGCTTGCATCACCTTCCTGGCTTGCGTCACCTTCCTGGCTTGCATCACCTTCCTGGCTTGCATCACCTTCCTGGCTTGCATCACCTTCCTTGCTTGCATCACCTTCCTGGCTTGCATCACCTTCCTGGCTTGCATCACCTTCCTGCCTTGCGTCCCCTGCCTGGCTTGCGTCCCCTGCCTGGCTTGCATCACCTTCCTGGCTTGCATCACCTTCCTGGCTTGCATCACCTTCCTGGCTTGCATCACCTTCCTGGCTTGCATCACCTTCCTGGCTTGCATCACCTTCCTGGCTTGCATCACCTTCCTGGCTTGCATCACCTTCCTGGCTTGCGTCACCTTCCTGGCTTGCATCACCTTCCTGGCTTGCATCACCTTCCTGGCTTGCATCACCTTCCTTGCTTGCATCACCTTCCTGGCTTGCATCACCTTCCTGACTTGCATCACCTTCCTGGCTTGCGTCCCTGCCTGGCTTGCATCACCTTCCTGGCTTGCATCACCTTCCTGGCTTGCATCACCTTCCTGGCTTGCATCACCTTCCTGGCTTGCATCACCTTCCTGGCTTGCGTCACCTTCCTGGCTTGCGTCACCTTCCTGGCTTGCGTCACCTTCCTGGCTTGCATCACCTTCCTGGCTTGCAACACCTTCCTGGCTTGCGTCACCTTCCTGGCTTGCATCACCTTCCTGGCTTGCATCACCTTCCTGGCTTGCATCACCTTCCTGGCTTGCATCACCTTCCTGGCTTGCATCACCTTCCTGGCTTGCGTCACCTTCCTGGCTTGCATCACCTTCCTGGCTTGCATCACCTTCCTGGCTTGCATCACCTTCCTGGCTTGCGTCACCTTCCTGGCTTGCGTCACCTTCCTGGCTTGCGTCACCTTCCTGGCTTGCGTCACCTTCCTGGCTTGCGTCACCTTCCTGGCTTGCGTCACCTTCCTGGCTTGCGTCCCCTGCCTGGCTTGCGTCCCCTGCCTGGCTTGCGTCACCTTCCTGGCTTACGTTCCCTGCCTGGCTTGCGTCACCTTCCTGGCTTGCGTCCTCTACCTGACTTGCGTCACCTTCCTGGCTTGCGTCCCCTGCCTGGCCAGCGTCACCTTGCTGGTCAGCGTCACCTTGTTGGTCAGCGTCACCCTGTTGGTCAGCGTCACCTTGCTGGTCAGCGTCACTCTGCTGGTCAGCGCCACCCTGCTGGTCAGCGTCACCTTGCTGGTCAGCGTCACCCTGCTGGTCAGCGTCACCCTGCTGGTCAGCGTCACCTTGCTGGTCAGCGTCACCTTGCTGGTCAGCGTCACCCTGCTGGTCAGCGCCACCCTGCTGGTCAGCGTCACCTTGCTGGTCAGCGTCACCCTGCTGGTCAGCGTCACCCTGCTGGTCAGCGTCACCCTGCTGGTCAGCGTCACCCTGCTGGTCAGCGTCACCCTGTTGGTCAGCGTCACCTTGCTGGTCAGCGTCACCCTGCTGGTCAGCGTCACCCTGTTGGTCAGCGTCACCCTGCTGGTCAGCGTCACCGTGCTGGTCAGCGTCACCCTGCTGGTCAGCGTCACCCTGCTGGTCAGCGTCACCCTGCTGGTCAGCGTCACCCTGCTGGTCAGCGTCACCTTGCTGGTCAGCGTCATAAGAGAGTCTTGCGGCAACCAAGTCACTTGGGTTGCCGCAACAGACAGAATACGGGGTACTATAACGCATGAGCCTAACCAACCCACCTAACCTAACCTAGGCATAAAAAAAAGGAGTATGTTTGTGAGTCGCTTCTTTTCATAGTACCTCATTTTTTCTAAGTCAGGCACCACAACGTACAAAATTCTAAGTAATATTTGAGATGACGGGTTGGTCACTGTACCTCCATATGTACCTACCATTGTAAAATTTACAGATGAAAGGCCTGACACCGTCGCAGCTCTCAGCTGACCAGCGACCGTTGGCCGACTTGACCCTGACGCAGGCGCTGACAGACGCATTAGGCTGCCCGTTGTCCCAGTTGGAGTACATGGCCGGCCACCCGTCGCTCCACCGGTACACTTGCTCGTCCTGGAATTAATATAGTTTCTGCATTACATAATAAACCTTAAGTATCCACCAGTTAATTAAAGTTGCAGTAAGCTACGCGGTGTGAAATCACCCTAATTACTCACGAAGGTGTTATAGTAATAATAATTATTTATTAAAATATAGAGGATCAGATTACAGTGGTTAATTACGATGGCTACAGTATTTGTATATTTTATAAAGCCACTGATTATGTGCAGCGTTTCAGGGTTATACAGATATTCTACAATATTGTTCAAAAGTTGAGTCAGACTTTTGGAATGGCAATGGGGAATCCTTTATCGCCATTGCTTTCAAACTTGTACATGGAATTCTTCGAAAAGAAATTTGTTTCAAAATAACTCCTGGAATCATTCCATGGTTTAGATATGTTGATGATATTGTGTGTATATGGCCTTCAGATGTAAACACAGACGAATTTGTAGCCAAACTTAATGACCAAGTCACCTCTATAAAATTTACTATGGAGACTGAAATTGATAAATGTTTGCCATTCTTAGATGTTCTTATTCATAGGGAAGATTCTTCACTAAAGTTTAGTGTTTACAGAAAACCTACGAATAATTTATCTTATGTTCATTATTTTTCAGGGTATAGATACAATGTGAAAAAGTCAATTTTTTCTTCAATGTATATAAGAGCTCTTCGTGTTGTGAGTCCAGAATTCTTAGACGAAGAGTTAAAGAATATTGATTTGATTGATCTCAAGCTTTGTTACCCACTGAATTTTTTGGAAGTTTGCCGTAGCAAAGCACGTCGTACATATTATATTAATATATGCAGAAACGCCCAAAGAATGTTTTATGTTTACCATATATCTCTGGGTTTGAGAATTTTGTCAAGGCCCTGAAACTTTTTAATATACATGTAATGTTTAGGTACGAAAATACTGTTGGTAAGCTATTAGTTAGAAACAGCCCTCGTAGTGATAATTGTGTCACTTATAAAAATACCTTGTAAAGACCGTAATAAGTTCTATGTTGGGCAAACATCTAAAGATTTGAAATGTAGAATTTCGCAACATAAATACTCTGTAAGACATGGCCAATTGTCTAATGCTTTGTTCATCTGTCAGAAGATGCTCACCAAATTGATTGGGAGATTCCTTCTTCAATAACGAATTGTAAAAGCACTTATAACAGAAACATAATTGAATCTGCTTTGATACAGATCACAAAAGAAAGTAATTTGAACATTAGCAGTGGTCTATATAACTTAGATCCATTTTTAATAGATCAATTAAAGGGCGATTTAAGTAGGATCATTGGAACACATTTGTCTCACTAATTCATTGTATATATTTACTATTTTATGCTATAATTATCTATGTGTGGGCCTGTGTGTGGTTGCTGCATCAGATGGGCCAATGGGCTGCATCAGATGGGCCAATAAGCCGTCTGCAGTGTCCACGTATTGTACCTCACCTCACTCCTCCATTTATTTTTAAACAACAGTCTAGTGTTTAAATTTAATAAAAAAGTGTTCACTAGGATTGAATATAATTTTCAATACTAGGAATATAGCTTAATACTCTATTCCTTAAACATAAATAGAACCACCTAACATTTGAGTTCATCTCCCCCGGGAGCGTCGTCACGGACAGAATAACAACAACGCTAGAATCCACCTGGAGCTGCCGTGAGGTGCAGACGTGTCGCCTGGCTTCTGGTAGTTGGGGTGTTTGCCATTTTGGTCGCCAGGTGGTGTGGGCGTCTCTGCCCCCCCCCCCCCAGTTTGTGTTGCTGCCTGGCTGCGTTTGACGAGGCAAGTTTGACATGGGAGGCCATCTTCCCATGTTATTCGGACATAGAGCTGGTTATGTGTGACATGCTTCGTATCCCAGTGGAGGCTATCTATGGTGTTGAGCTTGTTACAGCCCACCGGGTTGTTCTCAAGTTCGTGGGGGAGGAGGAGTACCGGGACTTCCTCCGTAGGTATGAGGGGTGCACGTTGTCGTTGCCGGGTGATGCCTGCTCTGTGGCGATCTCGGATCATAGTGGGGCCCTGACCTATGTCAGCGTCCATGGGGCGCCTCTGGAGTTTCCTGAAGACCTCCTACGGCGTTACTTCGGGAGGTTTGGTACTGTTGTCAGCGTGCGGGTGAACACGCTCTCCTCAGGGCGGTATGCTGGAAGGCGAACGAACATTCGCACGTTGGGAATGCGCCTGCGGTCGGAATACCTT
>NC_091198.1:12814378-13049378 GCF_040958095.1 Procambarus clarkii
CTCACTCCCCCTGTCATCACTCACCTACTAGCTTGTGTCATCACTCTCCTACTAGCTTGTGTCATCACTCTCCTACTAGCTTGTGTCATCACTCTCCTACTAGCTTGTGTCATCACTCTCCTACTAGCTTGTGTCATCACTCTCTTACTAGCATGTGTCATCACTCTCCTACTAGCTTTTGTCATCACTCACCTACTAGCTTGTGTCATCACTCAGCTACTAGCTTGTGTCATCACTCACCTACTAGCATGTGTCATCACTCACCTACTAGCATGTGTCATCACTCTCCTACTAGCTTTTGTCATCACTCACCTACTAGCTTGTGTCATCACTCACCTACTAGCTTGTGTCATCACTCTCCTACTAGCTTGTGTCATCACTCTCCTACTAGCTTGTGTCATCACTCTCCTACTAGCTTGTGTCATCACTCTCTTACTAGCTTGTGTCATCAGTCTCTTACTAGCTTGTGTCATCACTCACCTACTAGCTTGTGTCATCAGTCTCTTACTAGCTTGTGTCATCACTCTCCTACTAGCTTGTGTCATCACTCTCCTACTAGCTTGTGTCATCACTCACCTACTAGCTTGTGTCATCACTCAGCTACTAGCTTGTGTCATCACTCACCTACTAGCTTGTGTCATCACTCACCTACTAGCTTGTGTCATCACTCACCTACTAGCTTGTGTCATCACTCACCTACTAGCTTGTGTCATCACTCACCTACTAGCTTGTGTCATCACTCACCTACTAGCATGTGTCATCACTCACCTACTAGCATGTGTCATCACTCTCCTACTAGCTTTTGTCATCACTCACCTACTAGCATGTGTCATCACTCACCTACTAGCTTGTGTCATCACTCACCTACTAGCTTGTGTCATCACTCACCTACTAGCTTGTGTCATCACTCACCTACTAGCTTGTGTCATCACTCACCTACTAGCATGTGTCATCACTCACCTACTTGCTTGTGTCATCACTCACCTACTAGCTTGTGTCATCACTCACCTACTATCATGTGTCATCACTCTCCTACTAGCTTGTGTCATCACTCACCTACTAGCTTGTGTCATCACTCACCTACTAGCTTGTGTCATCACTCACCTACTAGCTTGTGTCATCACTCACCTACTAGCTTGTGTCATCACTCACCTACTAGCATGTGTCATCACTCACCTACTAGCTTGTGTCATCACTCACCTACTAGCTTGTGTCATCACTGTCCTACTTGCTTGTGTCAACACTCACCTACTAGCTTGTGTCATCACTCTCCTACTAGCTTGTGTCATCACTCTCCTACTAGCTTGTGTCATCACTCACCTACTAGCTTGTGTCATCACTCTCCTACTAGCTTGTGTCAACACTCTCTTACTAGCCTGTGTCATCACTCTCCTACTAGCTTGTGTCATCACTCACCTACTAGCTTGTGTCATCACTCTCTTACTAGCTTGTGTCATCACTCTCTTACTAGCCTGTGTCATCAGTCTCTTACTATCTTGTGTCATCACTCACCTACTAGCTTGTGTCATCACTCTCCTACTAGCTTGTGTCATCACTCTCTTACTAGCTTGTGTCATCACTCTCCTACTAGCTTGTGTCATCACTCTCCTACTAGCTTGTGTCATCACTCTCCTACTAGCTTGTGTCATCACTCTCCTACTAGCTTGTGTCATCACTCTCCTACTAGCTTGTGTCATCACTCTCCTACTAGCTTGTGTCATCACTCTCCTACTAGCTTGTGTCATCACTCTCCTACTAGCTTGTGTCATCACTCTCCTACTAGCTTGTGTCATCACTCTCCTACTAGCTTGTGTCATCACTCTCCTACTAGCTTGTGTCATCACTCTCCTACTAGCTTGTGTCATCACTCTCCTACTAGCTTGTGTCATCACTCTCCTACTAGCTTGTGTCATCACTCTCCTACTAGCTTGTGTCATCACTCTCCTACTAGCTTGTGTCATCACTCTCCTACTAGCTTGTGTCATCACTCTCCTACTAGCTTGTGTCATCACTCTCCTACTAGCTTGTGTCATCACTCTCCTACTAGCTTGTGTCATCACTCTCCTACTAGCTTGTGTCATCACTCTTCTACTAGCTTGTGTCATCACTCTTCTACTAGCTTGTGTCATCACTCTCCTACTAGCTTGTGTCATCACTCTCCTACTAGCTTGTGTCATCACTCTCCTACTAGCTTGTGTCATCACTCTCCTACTAGCTTGTGTCATCAATCTCTTACTAGCTTGTGTCATCACTCTCCTACTGGCTTGTGTCATCACTCTCCTACTAGCTTGTGTCATCACTCACCTACTAGCTTGTGTCATCACTCTCTTACTAGCTTGTGTCATCACTCTCTTACTAGCTTGTGTCATCACTCTCCTACTAGCTTGTGTCATCACTCACCTACTAGCTTGTGTCATCACTCACCTACTAGCTTGTGTCATCAATCTCTTACTAGCTTGTGTCATCAGTCTCCTACTAGCTTGTGTCATAACTTTACTACTAGCTTGTGTCATAACTTTACTACTAGCTTGTGTCATAACTTTACTACTAGCTTGTGTCATAACTTTACTACTAGCTTGTGTCATAACTTTACTACTAGCTTGTGTCATAACTTTACTACTAGCTTGTGTCTTAACTTTACTACTAGCTTGTGTCATAACTTTACTACTAGCTTGTGTCATAACTTTACTACTAACTTGTGTCATAACTTTACTACTAGCTTGTGTCATAACTTTACTACTAACTTGTGTCATAACTTTACTACTAGCTTGTGTCATAACTTTACTACCTCTTAACATCTTTGAGCTTAACTCTCGTGTGAGGGACCAAGGGTGAGGAGGGTCAGCAGCGGTACTCAGGAGTGCCAGAGGACCTCTGTAACTCACCGTACTCGTTGTTGGGTTCGCCCTTGGCCCAGTTGTCGAAGTCGAAGGCAGTCTCATCCAACCAGTCGTAGCCGGAGTCCAGCTTGGAGTGACCACCTATCCAGAGGTCGTTGTCTGAGAGGTTGCTAATCTGGAAAAGTGCCACCAATGAAAGCAAAGTGAAACACCTGAAAGCGTTTGCAACTATTAACTCTTAGTTGACACAAATGTACAGGAGCCGTGATGAGGGTTCGAACCTAGGTGCTGGATGTTCCCAGATCCACGCTCTAGCCTCTACGCCACGACATGGAATTGCAACCTGGGGTACTACTGCACCCACGAGGATTGTGGAAATTTCCTTTCACTATATCATTATTATAATCTAAGAAATCATTATTTCTATGTAATTTACACATTTTACATCAGGATAATGATTCTTCATTATTCCTATTAACAATAATGATATTGTTAATAGGAACGTTATCCCTACAGGCAAAAATCAGAAGATACAATTGACGATTTACTACAAAACCAAAAAAACGGTCAACCTACTCATGAGAAACTCTCCAGACACAGAGCATGGTCTGTGTCTGGAGCTAAGCTAAAAGAGCTAACCAAACCCTTAGAATAATCAAGCATACCTTTGACTTTAAGGAAAAGAAGGTAATGATCCAACTGTATAAATCCCTGTTGTTTCCCCATTTGGATTACTGTATCCAAGCATGAAGACCTCATCTTCAGAAAGGCCATAGCTGCTCTGGAGAAAGTGCAACACCAGGCAAGAAAAATCATTATTCAATCATTATTCTGATGTAAAATCACCTCCAATCAGGAACTCTGTTCACCCTGGGGTAAAATATATATATATAAAATATATTCAGGGAGCCGGTCGGCCGAGCGGACAGCACGCTGGACTTGTGATCCTGTGGTCCTGGGTTCGATCTCAGGCGCCGGCGAGAAACAAGGGGCAGAGTTTCTTTCACCCTATGCCCCTGTTACCTAGCAGTAAAATAGGTACCTGGGTGTTAGTCAGCTGTCACGGGCTGCTTCCTGGGGGTGGAGGCCTGGTCGAGGACCGGGCCGCGGGGACACTAAAAGCCTCGAAATCATCTCAAGATAACCTCAAGATAGATAACCCTTAAGGAACACTACTTGCCCCCTACAATCTACTTTTCTTCCTAGGAAAAGAGGAAAGCTGGATTTAAAACCCAGCTAAGGACTAATCAGTTTGTCTAATCAGGACTAATCATAATGTAGAGTAATATTTAAGTATTCTCAAAGTCCTAAGAAATTCTCCTCATTAATATAATCATTGTCATTTTTCCCATAAGAATCCCCCACTAAGATGAAAGTAATTTTATTTCTAGTTAGCAAACAAAATGTTATTTAATATTTTATTGATTCAAAAAATACAGGAGGATCAGATTGCAGCATTTGGGCATATTCTAACATAATGAGTGAATTGAGTTTACAACTGTTGTGATATACTTATTACTTGAGTATATAAGAAGTAATATAACTAATGGTTAAAGAAAATATAGTCTATCATCTTAGTGTTTCTCTACATTCATCAGGTTTAGAAAGACAAGAAAAAGAAAGAATAAAGATAATCGATCAACGTTAATTTTTTGACTTGCACTTTTCCCGAAAAATATATTATATTGGTTAGTCCTTTTAAGATTTTAGTTTACAACATTAAATTTAGCTGCTGAGTCGAAAAATAAAGTTAGAAAAGTTTCATCATTAAAGTGGAAATAGTCACGCGGAATAAAGTTTATCTTCAAACAATTGTCGCTTTACAGTCAACAATTATGAGGGTCCCAATAGTACAGTCGGGTGCGTTCTCGACTCATAATCGAGAATTATGGGTTCGAATCCCGGGGGAGATAGAAATTGTTGGGTGCATTTGTTATTACCTAATGCCCCTGTCCACCTAGTGGTAATTAGGTATCTAAGAGTTTGTCAGCATGTTGTGGGATTGCATCCTGGGGGGGGGGGGGGAGGTCAGTAATCCGATCCTGGGTGTGGGAATGGGTACCTGGATATAAGCCTAACATATACTGTACGTATACTGGCTGCCTGTCCCCAGACCCAAGGAATTATTATTATTCACATCATAAAACTGTGGTCTGCCTTAAACAAATGCATTCATGCCTGTATTTTTTTTTTATTCATTACCATTATTTCCATATTACAGCCTCTTGATATGTGGCCTCCCAAAATCCTTCTCCCTCCCTCCCTCCCTCCCTCTCTCTCTCTCTCTCCCTCCCTCCCCCCATCTCTCTCTCTCTGTCTCTCTCTCTCTCTCTCTCTCTCTCTCTCTCTCTCTCTCTCTCTCTCTCTCTCTCTCTCTCTCTCTCTCTCTCTTTCTCGACAAAAAGCAAGGTCGTGATAATAAGAAATTATGAGAATGTATTTCTTGACAGTAAAATGCTAAGTGACTTAGCAACATAAGGTCGTTACGGTGGTTAAAACATTAGCAACTTCTTGGTTGTACTTTTAAATAAGGTACAGGATGAGAACTTTTTTTACTGGAAAGAAAAGAAGTTCCATATGTTGGATACCGCCATTTGCATGGTGTGTTTGCAGAGATTTAGTTTATATCAAAGAAATACTTCTTCTGTGATCTTCTTGGATATTATTATATCCATGAGGAAAGAGTTTCATATCAGGGTTGGTAGTGTGGAATAAGTAAATGCAAGTGTAAATAGCACAAGAGAATGCGTGGAGTGAACGTATGTTTGGGTGTGTGTTGTCTGAAGACTTAATTGTCATACTTCAGGGAGCTGATTTTTGAAATAGTAAACTAGTTTCTTCCTGTACCCAGGCCACATTAATTATAAAAATAATGCTTATATTTTTACCTCTAAGCTGGAATATCAGAAAATAATGTCAACTCAAATTGAGACGATTTAAGAGTTTATAACCTCACCCAAAAATATTGTTCCTTGCAGATATAGAGCCAAATTGATTCCATACAAACCTTTGACTCAATCCAGTAATTCTCGTCGTAAGTATGGATGGAGACCAGCTCTGCTCCTTCCTTCCTACAGAGCTTATGAGAACCCCACCAGTCCTGAGGGTCCTCGTCTGCTTCAGAGATAAACTTGTAGCAGTGGTCCTCGTACATAAGCCAGGAGGCGTCATCATCACACAGTATGTCAGGACCTCTTGTTGGAGGGCCAAAGTTGTCACCATAGTTCCTACAGAGAGAGAGAGGCAGTCTGTGTAATGGTCCGGTCAAGGTGATTATACCGAGCAATCCTCCTTCCTTTTTAAACCACCTGGACACTTGTTTAGATCTTTGTGGGGCTTTGAAGGGTTATTAAGGTTTCAGTAATAGTCCACTGATGAACTGGCATGGGAACTTTTGTCGTAAACAGATATTTTTATATTATTCTCGAATAAATGTTTAATAATATATTTTGAAGGTTTAAAATACACTAAGTCTGTGATATACAGGGAGCCGGTCGGCCGAGCGAACAGCACACTGGACTTGTGATCCTGTGGTTCCGGGTTCGATCCCGGGCGCCGGTGAGAAACAATGGGTAGTGTTTCTTTCACCCCATGCCCCCTGTTACCTAGCAGTAAAATAGGTACCTGGGTGTTAGTCAGCTGTCACGGGCTGCTTCCTGGGAGTGGAGGCCTGGTCGAGGACCGGGCCGCGGGGACACTAAAGCCCCGAAATCATCTCAAGATAACCTCAAGATAAGAAGATATTCACGTTTTCTTTCATAAGACCAAGGTTTTCATTGCTTTCAAATTTTAAGAGATAGTCAAGCATTTAGAATTTTACGTTTCGCATGTTTGAAGATGAATTATAATGTTTTAACGTGATGTAACGTAATTTTATCCTAAACAAAGATGGGAAATAAAATAAAGAACTGATTTTTATATTGTTGTGATTATAACATGTAGTGACTAGTGTTGTGAAGTGCATGTTGTAGTGACCACCATGAAAGTTAATTTTTTTGTATTTTTATTTTTACTTGCAAGCATGCGTATCAGTACAATAAAAGCAAAACAGAAAACAAACTAGAACAAAACAAGCAGAGCACAAAAGTACAAAATTACAAAAGTACAAACACGCAAAATTACAAAGTTAACAAAAGTTCTAAATCACAAAACACCGGCCGGAAGGACTGACCACAAAATCACAACAATAATTACAAACACAGTGGAATACAGTACAGAAGTGACAACATTACAACACACAGCACCCAAACCCTCGCCCAACACCCCAAACACCGCAACATAATAATACAAAACAAGCTACTGGCCCCGTAAACCACACATGGAGAGGCACCAATACAAAATGATAATAATAACAAGAAAGGAAATACTAATATATAACAGAAACAAAAAGAAAAGCACAACCGCAAAACATGATAATGAGAACAAAACCAAGCCGGGCCACACTAGCAGCCCGAATGGCACTCACCACCACACAAACAAATGCACAACCAGTACAATAAAAAAACATAAAAACACAATAACAGGACATCCACAACCAGACACACACTCGAACAAACACCGGAATGCACAGGAACCGGACACACACACAAATAAACCCACAACTACAAACTGGATCGTGCAGGAACTGGGAAAACCAACCCACCCCACACACACACACACACACACACACCCACACATGCAACCCCCAACCCACAATCATGCACACAAATGGAAACAACCCACAACATACAGCAAACAAAGGAATCATGGGGTAGGAATACATTTCTCAGATACAGGAACATATTTATCATGGAACTTATCCAGAAGATACTTGTGCTTATAGGCTTCCCAAATCAAATACTCCTGTCGGAAAATCCGACACCATTTAATATATCATACAGACAGATAATAATTGCTGCTGTATTACCAACAAGTTACCCATAGAAAACGTAACTTGTAGTGGAATTACCGTCTATAGAAAACGGGATATTATCACCACATACTATTATATTCTCCACCTATTATGGTGGGAATTATTCTTAAATACATTAGTCTTTGGACTTTACCATCATAAAAACATCTCATATAAATTAACTTAATTATCAATATTAAAGTAGAGTAAATGTGACCCTTCTATCACTTTCTGTTATCTGGACAATGTAAGCCAGGCAGGAGTGAGGAAGGAGGGCAGCCATTGTTGATACTAGACCAGAGGCTCTCACGGGAGCAAATTTGGCTCCTGTTAATTTTACTTGGACATAGTGTTATGGAAACCAAAGGTGTACCATTTTCAACACGCTGTCATCAAATCAAGTTAAGTGTTCTTTCCGAAACCCATTATCTATCATTAGTGGCCATTAATGTCATTGGGTAGGGTTAGCCGGTTAGAGCACAATATAGCCTCAAACTAAAGGTAATTAAGCCAGATCTTCATGTTCCATGTATAGTGTTTTCTCTGATATAGCTTGTCCTATATAGAACCTGGCTTCACAGTTAGCGCCCTTTTGACAGGTCAAGACGAGGAAGCATATGCTTTGTGCATCAGTTACCTGGGTGATGGAAGCTACCTCAAAGAGGATAATTTGGTGTCTACATCCTAGTTATATCTGTTTGGACTAAGGCCTGCTGTACTATAAGATAAGGAACCTTTTCAATGTATGTAGTTAATACTGTAGTTTGATTGGCTGCATATATATAAATAATAAACCCCCCTAATGTGTAGAGGATCGATTTGTGAGATTATGAGATTATTGCAGAAATACAGTCCACTTATCATTATACAAATTGCTATCGAAGTATATAAATTAATGTAAATATAAATTCTATATATATTTATATAAATTAAATAAATATAAATCTCACAGGTCGGTTCCCACATTATTTGGTCCTTCGAAACCGAATTATTTGGACCTTCAGAACCGGATTATTCGGTCCTTTGAACCCACATTTGGTCATCTTAGTACCGGATGAACCAGTTAACCAGTGGATTCAATAAATAAACTAGTGCAGTGTGATTTAAACAAAGCCAGCAGTCAATGACGGCGGCGTTGACTCATGCGAGTTCACGAGCCCCCGCTCAGTTCAGATCAGCTTCGTCAGCGGTTTCATGTACACCCACAGATTTGGTGGCATGTTATTCTGTGAAATGACAGCGCTAATATAGAAGCCAGCCAAATTAGTGACTGTGTCTTCGCGATATTGTTCACGGATTTCGTGGTGTTAAATTTCGCGAGAGATTATCTACGAATTTTGTGAACTTTATTTCGCGAGGTCACTAATAATATTTAATACTTCTAGATAATATTAGAAGTTTCATAGAGGCTAATTAAGAGGCTATTATCAATAATTGTGTATATTATTTCTCCAAAATAGAGAATTATTTAATATATTGCACTAGTGATCACAGTGTAATATTTACTAATTGCCAACCCACAACAGGGTAGGATATTAACCATTGACTAGTTGAACTATTATTGTTCATCCTAGTCCCATTATTACCATAGTCAGTTGTACTATATTGAATAACCTAACACCATTAATGAATGGTGCAGACCCTATTTTGGGTGTAATTTTTATCAACTCGAGTTGAGTTGTATATATAATAATTTACTTATGATCATTACACCTTTGAGTGATTAATTAGTGTCTCTACCATCCTAGGGTGATATAGAAGAGCTAACCTAAAGGTACTTCCAGTGACACTGGTTTATCACTCAAATCATTAGTGTGTATGATTGTATATATATATAATGTGTATTAATTTTAAGTGCTAACCTCTAGTAGAGGTAGGATTATCGCCTAGTGAGTGCAGAATATACCCTAGGCTATCATTAGAGTTTGTTCAGTATTATGAGCAGCCCAAGTACAAGCCCCACAAGGCTTCACCAACTAGCCAGTATGGATAATGCTGGCAATGAGAAAACTGTCATACATCTAGTACTACAATTGTTGGACTTACCTCAACCTGATCAGACTGCTGACTCATTACAATCCTTCAGCATGGAGTTTGAGTCACTACTAAGAACATTCAGTCTTAAGGTTGATATAACTACTAGTGAATGGATGACCAAAGTAGTCCTTCAACAAAAATTGTCCAGCGATATACTAGATGAATTATATTCACATCAACATAACACCATCCTGACAGTACAGGACATCACTGAAGGTTTACATTCCATCATAAACAAACGACGTGCAAATGAGGAAGTTAAAGCCTCTTGCAAGCTTTCAGAAATAGAAAATAAGAGTCAATTAAAGGGTAAAACAACTACCCAAATAAACATCAACCAATTACTCAAACATCAAGTTGCAGAAAATCTGACAATGCAGCAGCAACCTCCAAGCCTACTATTACTAGTTCACCCAAACCGGTAACTTCCAAACGTGCAGTAGGCTGGGGGACATGTATGTTCTGCAAAAAGAAACATTCAACATACCGTTGTGCTAATTATCCAACCAGAGACACTCGTATGGAGCGACTCCAGGAATTAGGGAGATGTGCAAGGTGTCTCAAGTCACACAACATAGACTATTGTGATACCCAATTCAACACCTGTAACAGGTGTAGAAGAGGTAGGCACCATGCAGCACTGTGCAAATATAAGAAATTAACGTATTCAAGACCCAAGGTGGAAGATAGCATTCCCACCACAGTACAGTACTGCAAGGTGCAACAAACAAAGAGTGTCCAATCGGCAAAGTCTAAAGGTAATACGACTTTGCCTACTGCCCAAATTACCATCCTGAATAAGAGGGCCAAGGTCCATACCCGTGGGTTGTTTGACCAAGGATCCCAAAGAACATATGTCACTAAAAAGCTGGCAGATGAACTACAATTAAGGCCTGTAGCCCAGATGTCATTCAACATCTCAGGGTTTGTAACAGATGCAGGACCTCAAGTCTACCAGGTGGTACAACCATCAGTACGCTTAGGCAGGTACGTCTGTCGAGTACAAGCCATTGTGGTGGACAAAATACCAGTAGACCTACAAGTTCAAGGTCTGAGAGCAACAGCCAAATTCCTGAGAAATAGAGGAATAAAATTGGCAGATAATATTAAGTCTGATCACCTCACTGACTTCGGTCTCCTTGTAGGGACAGACTATTGTCATCGATTCATCGGTAGCCCTACTAAATATCAGGGTATAACCATGTTAAACTCTGCAGGAGGTAAATTACTCTCAGGCCCAGTATCAAGCCTGAGGAGACCTATGACTGCAGATAAACAATACCAATAGAAATCTAAATTTGTCAGCTGATTATATTTCTCCAGTAGCATTATACTAAGGAGATTACAGCTGACTATACCAACAGAAGTTGATGTTAGTATCATCATTTAAAGCTGAAGATGAGTTCATGAGGCCTCAGTGGCAAATCAGTGAACAGTAGCCTAAAACAGCTACAAGTCACTGCGACCAATGTCACTGAACCCACTGCAGTCTCAGAACCATACTTTACTTTAATGATGATCTATTCAATCTTCTGAATCAATTAACTAAATTAAACCCCAATAAATCTGATGACTGATTTGATACATTTATTATTTAATCAAGATGCATTCCATGGGCCTCAGTGTTTATATATCAGTGACCAGTTACCTGAAGAAACTTCAAGTTATATCTAATGTCATTGATCTCACTGCAGTCCCTGAATCATACTTGACTGTAGTACTTGATCACATTCAGTCTTCTGGGTTAAATAATATGTAATTAGGCTTGAATATTAGCCTTTCAAGAGTTGACAGGGAAATGAAATCGCATTAGACTTCTAACCCCTGCAACTCTGGTACGGGACATCCATCCTGTACGAACAGACACACAAATGTGTGATTACTAACTACTAACATCAAATTAATCTAATAATTCGAAGGAGGAGTATCGGTGTTCGTCTGTTCTAAATAGGACTTCGACCCCGTGAGCAGCCCCTGGGGAATTATGTCGGAAAATCCGACACCATTTAATATATCATACAGACAGATAATAATTGCTGCTGTATTACCAACAAGTTACCCATAGAAAACGTAACTTGTAGTGGAATTACCGTCTATAGAAAACGGGATATCATCACCACATACTATTATATTCTCCACCTATTATGGTGGGAATTATTCTTAAATACATTAGTCTTTGGACTTTACCATCATAAAAACATCTCATATAAATTAACTTAATTATCAATATTAAAGTAGAGTAAATGTGACCCTTCTATCACTTTCTGTTATCTGGACAATGTAAGCCAGGCAGGAGTGAGGAAGGAGGGCAGCCATTGTTGATACTAGACCAGAGGCTCTCACAGGAGCAAATTTGGCTCCTGTTAATTTTACTTGGACGTAGTGTTATGGAAACCAAAGGTGTACCACTTTCAACACGCTGTCATCAAATCAAGTTAAGTGTTCTTTCCGAAACCCATTATCTATCATTAGTGGCCATTAATGTCATTGGGTAGGGTTAGCCGGTTAGAGCACGATATAGCCTCAAACTAAAGGTAATTAAGCCAGGTCTTCATGTTCCATGTATAGTGTTTTCTCTGATATAGCTTGTCCTATATAGAACCTGGCTTCACAGTTAGCGCCCTTTTGACAGGTCAAGACGAGGAAGCATATGCTTTGTGCATCAGTTACCTGGGTGATGGAAGCTACCTCAAAGAGGATAATTTGGTGTCTACATCCTAGTTATATCTGTTTGGACTAAGGCCTGCTGTACTATAAGATAAGGAACCTTTTCAATGTATGTAGTTAATACTGTAGTTTGATTGGCTGCATATATATAAATAATAAACCCCCCCTAATGTGTAGAGGATCGATTTGTGAGATTATGAGATTATTGCAGAAATACAGTCCACTTATCATTATACAAATTGCTATCGAAGTATATAAATTAATGTAAATATAAATTCTATATATATTCATATAAATTAAATAAATATAAATCTCACAGGTCGGTTCCCACAACTCCATGTCCTTAGAGGAACGGTCCCCCTGCCTCCGTGGGGCCCGCACAAACTCAGAAATTACCAAATCAGGCAGAAACAGCCACTCCCGAAATTCGCCGACGCAAGTAGCATAACGAGGCAGGGGAGTGCGAAACACCCCCTCAGAGGAAGCAGAAGACACCGAAGACGCATAAGTAGGTCGCCGAGACGGCCTCGCCGCCGAACACACAGGAGAAGAAGGCGACGGCTGCCGAGACAGTAACACCTCCACCAATACCACTGGAGATACAGAAGAAACGTCCGAAGGCAGGAGAGGCGTCAAGACCCCTGCCGATGAAACAGGGAACGAGGAAGGGGGCACGGAACCCCCAGAGCGAGCAGCCTTTTTGAACACCACCACCAGGTCACCACGCTTACCATGAACCTCATCAAAGGGAACCACCCCCCACAAAGAACCGGAACCATCCGACGCAGGCGACGCACCCGAAATATGATCCACAGACACCACACCAGAAGGGCAGGCCGAAACACCGGCATCCGCAGGCAGATGCACCTCCGCCACCACTGTAGAACTCAAAGCAACAGGAGCTACCCCGCCGTCGCCTGGAGATCCTCAATTGTTGAAATCGCCAACATCAGCCCAGGCAGAAGAAGAATGCCGCGAATGCTTAAGTTCCGCCCGCACATTATCAGATCCGGAGACTGACTCAGAGACACGTGCAACACAAGCTGGGCGAACCGACGCTCGTCGTAGAATGGCAGCATCCTCAACCACATGGGGTACCAGGACAGGCACAGGAGGTGGCGCCGTATCCACCCCAGCACCCAGCACAGTAGGGACACACGGCTAGGGCATAGGGACAGATGCAGCAGGTGAAGAACTCGAAGATGGGGGAGCAGTCTGAAGATCCACAGGAACTCTAGGGACACCAACTGGAGCAGGACGAGCACCTGACGGCGACACAACCTCCGGAGAAGAGACGACAACACCAGGAGGTGCAAGAGTGTGGAGTCACACAGGGGGCACAGCATCGGTCAAAGAGATGTTCATATCCACACCCACCGAAGCCTCCTCCACAGGAAGCGGCGGGAAATCCTCCTCACAGAAGAGGTTCATGGGTGCAATGGCAGGCACAGAACACCCAGCAGCCTGATGGCCCAAAAGGCCAAAATGATAACACGTCCGAGGCTGGCGGGTGTAAAACACCCGAACGGGGTATCCCAGGAGTCTCACAGCAGATGGAATGTCCGATTGTAGCCGTATTCCCAGGGTGCGAATGTTCGTCTTCACACCCTTGAGCGTCCCTGAGGAAAGTATGTGCAACTGCACCCTAACAACCGTGCCAAACTGGCCGAAGTACTGCCGTAGCAGTCCCTCTGGAAACTCCAAGGGCGCCCCACGAACGGTTATCTTGAGGTTATCTTGAGATGATTTCGGGGCTTTAGTGTCCCCGCGGCCCGGTCCTCGACCAGGCCTCCACCCCCAAGAAGCAGCCCGTGACAGCTGACTAACACCCAGGTACCTATTTACTGCTAGGTAACAGGGGCATAGGGTGAAAGAAACTCTGTCCATTGTTTCTCGCCGGCGCCTGGGATCGAACCCAGGACAACAGGATCACAAGTCCAGCGTGCTGTCCGCTCGGCCGACCGGCTCCCAACGGTGACATAAGTGAGGGCACCATTACGATCGGATAGGGTCACAGTGCCCACACCGTCTGGCAGGGGTAAGGTCCACCCCTCGTAGCGACAGAGAAACTCCCTATATGCCATCTCCTCTGTAAACTTGATAATCGCCCGACATGCTGTCACCAACTCGACACCATACATGTCCAACACAGGAACATGAAGCATTTCACATAACACAAGTGCCACCTCGGGTACCCAGCTCGGCCAGAAAACTCGAGGCCCACGGACTGAGCCCGTACTACAGGGAAAAGTGGGACCCCCATTTTGAAATCCACGTCAGCACTGACCAGACGGGCAGAGACGTACACGCCCCCAGCCGGCCAAACAGGCAAACACCCACCAATTGCCCATTACCATGAAAGTGGTAATCAATGCAACATTAATCACCGTGCCAAGACACTTGGCTTCAAACGGAAATACTCTCCCCAGCCGCAAAACAAGTAAGAACTTGTTTAAAGCAATTAAGAGGCCATACGGAAGATTTCATATTGACTGCTTCCACACACACTGTCAGCGTGACACAGTTGACCTCACCTTGAGCTGCCTCACACACACTGTCAGCGTGACACAGTTGACCTCACCTTGAGCTGCCTCACACACACTGTCAGAGTGACACAGTTGACCTCACCCTAAGCTGCCTCACACACACTGTCAGCGTGACACAGTTGACCTCACCCTAAGCTGCCTCACACACACTGTCAGAGTGACATAGTTGACCTCACCCTAAGCTGCCTCACACACACTGTCAGAGTGACATAGTTGACCTCACCTTGAGCTGCCTCACACACACTGTCAGAGTGACACAGTTGACCTCACCCTAAGCTGCCTCACACACACTGTCAGCGTGACACAGTTGACCTCACCTTGAGCTGCCTCACACACACTGTCAGAGTGATACAGTTGACCTCACCTTGAGCTGCCTCACACACACTGTCAGCGTGACACAGTTGACCTCACCTTGAGCTGCCTCACACACACTGTCAGCGTGACACAGTTGACCTCACCTTGAGCTGCCTCACAGACAAACGGGAGGAAAGCTTCACAGACACTGTCAGAGAGCTTCATGGAGGTGGTATCAGCAGAGCCGCAGTTCTCTCTGCCATAATAACTATCCGGCTGACCCTCCGCCCAGTTCACATAGTCCAGGGCAGTTCCGTCCGACCATTCGTAACCTGCAACAATTATTATTAAATTTCTTTATAAAATGTGAACACCGTGTCTTTTCGTAGTTCATTTCTCATATATATGATTATATATTTCTTATTGTCCAAAATTATTGAATTGTGAGCACATACAGTAAGGAAAATTGTTAGTGGTTACATAGTTAATCTATAGTCAGGAATATTAGGTGGCGCTGCATTGTGACTCCCCCTTCCCCCGTGGTAATGTCACTCTGACTCACCAGGGAGCCGGTCGGCCGAGCGGACAGCACGCTGGACTTGTGACCCTGTGGTCCTGGGTTCGATCCCAGGCGCCGGCGAGAAACAATGGGCAGAGTTTCTTTCACCCTGAATGCCCCTGTTACCTAGCAGTAAAATAGGTACCTGGGGAGTTAGTCAGCTGTCACGGGCTGCTTCCTGGGGGTGGAGGCCTGGTCGAGGACCGGGCCGCGGGGACACTAAAAAGCCCCGAAATCATCTCAAGATAACCTCATCTCAAGATAACCACTTACAAGTGCCTCTGGTCATTGTGACTCACCTGACTCGGAGCCCAGCCTAAGGCCAACCCACACAGCCTGGTAGGTTGGCTGGAGGTCACTCATGCCTGCCAGCCTGTGGAAACAATCACCGGGAACTACAATCACCACATGAATTACACGTGCATTATATAACATCTAAATGTATAACATTTCATCTTGTATTTACTAAAACCAATTTTAAGTTATTTTCACCTGTGCCTATAACTCTTATATAAATACGTGCAACTAGGAGTATATGGGATAAAAAAAAACAGTGTTGAATGTAATGAATGTAATGAACGTCATTTTCTGGGTGAGACCAGAAGCCTCCCCGGAGCTATCCAGGCTGATATGTATGTTATTACACTTTGTCATCAGTCAGTATAAATGGAGTTCTAGCCCTACTGGGGACCACCAGTCAGAATCTGGCCCCCTCAGAGAGGCACGCGGAGCAATGGCCTATAGAATCGCGCATTTGATATGGAACATTCTATTTCTGTCATCAATCAGGCCAGGCACCCAGAAAGGTAAGTGCCTCAAAACCAACTCCTATTTTGGTTAAAACTACTACTGAAAACTAACTCGTGGACAGAACTCCCCAAGTGAAAACAAGCAAACGTGCATGACGTCATGTGCCGCACCGCTTGTCTGCGCAGCTTCCCCCTCCCTGGGAGGGAGAAGAGGGAGCCCCAGATCCCTTGCGCCGGCTATCCATACACCAGTTCGAGGCTGGATGTCTGAACACGCGAAAAAAACGGTGACCAGGGGTAGGGAGGGTTGCCGGGGAGCCTTCAGGTCTCACCCAGAAAATGGCGTTTCACTACATTCAATGCTGGTTTTCAGGGAAGCGCCCTTTCGGCTACCTGGAGCTACATCACAAAAGACGAAAACAAGAGGGACTTACCCAGGAGGCGGTCGGCACTCGCTCCTCAACTCGAAGTCGAGACAACAGGCTGCAACTGTTGACCCAAAGCAACTCAGGCCCGACTAGGCCCAGGAACATTTACGAGGTATCGTACAGCCAGGATCTTGTTCGACCACCAGAAACCCCATGCCCGAATGTCAGCCCAAGACATGTTACGAAAGACGGCACCAAGTACGACAAACATAAGAATGTCATGAGCACAGGGATAGACCACAGGCTGGCTGGACATAATAACACTGCAGATAACCTAAGAGACCCGAACCCTGGAACAGGGAAGAAGGGTAAATGGATCAACCGAAAGTACGTCTTTGGTCACAGAGGCTGTGGCATGCAAATAACGGTGGAGAGCCACAACTGGACACAACATATGATGCACCCCAGCCTGACCAACCAAGCATCAACAACCCAAGGACCCCTCTGGAATGCAGCGATTGCATTCTTCACCAGAAAGAATGGAGATGGCTGCAAATGAATGAACCTATCACCTTGACCAAAAGAGCAGAAACCCCTGCATTAGAGAGCATGAAGCTCCACGACCCGACCCCCAGAGGCCAATGCCAGCAAGAAAAGAGCTTTGGAAAAACAATCCTGAACCGAAGGGGCCACAACAAACCGAGGAGAAGACAGATAAGAAAGGACTTGATTCAAGGACCAGGACGGCTCAAGCGGTGCATGAGCGAGCTGGAGGTGAAACAACCCATGAGACAGCTAGCGAAACGGAGCAGAAGTAACATTAATACCGAACGCAAGCTGCAGTGGCTCCGCCAACGCTACATGATAAGAGGCGACAGTATTCGGCAAAAGATGATGGTCCTGAAACATCAGAGAAAATACAAAACAACCTTAACGGAAAGCAAAGTACACCGACGAAGAGACAAAAAGAAATGGAAGGACCACCAGGAAACTTCATTCTGCCGCTGAGACGAAGCCTGGAGGTGGGACACCAGCAAAGAAGCCACCTGATCACCATACAGATGGTGATAGACTCGAGTCAAAAAGACCAGACTTGAAGACTTGAAGAGAAGATTGAACCAGTCTCGTAACAGACCGGACTGATCTGCTGAAAGAGGTGGAGCCACAGGAAAACCTTCGAGTTCGGACACCGAACAAGCAGCGCTTGAAACCAAGGCTGGGCCGGCTACCATGGGGCCAAGTGGACTTCTCTCCTGTGGTAAGTCTCCAAGTGAGCTAGGACCTGGAGCAACAGTTGAACCGGCGGGGGGAATGTACCAGAACCCCCACCTCGACCAGTCCTGTCTAAAGGCATCGATCCCGACGGCCACGCGGTCGGGAAAGGACGCCACATATACCAGAAGATGCCTCGACCACGCCGACGGAAGAGGTCCACCTCTGGGTGCTCGATCGTCTGGCAGAGCCAACTGAATGAGTCGGCATTGACCGTCCATTCTGTGGACAAGGGAATGAACTGAGACAGGCTGTCCACCAGAACGTTGGACACCACCCTGGTGTGAACTGCCAGGAGAGCCAAACCCCGAGAATTCAGAAGAGTCACCTGAAGTAACCAGCCCCAAAGAGCCAAGGACCACATCGAACCCTCCCCCCCTCGGTTCAGGCAATGAACCACCGGGAAGCAGTCTGAATGGAGCTGTATCGTCGATCTGCGGGCGACCCGAGCCCCGCGAAGCAACATCTACATCCAGCAGTCTGAATGGAGCTGGATCATCAATCCGCGGGCGAACCGAACCCTGCAAAACGACATCAACATCGCCACAAACTCATGTACCGAGCTGTGGACCTGATGCAGCAGCTGACGCAAGGGCCCCTGCCAAACCCAGCAATCGCGAGAGAGGCGAAAGGGATTTCCCTGAAGGAACCGGAACAGCTGATGAAGCCAAACCTGACCCGGTGGGTAGACCATCATCGCAATGTTCAGCCTCCCACACAAACCCTTGAGCAACCTCTGTGCAACCCGGAAGCCCCCATAAACAAGCACATGCAGGAAGCAGCCGATGGAGAGACAAGGAAGCAGTCCGAGAGTCCCACACAAGACCCAGCCAGGTCTGAACCTGGGAGGGGGCCAGATGAGATTTCCTCCAGTTTACCCTGGCGAGCAGACATGAGGACCGACTAGGAGCCCATACCAGCCAGTCGTTGAGGTTGGCCAACACCCGAACACCTATAAGACGCAGACGGGCCACCACGACCTGGGTAAGGCATGTGAATACAAGAGTTCTAGAGGTCGAGGGACACCAAGCAGCCGGCTCCAACAGAAGCCGGACCTTGGACAGAGTAGTCATCTGAAAGGAGGGGCAAGAAACCCAGGAGTTCAGACGGGACAAGTCCAGAATGAACTGCAGGTCTGCACAGTCCCGTTTTGGGACTGGAATCAGGCGGGAAACCCACGTGAGAGACGTCGTCGGTTCGACCACGCCAAAGCGCACCCACTCCGATATGACCTGACAGAGCACAGGAGAAGAGGCCTTCCCCGCCAGCTCCAAACCCCCCAATGGAGGAGGGGCCACCCAATATTACCGCAGGCCGTCGGAAACGACCCAAAAGGCCCACAAATCGTGAGACCAGGCATGAGCGAACAGAGCAAGTCTCCCGCCCATCGCCCCGTCAATGAGACGAACCACAAAAGAGCGGGCACCCCTTACAAGAACTTGACCTGCATACAGAGCGATCATCACACCGACTAGACGCAGACGGCTCAGGAGGCGGCGTCGGCTCCGAAACTGGCACCTGTGGCCTACCACAACGAGCGGAGCCCCGAGCCTTGGCCCGACCCTACCTGGAGGAACACCCCCGGAACCCACAAAGGACCAACAAGTCCGATATTGCACGACAACTGCAGAAACTGCACAACCGCAGACTGCAAACAGCAAAGGACAAAAAGGCGAAGAAACTCTAGGAGCCATGTCCCAAGCAGATTCCAATGAGAAAGTGAGCACTACCTGCCGGCAAGCAAAACGCGTAGCGAAAAACCATGACACCGCATCTGCACAAACAGCTTCAACAGCGCAAACGATGTACGAGCTGCCGAGACTAAGGCATCAAACCCAGGAACGGCACCAAGCATCTCTACATCCTCCACAAGCCAATCCAAAGACAGCTTCAAGAGGAAAAAAGAAACGCAAAATCGAAGCCAACAAGTTATGAGCACGCAAATCCTCAGCCACCAGCGCAGCCGACAGGGAGGGAATCTGCATGTGAAGCTGAATCACGCTAACATTCCACTGAAGGAGTAGGGGAGAGCAAACACGCATTGAGGTGCTTGAAGTCGCCTCCCAGGTAATACTAGACCACCATCAATGCCACACGCTACTCAAGCATGTGGGTATGACAGAAAGTACTCCAAGCATCCAACGACACCAATAGGCAGTCAGCAAGCCAGGACGACTCTGGAGCCTCATAACGAACCCAGTATGGAGACGAAGACCCAAACCTGAAAGATATCGGATCCATTATAGAGGCAAAATCTTAGTCGCACAGGAGGTAAGCCGCAATGGCCACCTGTACCTCAGTAGGCAAGACGCGAGAAGCCAAAAACCTCCGGAAGGACGGAACCGAAGGACCCGAAGGGATATGGAGCCGAACCCAGGGAAGGGCTGAACTCAAATCTATCTCGTACGTAAAGAGGGGGAGAAAGTAAAACCCCACTCCATGTAACAAAAAGCCCTGCTCTGAGGGTTGGAAAACCCAGGCAGAGTCCAAAGAGGCCCAAGGCCCCCAAGTCAGCCCCGCCCCAACCCCGGGAACCTCCTCATCAGGCTCCGGGGAGGAGTCATCCTCCAAAGCCACGGCCTCACCAGAAAAACCTGGGGCAGCCGAAAAAGCAGAAAGGAAAGGGGCCCACTGGTCAGATCCCGTCGCTACGGTTGGAGAAACCGATTCAAATGCATCTGTCGCCACCCTGGAACGAGCAACCCCCGAAACTGCCCGAGTCTCAGAATCCTTTAAACCCCACCCCAACCCCAAAGCCCTCAGATGCTTCGGAACCGGAAGCAAAGATGGGGAGGGGGAAGGAAACCAGAATGAACCACAGCAGGGGAAGAACGAAGGGGTGAGGACTGAACCAAGGCCGAAGTAACCAACACCCCGAAGTCTTGGGCCCGATAAGCAAAGAGGGACAGCCTCAGGGGATCCGGGGTAGCAACCAACCTATCACGTTGCAGCAACCTAAACCTAGCATGCAACGCCTGAGCTGCCTGCACCCGAATAATGTCATCAGTTGATTGGGTGAATTGAATCACAAACAAGCAACAATGCTCACAGGACTCTGGGTCGAAGGTGTCACCGACCCAACAGACAGCATGACGGAGGCAAAAACAATGAGCATTGCCCTGAGACAAGGGGACAGAGCAACCCTCAAACTTGCACAAGGCAAGAGGGGACCCAGGAGTCGCATCCATTGGACTCTATGCGCCCCTGCAGGGTTTCCCAGGGCCCCTAGACTGGTATCACTAAGGGTAAGCCCAGGCTGGGTACTTCTAACTGGCACCCAATTCCATCAAACAAACTTCTAAACCTAAACCCCCAGGACATGTCCTCTCACGGGGGCCACGCAGGGGGGTACCACCAAACACAGGTGGTCAAGATCCTAAATTAACAGGGGGAAGGGGAACAAAAGCAGACATCCCCACTAGGCAGAAACAAAAAGGAAAAGAAAACCCCGCAAGAGGACAACGTACCCAGGAGGAACACAGCCAGCTGCTATAGTAGGAGATAACCAGTGCGCAGTACCCCGTGCCCCCACCAGTGCAAAACTACCACTTACCCGAAGGTAACAAGGGAGAAGGAAACCACCCTGGGAGGTTTGCTCGGTAACAGACCTCCCAGGGCGGTCTGTTACCGAGCAACAAATGATCAACAGAGGTAGACCCCAAGCTGACTTGTGGAAGATAACCAAAAGCCCCAAGGGCAGTACTTACAGGGCACGCAGGGAGGGGGAACCCTAAGCACGTGCAGCCTGAGTACCTGTAAATATTACTCCCAGCTCTCACATTACCGTGAGAGCAGTACTGGACACACGGCACAGCACATCACAGAGAGAATCAGGATCTGGAGCCACATGACCAAGCCTCAAACACATCAGAGGAGAACTGGGGTGTAGATAGTTGGCGCGAGGAGTCTGGGGCTCTACCTTCCATCTCCCAGAGAGGGGGGAGCTGCACAGACAAGTGGTGCGGCACATATGACATCATGCTCGTTTGCTCGTTTTCATTTGGTAGGTTCTGTCCACTCGTTACTTCTCAGTAGTAGTTTTAACCAAAATAGGGGTTTGTTTTGAGGTGCTTACCTTTCTGGGTGCCTGGCCCGGTCGATGGCAGACATAGAATGCTCCGAATCACATGTGCAATTCTATAGTAAATTGCTCCTCGTGCCTCTCTGAGAGGGCCAGGTTCTGTCTCATGGTCCCCGGTAGGCCTAGAACTCTATTCACACTGACTGATGCCAAAGTCTAATAACACATATCAGCCTGGATAGCTCCGAAGAGCCGAAGAGGCTCCCCACAGAAAAACTTACGTTAAAGACTTACAAAATTAATATTCAACTAGTTCTGTGAGCTGATATTTGTTAAAGGGACGCAATCTGGCCGACCTCGAACAGCATACGACGGTCACATACCACACACATGTCGTTGTGAAAAGTTGGATGAGGTTATCCCCAAGCCTCTACCCTCCAAACTTTGTACAGACAGACAGACATTCTCTTTTACAGATATGGATAAGTAAACACAGAGACTACTTAATAATGAACAGTTGGTCGACCTCTTCACCTACGCCACCAATAATGAAGGACTTACTGTTGTATGATCGTTTCCTCGTCAGCGCTGCCGACACTAGCGAGGTGACCCCCGACAGACACGCACAGTTCCTCCGCCCGGCCCCACGGCAGTGCCTCCGAGAACACCTGAAACGACGCCATTGATCACCGCCACACCTCAACGATGTATACGGTACATATCCTTTAGAGACTAGCCAAGAGGTGTCCTGAGATGGTGCCATGACATGTACGAAATAAGAACATATATTAAGTCTGAACAAGAGTTTAAGGGTCACCACACAAGGACTGTTGGTCTATACTAGGCAAATCCAGCATTTCTCATGTAAGTGCAGAATAAGACCTTTTTTTTCTACAATCTGACTCAGTATTAAGGGGCCCTGATGTTAGGTATCAACCCTCTCAACCTTTTCTGAATTATCTCTAAAGATTCAATGTCCTTACTGCAATAGAGCGACAAGGTGTCTGGGGGCCTCGGGGCGCCACCAACCAAGATGCTAAAGCCTTACTCACAATTTGATCAACTAATGACTGTAATATTGAGGTAGTAATTAGCATCATTGTCTTTCTCCAGGTTAAAGAATTTGCATTTACTTGAATTTACGTGAGAGCCACCATCTCTCCTTAATTCATGACTTCAGCAGAGACAGTGACGTCTTCCCCATTTTTCATGAGAATTTTTTTCAGTTGAATCTTGAACTGAAGTAATGTCTCGACACTGACAGCTTCAGCTCCTGTTTTTAAGATTCTTCCTTCGTGTACCATATCCGTGTGGCGTCCAAGAACTTGCTGATGTTACTGTTCTCTCCGGCATCTTGGACGGTGATGCAAACTGTGAAAAGCTGAGGTCCCAGCACAGAACCCTGTGGCACACCACTAGGCACATAAACCCATCCCATCTTCACTAATTATTCTGACCCTCTGTTTCTGTCTTTTTGCCATACCATTGTAGGATATGTTTGAAGGGCATTGAAGGATAGCACCTTCCTCCGATGCCAAGCACTTGGGCCTTGCTAAGCCGCCTTTCCAGAAGAACCATGGCAGAGACCTACTGAGGTCCAGATGGACTGTACATATTTCTTATTATTGTCACCTGCCTCGGATGTGCTTGTGAGAAAATATTTTTTCTGAGTTAAACTATCCACTATAATGCAAATATTGGATTAAAATTAGGAAAGTCGTAAATTTTGAGAAGAAATTGTGATAAAATATGCCAGACAAGAGTGAAGGACCGCACCTCAGAAGCATAAACAATTTGGATAAAATAATGGTTCAATTATGATGACCAAACCACACATCAAAAGACGAAGAAATGACGATGTTTCGCACACGACTTGATAACGGTCCAGGACGGACCGAAATGTAGTCGTTTCTCCATCTACTCATGTGTGGTTTGGTCAACATATCTTCAGCTACGTTATTGTGACTCATCGCTTACAATGGCTAAATTAAAATTCAACTCTTATCAAAGGATTCAAATTTCGATAATTTAGATTCATAAAGGACATAGGTAAACAATGGTTTGGCAGCAGTCAGAAGAGCGAACCAAAATGACAAGTACCATTTTTGATAAAAGCCAAACACAGGAATGTTTAAAATATGCCACAGACACAAACATATAATTCAATATGTAACATGTAAAAATAAATTCAATAAAATATGCAAAAATAAATGCTTTAAAGAATGTATTTAGCTAACATGAACCAGTAGGCCTACTGTAGACCTATTTACTCTTTGTTCTTAAGTTGACGCAGTAGTGTTTGGGGCTGGACTGAACACAGGTTGGTGAACCAAGTATCGTTCATACCTGATAGCAGCGGTCGTCTTGGTGACTCCAGCCATAGGCGCAGTAGGCGCCGGGGGACAATGTGGTAGGTACCGGAGGCGAGGTGTACCCGCTGCGGTCATACTCACCTGCAGGAGGAGCAGCAGGAGATGGTATTACAACACATTGTTACCATACATTATGACCACAAGGGGTTTGAGTACTCATCCCTGTGGCACCCCACTTCTGAACCAACTTTCCCTCCTGCCGCTCCTACAGTCTTCCACGACAGTCAGGAAACACTTCATAACTTCCACGACAGTCAGGAAACACTTCATGACTGTCGTGGAAAACCCAGCCACTTCACCCTTCTCGATCCTGTTTTATCTTTGCGATTTTTGTTATGATACTCTAATAGATTTGTTAGACATGATCAACCTTTGCTAAAATAATGTTGATGTTTGAAGAGAAAACACGTTTTTTCTAGGTGTTTGTGTGACCACTTATGGACATGTTCGTGGTATTCCTTAATCTAAATTTAGTCATATACATTAGATTAAATGTAGTGTATATTCTAATCGTATACATTTGAATTATAATTTGTAACGCTTTCAATGCTTTTGGCTGTGGTGCCTTTTCTAAACATCTTTTAATGGCAAGAATTCTAAATTCTATTCTAAGATGTTTAGAATGTTAAAAATTCTATTCTAAGAGGTTTAGAATGTTAAGAATTAAATTCTGAGATGTTTAGAATGTTAAGAATTCATTTCTAAAATGTTTAGAATTCTAATATTAAATTCTAAATAATTCTAAACATCTTAAAATATTCTAAACAAGTAAACTGCTATTTGTGAAGCACCAGTTAACACATCACATATCCCAATAAACCTGAGTTCGATTCCAGGGGAGAGAAACACGTTTGAAAACATTTCCTTAAACCTGATACCACTGTTCACCAAGCAGTCTAGATAATGATAATGAGTTATGCAACTGTTGATGGTCGCATTCTGGGAAAGGCCCGTCGTTGGCCTAGTGAGGCTTCCATAGGCCTAATTAACAGTCATCGTGTTGCAACACTCAGCACAATCAATATGCTCAAAATGTTGCTGTAATTATTGGTTTTATAAAACATACAAATAGAATACCTAATAATTAGCCAACGTAACCTTGTCGTCTGTATTTGTATACAAATAAGTTATTATTATTATTATTATTATTGAGAAATTCCATAGGAGCCTTGAGGAGGATCCGAACCGATGCTCTGGGTATTCTCAAGTACATGACTTTTACAACATCTCCTCATGGCTCCTTCTGATTTTTTCGTTGATACGTCCCATTAATGTGAGTTCTTTGTGCATTATCGTTATTATTATGGGAACCAGACATTTCCTCAAGTCTGTTCTTCAGAACTGTCGATATTCAACCCGTCCTCCTGTTTAGACAGTACCTATTGTGACGGTCGTCAATAGTCACGAATTCGTACGTTCTTAACTTTTAGATAGTAGTATACTGACTAGTAAGGAATTATTTTAAAATAAATTATAATAAAAAATAAACTTCAATATTCCGAGGCCTAGGACACATATGTATTATATTAGGCTTCGGATAGCGTTGTAGGAAAACCCGACACCATTTACTAATATTAAATACAATATGCAGTTAATATTGTTTTGTACAAATTAATCCCAGAAATAGTGCTTTAATCCGTCATAGAAGACGTGGCACAGTGAAATGTTCCTCAGTAGATTACGGGCGATATTATTGCCACATGTCGCTATTAATTCACCAGTTAATTCTGTTGAGAACATTCTTAATACAGTAGTCTTTGGACTGTAATCATCATAAAAACATCTCACTTGAATTAACTTAATTATTAGCACTAAAATAGAGTAAATGTAGACACTCTCTAACCACTCCTTGATGCACCTGGAGAACAAGGGATGCGTCAGTGGGAGGGAGGCCTCAGAGTCAGCCATTGTTAATTTTAACAACAGGTCGCTGGAGCAGAACAGCTCCAATATTCTCCCTTGGACCGCTGTGTTACGGAAGTAAAGTGCTTCTGTTATCGACACGCAACTACGTCTACTACAAGGGCAGTGTATTACCAAAACCCGTTTATTATCTTTACATTCCTGGCCAGTTATGTTAGGAATATATTGGGCGACCCGGTTAGCACACGAGGCAGCGACCAACCCAGAGTGAGTAATTTTCTCATCTCTTTATTTAAATTGGCAATATTTCCTCTGATACAGCTGTCATACATATATAGGGTTCCAGCTATTATTTCAAGTGCCCTTCGACAGGATTAAGAGAAGAGGAACAAGAATTAATCCTAGTACTCCAGTACGGAGTGGGAGCTGGTGGGAGCCAGCCACACCCACAAAGTGGATCGTCTGGCTTATTCATCCGTGTCCATACTGGTTGACTAGGCCCACTTCCATACAGATAAAAATAAGCTGTTGTTAATTTACTAATATATGTAGTTTAATACTGTAGTGAACGTCTGTTAATCAATAATTTTGATTAACTACATATATAAATCCAAAAACCCCCATAATATGTTTTGATCGAGATCGATTTGTGAGACATTTTAGAAATAGAGCACTAAATATCATACAATTTGCTATCGAAATATATAAATTAACGTCAAATATAAATTCATATATATTAAATAAATATAAATCTCACAGGTCGGTTCCTCATAGGTGGCGACGTCTGCCATACATAATCATAGAACAGAACAGAGTACAAATGGCACGATAGACAGGGCCTGGAGAAGGTATGGGAGTACATGATAGTGGTGAGCCTTACAGATATAGCTGTAGGTATCCTCACAGTTCCTCACGATCCACAAGCCTGGGTTGGACTTCTTGCCGGAAGCCACCACGCACGTCCCGTGGCTGACATCTGTGAAGGGGACAGTAGTAAGTCACTCTGATCTTTACTGATGCATATTGAACAATAGAGCCACCTCCCTGATGGATTATAGATTAACTATAGTTCCATTATCCACCTCGGCCCCGCCCAGACACCTTGTAGGCCTGAAGGGGATTTATTGTGCCCTCATCTACATTAATATATCCCATGCAACTTGTAGATAATACAGAAGTCCCTTATTAACGACGATACTTCCCAGCCAGCTTGTAGATGATCTACGAGGCTGCCATTCCTTCCCGCTAACTCCCTTCTGTGGTAACTATTTTTTAAGTTCATTATCATATATTTCATCAATTATAAGACGTTAAGAGTTTATTGTTTTGCTATTTTCGTGTATGTGTTTTGTATAGTTTTAAACATACATGCAACTAACCTGGCTGAAATTCGTCCCAGTTGGAAAAGTCGACAGGATCGCCATTGACCCAAGTGAAGGAGATGGAGCCATCTTCATCGACGGCGGCTGAGAGACCAGTCCAGACCCAGCTGTCAAGGTCTCCCAGGAAGGCAGCTACGAAAGCATTCTCGTACCTACAGGAGAGTTCTGTAGTTGTTGCTGCTATCGCTACGACTATGGCTGGTTCTCTCTCCTTGTCTGCGTTAATTACTGCTAGTTTATATTGCTTCAGAGCTAATAGCTTAAATAAAAATTTTATAAGAAAGTTTCACATACCAAAATATTAATTTTGGTTTTTAGGATTAATCTGGGCCAACTTATTTCATTAAGATCCAACCAGTAGAGATACAATGAAGATATGGGGAAGGCAAGTATACTTATGAGAGTATATAAACTTTCCTCTGGACGAGACCAGGTGAGCCTCGGGAGGCTGATGTCTCAACGAGGACCTCGAGGCTCATTACCCGGTACTCACCTGTCGTCACAGACCAGAAGACTCACTCTCCGGTACTCACCTGTCATCACAGACCAGAAGACTCACTCTCCGGTACTCACCTGTCGACACAGACCAGAAGACTCACTCTCCGGTACTCACCTGTCGTCACAGACCAGAAGACTCACTCTCCGGTACTCACCTGTCGACACAGACCAGAAGACTCACTCTCCGGTACTCACCTGTCGTCACAGACCAGAAGACTCACTCTCCGGTACTCACCTGTCGACACAGACCAGAAGACTCACTCTCCGGTACTCACCTGTCGACACAGACCAGAAGACTCACTCTCCGGTACTCACCTGTCGACACAGACCAGAAGACTCACTCTCCGGTACTCACCTGTCATCTATCACCAAAAGGTTCGCTCCCTGAGACTCACAGGCAGACTTGGCCTCACTCCACGACAGCTTCGCGTCCAACAGCTTGTAACAGGAAGCTTTATACGCTCCGTCATCCTGTTCAGTTTTAGTTGAATTAGTTCATATTAATTACCCTCATACCCCCATCCTGTGGACGGTGGAAGACCCCATACCCATCCTTTGTACGGTGGAAGACCCCATACTCATCCTTTGTACGGTGGAAGACCCCATACTCATCCTGTGTACGGTGGAAGACCCCATACTCATCCTTTGTACGGTGGAAGACCCCATACTCATCCTTTGTACGGTGGAAGACCCCATAGCCATCCTGTGTACGGTGGAAGACCCCATACTCATCCTTTGTACGGTGGAAGACCCAATACTCATCCTTTGTACGGTGGAAGACCCCATACCCATCCTGTGTACGGTGGAAGACCCCATACTCATCCTTTGTACGGTGGAAGACCCCATACTCATCCTTTGTACGGTGGAAGACCCCATACCCATCCTGTGTACGGTGGAAGACCCCATACTCATCCTTTGTACGGTGGAAGACCCCATACTCATCCTTTGTACGGTGGAAGACCCCATACCCATCCTGTGTACGGTGGAAGACCCCATACCCATCCTGTGTACGGTGGAAGACCCCATACTCAACTTTGTACGGTGGAAGACCCCATACCCATCCTTTGTACGGTGGAAGACCCCATACCCATCCTGTGTACGGTGGAAGACCCCATACCCATCCTGTGTATGGTGCAAGACCCCATACCCATCCAGTGTATGGTGGAAGATCCCATACCCATCCTGTGTATGGTGGAAGACCCCATACCCATCCTGTGTATGGTGGAAGACCCCATACCCATCCTGTGTATGGTGGAAGACCCCATACCCATCCTGTGTATGGTGGAAGACCCCATAGCCATCCTGTGTATGGTGGAAGACCCCATACCCATCCTGTGTACGGTGAAAGACCCCACACCCCATACTTTGTACGGTAGAGGACCCCATACCCACTTCACCAGAGTATCTCTACGGTGACACATGCCACCACCTCACCTGACAGAGTATCTCTACTGTGACACTTGCCACCACCTCACCTGACAGAGTATCTCTACGGTGACACTTGCCACCACCTCACCTGACAGAGTATCTCTGCGGTGACACATGCCACCACCTCACCTGACAGAGTATCTCTACGGTGACACATGCCAGCACCTCACCTGACAGAGTATCTCTACGGTGACACATGCCACCACCTCACCTGACAGAGTATCTCTACGGTGACACATGCCACCACCTCACCTGGCAGAGTATCTCTACGGTGACACATGCCACCACCTCACCTGACAGAGTATCTCTACGGTGACACTTGCCACCACCTCACCTGGCAGAGTATCTCTACGGTGACACATGCCACCACCTCACCTGGCAGAGTATCTCTACGGTGACACATGCCACCACCTCACCTGACAGAGTATCTCTACGGTGACACATGCCACCACCACACTTGGCAGAGTATCTCTACGGTGACACATGCCACCACCTCACCTGACAGAGTATCTCTACGGTGACACATGCCACCACCACACTTGGCAGAGTATCTCTACGGTCACACTTGCCACCACCTCACCTGACAGAGTATCTCTACGGTGACACTTGCCACCACCTCACCTGACAGAGTATCTCTACGCTGACACATGCCACCACCACACTTGGCAGAGTATCTCTACGGTGACACATGCCACCACCTCACCAGGCAGAGTATCTCTACGGTGACACATGCCACCACCTCACCTGGCAGAGTATCTCTACGGTGACACATGCCACCACCTCACCTGACAGAGTATCTCTACGGTGACACATGCCACCACCACACTTGGCAGAGTATCTCTACGGTGACACTTGCCACCACCTCACCTGACAGAGTATCTCTACGGTGACACTTGCCACCACCTCACCTGACAGAGTATCTCTACGGTGACACATGCCACCACCACACTTGGCAGAGTATATCTGCGGTGACACATGCCACCACCTCACCAGGCAGAGTATCTCTACGGTGACACATGCCACCACCTCACCTGACAGAGTATCTCTACGGTGACACATGCCACCACCTCACCTGGCAGAGTATCTCTACGGTGACACATGCCACCACCTCACCTGGCAGAGTATCTCTACGGTGACACTTGCCACCACCTCACCTGGCAGAGTATCTCTACGGTGACACATGCCACCACCTCACCTGACAGAGTATCTCTACGGTGACACATGCCAGCACCTAACCTGACAGAGTATCTCTACGGTGACACATGCCACCACCTCACCTGACAGAGTATCTCTACGGTGACACATGCCACCACCTCACCTGGCAGAGTATCTCTACGGTGACACTTGCCACCACCTCACCAGGCAGAGTATCTCTACGGTGACACATGCCACCACCTCACCTGACAGAGTATCTCTACGGTGACACATGCCACCACCTCACCTGGCAGAGTATCTCTACGGTGACACATGCCACCACCTCACCTGACAGAGTATCTCTACAGTGACACATGCCACCACCTCACCTGACAGAGTATCTCTACGGTGACACATGCCACCACCTCACCTGACAGAGTATCTCTACGGTGACACATGCCACCACCTCACCTGGCAGAGTATCTCTACGGTGACACATGCCACCACCTCACCTGACAGAGTATCTCTACAGTGACACATGCCACCACCTCACCTGACAGAGTGTCTCTACGGTGACACATGCCACCACCTCACCTGACAGAGTATCTCTACGGTGACACATGCCACCACCTCACCTGGCAGAGTATCTCTACGGTGACACATGCCACCACCTCACCTGACAGAGTATCTCTACAGTGACACATGCCACCACCTCACCTGACAGAGTATCTCTACGGTGACACATGCCACCACCTCACCTGACAGAGTATCTCTACGGTGACACATGCCACCAGCTCACCTGGCAGAGTATCTCTACGGTGACACATGCCACCACCTCACCTGGCAGAGTATCTCTACGGTGACACATGCCACCACCTCACCTGGCAGAGTATCTCTACGGTGACACATGCCAGCACCTCACCAGGCAGAGTATCTCTACGGTGACACATGCCACCACCTCACCTGGCAGAGTATCTCTACGGTGACACATGCCACCACCTCACCTGGCTGAGTATCTCTACGGTGACACATGCCACCACCTCACCAGGCAGAGTATCTCTACGGTGACACATGCCACCACCTCACCAGGCAGAGTATCTCTACGGTGACACATGCCACCACCTCACCTGACAGAGTATCTCTACAGTGACACATGCCACCACCTCACCTGGCAGAGTATCTCTACGGTGACACATGCCAGCATCTCTCTTTAAAAGGTCTGCAAGATTACGGAATAGGTCTAAAAGATAATGGTATAGGTCAACAAGATTATGGAACAGGTCTTCACAATTATGTAATAGGTCAACAAGATTATAGAATTTGCATACAAGATTATAAAATAGGTCTGCAAGATTGCGGAATTCGTATACAAGATTATGCATTCTAAGACCGGCGGCATTGCCAGATCAAGCTAGATTGGATCTCTACACTGAATGATAACTACTCGGGTTGATCACTACACTGACCGATCATTACACTCACTGATCACTACTCTGGTTGATCACTTCATTGACTGATCATGACACTCACTGATCATTACTTTGGTTGATCACTACACAGACTGAACACTACATTGACTGATCATTTCTCTGTTTGATCACTACGCTGACTGATCACTACATGATTGATCACTATTCTAGTTGATCACTACTCTGGTTGATCACTACACTAGCTGATTACTACACTCACTGATCACTACTATGGTTGATCACTAAACTCACTAATCACTACACTCAACGATCACTGTGTAGCTCTACACAGAGCAAACGAGTTAGTCGATGCTTGGGCAACCACCTCTAGCTTCAATAATCTTCCCCCAGACACACAATTCAGGTTAAATACTGGTTACGGAGATCGAGAAAGGCTCGTTGACTTCATGCTCCAGAGAGGAAGATGAATGCAACTTGCCATTTACTGAGTTTGAGTTACTTTCGGTCCTAAACAAAGGTAAAGCCACATCCCCTGGTGAGGATGGTATCACTTATGACATATTGCGTCTGCTCCCTTTAGTACCAGGGAATCCCCTGCTTGAGCTGTATAATATGAGCTATGTTACTGGGGAACTTCCTATCTCTTGGACCAACAGTATAATCATTCCAATTCCCAAGCCAAATCAAGAGAATGCTTTCCGCCCAATTTCCCTTACTAGCTGCATTTGCAAAACATTCGAGAGAATGGTCTTAAACCGTCTCCTCCATAGAGTAAGAACCATGCTATCCCCCCAGATATATGGCTTCATGCATGGAAGGAGTGTGCATCATTGCATCACCACCTTTCTTACCCTGCACACTGAAAAGTCATATACCACCTTCCTAGATCTCAAGTCTGCCTTTAATATTACAAATCGACATGTTATCTTGAGTAAACTTGCATGAATGAATTTTGATGGTCGGCTTCTTTGTTGGATCAGGGATTACTTATCCAACAGGAAGTCATCTGTATTTTTCCAGGGGCATAGGAGTGTAACAAGAGACTTTGAACTAGGTACCCCGCAAGGTGGTGTCCTCAGTCCTACCTTATTTAATATCTTAATAAACACGCTGTTAAACTCTGTACCGAGCAAACCCAACGTCCACATCATTAGCTATGCTGATGATATAATGATACACACCACTGGGTATGCTAACACGCAGAACACTCTTAACTCTGTATTAGACTCATGTCAGGACCTAGGTTTAATTATCTCAGCAGAGAAAACAAAGATACTAAATCGGCGCCCACCCAGGCAGGGAGGAGCTGTTCGCAAGATGCAACTGTCTGATGGCTCCCAGCTTGACTGTGTAAACAGATTCAAATACCTTGGCCTTTGGTGCCACTGTATGGTCCTGTTGTATTCAGACTCTGTCGTCAGTATAGAAAGAGGCTCCGAGCTCTCAAGGCTGTTGGTTATCACTCAGGCTATGGTGCCAATATCAGAATTGCCAAAATGATGTACCTTGCATACATCAGATCTTTAGTGGATTATGCTGCACCTCTGGTTGTTTTGATGCCTGAAAGAAAGCTTGGAGGGCTTGAAAAATTGCAGAACGAAGCCTTGAGGATAATCCTTGGGTGCCTTCGTACCACAAAGATACTTAATATGAGAAAGGAACTTAATATTCCGAGCGTTGTTGATCGTGTTACTGAAATTAACTGTCAAATTGGTATTAAAATGCTTAGGCTAACCCTTGCACAGAAGCCCTCCAGAATTTCTTTATTGAAGATCAGCATTGTTCCAAATGGATAACTAAAACTGGAACTCAACTCAGAATGTATCATGTTCATGAATTGTACCAAGAGAAACAACAACGGCACTTTCCTGCACTGTGGGAGGTTACACCCTTTCCAGTTTTAATCCCTCCCTTTCCACCCAAGAAGCAAATTAGATATCAGCCCAAGCTTCGTCTTGAGGCAAAGCTCAACGCCTTAAGCCATATTGATGCTCTGTCCACAGAGCATTCTCTCTCTCAAATCATATACACTGATGGTTCCCTACACCACACCACGGGTGCAGCTGGAAGTGCAGTTGTCCTGACAATGGGCAATGGCTTATATTTTGAGTGAGGAGTCCGTATAAACGACTGAGCCTCTACCCTTCAGACCGAACTATTTACCTTGCTCCTTGCACTGAAATGTGTACAAGTCTCCAAATTTGAAACATTAATTGTAAGTGACTCTTTATCATCCTTAATTGCTCTCAACTCTTTAAGACGTAACTGTATCATGCTCGTGTCCGAAGCTAGACACAAATACAACAAAATTATTAAAGATGGTAACAGAGTCCATTTCATGTGGTCTCCATCTCATGTTGGCCTCCGAATGCATGATAGAGCTGTTAAAAATCAAAGAATCAAAGAATTAGCCAAAGAATCTGCCTTTAAAGGAGATGTTGAGTGTAACCTTGGATTGTCAATGAGCAATCTGAGAGCAGCAGTACACCGAGAACTTCAACAAGATCTTGTAGATCTGAGGCAAAGTAAAATTGACACCAGTAATTCCATCTACCATCATACTATCATGCAAGAGGAGCCACACATCTATGGATCATCCAATAAAATCAGCAGACTTCTAGATGTTACTACTGCTCGGCTTAGACTCGGTTACTAGTATCTCTGGGAATTCTCATTATCTGCTGATGTAGACCTGACCAAATGTAAACTGTGTCAACAAAATTATTTGCACACCCTCCGTTACTATGTGATGGAGTGCGAAAAGATACGTGAATTCAGAGACAATTCTATAACCAATGTTCCAACGATGTGTAAATATTTCATTCAAAATGGTCTGCTACCAGAAACTTTTAGCCAAATATCCCCAGTTTGCTAACTGTAGGTAGTAACTAAGTGACTGTAACCTATCCACCGCTGCCCACTGGATGGGGGGGGGGGCGGTGTGCAGACCAAACATATCAATTTTGACACTAGCTCTCCACATATGTCAGTTGCTTAATTTAAAAACTGTATTTGTGGTCGAACTCGAACCCATTGATAATGTGATGACTTATACTGAATTTTGTAACTAGCTCATCAAGATTGTAACTTGTTTAGCTAAATGTATTGTGGAGTTCAGTCCCTGAGCCCATTATGTGCCTCTGTAACCCTGTCCACTACCGCCCACAAGATGGGTATGGGGTGCATAATAAATGAATTAAACTGAACTCAATGATCACTACTATGGTTGATCACTACACTCACTAATCACTACTTTGGTTGATCACTACTTTGGTTGATCACTACACTGACAGATCACTGCACTGGCTGATCACTTCACTGACTGATCACCTACTCTGGCTGATTGATCACTACACTCACTCATCATTTCTCTGGGTGATCACTACCCTGACTTATCACTACTCTGGTTGATCACTACACTGGCTGGTCACTACACTCATTGATCACTACTCTGTTGATCAATACACTGACAGATCATGCACTACACTGGCTGATCATGCACTACACTGACTGAATACTACTCAGGTTGATCACTACACTCACTGATCACTATACTGACTGATCACTACACTGACTGATCACTACGCTGACTGATCACTAAACTGACTGATCACTACACTGGCCGATCACTACTCTGGTTGATCACTACACTGACTGATCACTACACCGACTGGTCACTACACTGATCACTACACTCACTGATCACTACACTGGCTGATCACTACACTGATCACTACACTGACTGATCTCTGCACAGGCCGATCAGCCAGTGATCACTACACTACACTACACGCTTAATTATCACTTCACTGGATTATCACTCTGCTGGATTATCACTACACTGGATTATCACTACACTGGATTATCACTACACTGGATTATCACTACACTGGATTATCACTACACTGGATTATCACTACACTGGATTATCACTACACTGGATTATCACTACACTGGATTATCACTACACTTAATTATCACTACACTGGATTATCACTACACTGGATTATCACTACACAGGATTATCACTACACAGGATTATCACTACACTGGATTATCACTACACTTAATTATCACTACACTGGATTATCACTACACAGGATTATCACTACACAGGATTATCACTACACAGGATTATCACTACACAGGATTATCACTATGCTGTATTATCAATACACTGGAATATTACTGTGGTGGATCATCACTATGCTGGATTATCACAGCACTCGATTATCACTACTCTTAATTATCACTACACTGGATTATCAGTATGTTGATAATTACTCTGCTGGATTATCACTACACTGGATTAACACTACTCTGGATTATCACTACTCTGGATTATCACTACACTGGCGGATCATTACACTGGATTATCACTACACTGGATCATCACTACTCTGGATTATCACTACACTGGTTGATAACTACACTGGATTATCACTACACTGGATTATCACTACACTGGTTGATAACTACACTGGATTATCACTACACTGGCGGATCATTACACTGGATTATCACTACACTGGTTGATAACTACACTGGATTATCACTACACTGGCGGATCATTACACTGGATTATCACTACACTGGTTGATAACTACACTGGATTATCACTACACTGGCGGATCACAACCCTGGACTACCATAGGCCACACAATTCACACATCACAACTAATGATTCATTCTGCAGTTTAATATAAATCTAAACACAAGCCTCTATATTCCAGCACATATAATGAAATCAATTAATGTCTTACCTCATAGCAGCCGGTCTGGGATGGATTGATGGGTGTGGCTTCTTGAGGCTTC
The DNA here is from genome assembly GCF_040958095.1 of Procambarus clarkii. Taxonomy (NCBI): domain Eukaryota; kingdom Metazoa; phylum Arthropoda; class Malacostraca; order Decapoda; family Cambaridae; genus Procambarus; species Procambarus clarkii. The sequence continues at coordinate 12,851,545 of NC_091198.1, forward strand.
TTGCAGACATAATCATTAATTGTGTTACAGTCTTCTCGTTCCCATTTTGCTTCAGCATACAAGAAAATTGATACACAAAAAGGGTCTGAGGTGAAATCTGAAATAAGAAATATTGTTATTTCAGCCCATCCTTGTAGGAAAGTATTTGTAGTAATGATTTGATGGGAAGTGCCAGTATGCTATACTGGCTGTTTCTATGGCGTAGTGGAAAGACGCTCGTCTGGCGTTTTGCGAGCGCTTTGTCCTGGGTTCGTACCCTGGCCGCGGAGGATTTACTGGGTGCAGATCCTTAACTGTAGCCTATGTTTAACCCAACAGTAAAATGGGTACTTGGTGGTAAAAACGGTTCTTCCCGGGGGTCGTATTCCGGGGAACATAGGATTAAGGACTTGCCCGAAACACTACGCCTATTAGTGGCTTTTCAAGAATGTAACAACTCTTGCATGTATATATATATATATATATATATATATATATATATATATATATATATATATATATATATATATATATATATATATATATATATATATATATATGTGTGTGTGTGTGTGTGTGTGTGTGTGTGTGTTTCTTTTTTGAAAGTTTTGTTGAACAAGTTACGTTGTTAGCGATAATTGGCGCAACATATCTATCATATTGTGAGTACATCACACATGCAGTGAGTCAGATTACAAGTGTGTGATTCATTCATTATTGTGCAGTGATATACGAGGGAATTATACCAGTGTTAGTGTCACCCTGAGCCCCGCCCCCACCCAGCGCCCAGGCCGGGAAGTACCTGCTCTCCCCCTCCTTCCCCACCCCACCACGTCGCCTCCCCACCCACGAGGCCACCTTGCCACCCGCCCATTGGGCCCGGGAGGCTCCCATGTTTGTCTACGCCACCCACTCACCCAATGTATACCCACATATTGTGTAGTGGGTGTATACCCACACTTCGTATAAAGGTGGTATATGTATTACCACTCATCTGAGTAGTAAGTGCCACGGCCAGCTGACTATCCCCCCAGCCTCCAACCGCCGCCCACCCTCCTGTCTCCACCCGCCGTCCACCCTCCCGCCCAGCGCCCGCCCAGCGCCCGCCCATGTCGCAGCTCTCAACAGACAGCCAGGCTTCTCCAAGCCAAGATGAGCCATCAAGCAGGGGTGTCGGAAAATCCGACACCATTTAATAATAATATCATACAGACAGATAATAGCTGTATTACCAACAAGTTACCCATAGAAAACGTAACTTGTAGTGGAATTACCGTCTATAGAAAACGGGATATCATCACCACATACTATTATTCTCCACCTATTATGGTGGGAATTATTCTTAAATACATTAGTCTTTGGACTTTACCATCATAAAAATATCTTATATAAATTAACTTAATTATCAATATTAAAGTAGAGTAAATGTGACCCTTCTATCACTTTCTGAAATCTGGACAATGTAAGCTAGGCATCAGAGTGAGGGAGGAGGGCAGCCATTGTTGTGTCACCTCCGAGACGTGTGGAGCAAATTTGGCTCCTATCATATCTGGACAATGTCGGCCAGGCGTCAATAGTATGGAGTGTTAGATGCAGCCATTGTTGAGACTAGACCAGAGGCTCACACGGGAGCAAATTCGGCTCCTGTTAAATTTACTTGGACGTAGTGTTATGGAAACTAAAAGTGTACCATTATCAACACGCTGTCTACAAATTCAAGTTAAGTGTTCTTTCCGAAACCCATTATCTATCATTAGTGGCCATTAATGTCATTGGGTAGGGTTAGCCGGTTAGAACGCGAAATCGCCTCATACTAAAGGTAATTAAGCCAGGTCTTTATTGTTCCATGTACAGTGTTTTCTCTGATATAGCTTGTCATATATAGAATCTGGCTTTACAGCTAGCGCCCTTTTGACAGGTCAAGATGAGGAAGGCTTTGTGCATCAGTTACTGGGTGATGGAAGCTACCTCAAAGAGGATAATTTGGTGTCTACACCCTAGTTATACCTGGTGGACTAACCTGCTGTACTATAAGATAAGGAACCTCTTCAATGTATGTAGTCTATTACTGTAGTATGATTGGCTGCATATATATAAATATAAACCCCCCCTAATGTGTAGAGGATCGATTTGTGAGATTATGAGATTATTGCAGAAATACAGTCCACTTATCATTATACAAATTGCTATCGAAGTATATAAATTAACGTAAATATAAATTCTATATAAATTCATATAAATTAAATAAATATAAATCTCACAGGTCGGTTCCCACAAGGGGTAGACAAGGCAGATGTCAGACGTGTGACAGGGTATGCTATATCCGGTTGAGTGACGATAATGTGCGCAGTCATTACCACAACGGAGTCAGGTGTTTGGGTTCTGGGCCCAGGGAGAACACCAATCAACAGCCCACACCGCCCGTAAGGCAAAACACCTCCCAGACCTTCATTCCCACAGAAAACTTATGAGAAGCTATCAAAGCAACATCAGCCAGAACCTTGCAACACATCCATAAGCAGCCGGCCCAATGCAGCAGCCAAATTATCTGCCCTCCTGAGAAAGGTCAACGACTCTCCTGGAACGACCCAAGCATGGCACAACCTCCTAATGTTTGGCAACATATGTCTAGCCACCCCTGCAAGGAGAGACAAAACCTTAGCTGCCTCAGTCATCAAAGCTATAAATGATTTTCCCAGGGAGGACAACCAGGTGCGCCTTCCCACTCGCGCGAGAAACACCCACGGCAGGAAGAGCAACAGTGCCATATCCGAGACATCAAAAATCAGAACATCAGTCACCAAGAAAATAGAAGAAGGAAACACTATTGGCGCAATAAGAGTCATCACCAGTGAGGACTCAATTGCCGACAGAGATGCCGCAACAGCTCAAGCCCTAAGGGAGAAACACCCACCCAGGGCTCCGCGTGAGGACGACATTGTACAAGTGGGGGCTACCGGAGCAGAACCTCTCTGAGTGGCTGAATCTGAGGTCCATAAAACAGCCATGTCCTTCCTTACAGGATCAGCAGGTGGGTTCACAGGACTAAAACCCAACCACCTCAAGCAAATGCTCAACCCTGCACTGGGTGACATTGCAAAGAACCTCTTGGTGTAACTAACCAGATTCACCAACACATGTCTAGCTGGCAACATACCAGCGTCCATAAGATCTATCTTTTTTGGAGCATCTCTCTGTGCTCTAAAGAAAAAGGATGGAGGGATCAGGCCAATAGCTGTGGGCAATTCTCTCCGGCGTCTCGTCGCAAAGGCAGCTGCAAGAACAGTTAGTGATGCAGCGGCCAACATGCTGAAGCCAAAACAGCTCGGGTTTGGCATTCCACAAGGGTGTGAGGCGGCAGCCCATGCAGCTCGAGCCTTCATCGCCAACATCACAGACGAAAAGGCCCTTATCAAGCTAGATTTCAGACGCCGTCTACATGCATATACATGACTCGGGAAGTCATGACTCTTTGGTATATGCTTCAAGTAGCTTCCTGAGTGTGCTTTCAGGGCTGTCAAGGGGAGTACAAGCTAGATCTCGATAATCTCTGTCCATCTCATTCCAATGGTCCTATCCACTGGCACATTGGTGAACATTGACTCCACATTAAGAGACTCCACATTAAGAAAATAAGAACATTGACTTCGGTCTTTTTAGTGCTGATGATGAGACCGAAGTTGTCGTAGGCTCGTGAGAAGCAATCCATTTCGTGCTGCATCATTTACTGTGCTGGCGTTGAGGGCGCAGTCATCAGCGAACAGGAAGTTTCTTATGACAGCTTCCTTCACTTTTGTAATGGCCTGTAGGCGCCTGAGGTTGAACAGCCCATCGTCAGTCCTGTATCTGATGGGCATTCCGTCCTGGCAATCACTGAAGGCATCAGTGAGCATGACCGAGAATACCATGCTGAAGTGTGTTGGGGCGAGAACACAGTCCTGCTGCACACAGTTTGTCACCAGGAAGGCTTCTGACTCGTCACCATCGTCCAGTACTTTCACCATCATAACTGCGCGACAAACGTGGTGAACTTGCCTGGACAGCCAAATTTATCCATTATCTTCTAATCAGAAGAAGGGTAGAGGTAATTATCAGAAGAAAGGTAAGGGGTAGTTATCAGGAAAAAGGCAGGGGTAATTATCAGGTGAAAGGTAGGGGTAATTATCAAGAGAAAGGTAGGAGTAATTATCAGGAGAAAAATAGGGGTAATTATCAGGAGAATGATAGGGGTAATTATCAGGAGAAAGGTAGGGGTAATTATCAGGAGAAAGGTAAGGGGTAATTATCAGGAGAAAGGTAAGGGGTAATTATCAGGAGAAAAGTAGGGTAATTATCAGGAGAAAGGCGAGGGTAATTATCAGGAGAAAGGCGAGGGTAATTATCAGGAGAAAGGCGAGGGTAATTATCAGGAGAAAGGTAGGGGTAATTATCAGGAGAAAGGTAAGGGTAATTATCAGGAGAAAGGTAGAGTAGGTATCAGGGCAAAGGTAGGGTAAATATAAGGAGAGAGGTAGGGTTATTATCAGGAGAACGCTAGGGTAATTATCAGGAGAAAGGTAGGGGTAATTATCAGGAGAAAGGTATAGTAATTGCAATGAGAAATGTAATGTAATTATCAGAAGAAACGTAGGGGTAATTATCAAGAGAAATGTTGGGTACTCATCTGGAGAAAGGTAGGGTAATTATCGGAAGAAAGGAAGGGTAATTATCAATAGAAAGGTATGGTAATTACAATGAGAAAGGTAGGGGTAATTATCAGGAGAAAGGTAGGAGTAATTATCAGGAGAAAGGTAAGGGGTAATTATCACAAGAAAGTTAGGGGTAATTATCAAAAAAGGTAGCCATAATTAATAAGAGAAAGGTAGGGGTAATTACCAGGAGAAATATAAGAGTAATTATAAGGTAGGGGAAATTATCAGAATAAAGGTAGGGTAACTATTAGGAGAAAGGTAAGAATCAAAAGAAAGGTAGGGGTAATTATCAAGAGAAAGGTAAGGGTAATTATAAAGAGAAAGGTAAGGTAATTATCAGGGGAAAAGTAGGGAAATTATCAGGAGAAAAGTAAGGTAATTATCAAGAAAAAGGTAGGGGATGATAATCAGGAGAAAGGAAAGGGTAATTATCAGGAGAAACGTAAAGATAATTATGAGGAAAAAGGTAGGGGTAATTATCAGTAGAAAGGAAAGGGTAATTATTAGAATAGTAAGAGTAATTATGAGGAGAAAGGTAGGGTTAATAATGAAGAGAAAGGTAAGGTAATTATCAGGAGAAAGGTAAGGGTAATTATCAGGAGGAAAGTAGGGGTAATTATCAGTAGAAAAGTAGGGGTGATTATCAGAAGAAAGGAAAGGGTAATTATTATAATAAAGGTAGGGTAATTATCAAGAGAAAGGCAGGGGTAATTATTAGGAGAAAGGTATGGGTAATTATCAAAAGAAAGGTAGGGGTAAATATTAGGAGAAAGGTAGGATAATTATCAGGAGAAAGATAGGGAAATTATCAAGAGAAAAGTATAGTAATTATCAGGAAAAAGATAGAAGTGATAATCAGGAGAAAGGAAAGGGTAATTATCAGGAGAGAGGTAAGATAAATTATCAGGAGAAAGGTAGGGATGATAATCAGGAGATAGGTGGGGTAATTATCAGGAGAAAGGAAAGGGTAATTATCAGGAGAAAGGTAAGTGAAATTATCAGGAGGAAGGTTGGAGTAATTACAGGAGAAAGGTAGGGGTAATTATCAGGAGAACGGTAGGGGTAATTATTAGGAAAACGATAGCGGTAATTATCAGGAGAACGGTAGGTGTAATTATCATGAGAAAAGTAGGGGTAATTATCATGAGAAAGGTAGGGGTAATTATCAGGAGAAAGGTAGGCATAATTATCAGGAGAACAGTAGCGGTAATTATCAGGAGAAAGGTAGGGGCAATTATCAGGAGAAAGGTAGGGGTAAACAACAGAAGAAAGGAAAGGGTAATTATTAGGAGAAAGGTAAGGGTAATTATCAGGAGAAAGGTAGGGGTAATTATGAAGAGAAAGGTAAGGTAATTATCAGGAGAAAGGTTGTGGAAATTATGAAGAGAAATGTAAGGTAATTATCAGAAGAAAGGTAAGGGTAATTATCAGGAGAAAGGTAAGGCCAATTATCAGGATAAAGGTAAGGGTAATTATCAGGATAAAGGTAAGGGTAATTATCAGGAGAATGGTAAGATAGTTATCAGGGAAAAAGATAGGGGTAATTATCAGGAGAATGGAAAGGGTAATTATCAGGAGAAAGGTAGTGATAATTACCCTACATTTCTCCTGATAATTATCAGGAGAAAGGTAGGGATAATTATCAGGAGAAAGGTAGGGGTAATTATCAGAAGAAAGATAGGGGTAATTATCAGAAGGGTAGGGATAATTATCAGGAGAAAGCGCTGAGCTGTTACAACTGCATACCTCTTGGAAGGAATATGTGGATAAGGACTGAAAGATGAAACAACGGTTTCAAGCTAAACATGCCACAGTGTAGGATAAAAATGTTTTTTTTTCATCATCAGGGCTATAAACTCAAGGAACCGCCTACCCGCCGAACCCGTAAATATCAGGACAATATTTCAAAATTCATCTGGAAAAAAATCCTCCAGAGTAATGGGGGACGATTGACAAGTCGGCGGCTTCCTGTCCCCGTCAAGGCCACTAGAGAGAGATGGCGGGACTCGGGTAAATTCTTGTGTATACGTTATCAACCCACTCTTTGGGCTGGAAGTAATGTTTAATGTATGATAAACCTGAGACTTCAGTTCTAGACACAATCGTAATGGAAACATGCCTTCAGAAATATTCTCATGCACCACTATTTGCTTAGAAGTTAAAGCTTAACACAAATTGTTTAATACACTTATTTTTGCTTTTGTCGATTGATGATTGGTGAAAAAAGTTAAAACCCAATCTTCTTATACTTACAAAGATTGTCTATGGTATTCCAATTGGTATAGGTGACAGATGTACCATCACTCCACTGGTATTCTCCTGAGTGGGCAGTATCTACCAAGCCAATCCAAACAGAATCAAAGGTACCTGTAAACAATATTTTATGATGTAGTAACAGGGATGTGACAGGGATGTTATTACACAGTATTATAAACAATTAATTCATACATAAATATACTAAATATTTCAATGATATGGTAAACAGATAAAAGTGGAGAAAAACGTCTTGCTTGTATGTAATGGTCGTAACTAATTTCTAAGGGCCATCTATGGAGATCAGTTAGATGACCGGTCGGTGAGTAGGTGAGTAACTGATGTTCTCACGCAGGACGTAACTGATGTTCCAATTATTGTCTATGCAGGTCGTAAAGATGTTCCTATTATTGTCTATGTACGTCGTAATTGATGTTCCAAGAATATTCTATGCAGGTCGTAACTAATATTGCAAGGATCATCTTTTCAGATCGTAACTAATATTGCAAGGATCGTCTATGCAGGTCGTAACTAACCTATTCTAACCTAACCTAACGATCATCTATGAAATCGTAACTAACATTGCAAGGACAGTCTATGCAGGTCGTAAGTGGTTGTCCAAGGACAGTCTATGCAAGTCGTACCTAACATACAAATGTACGTTTATCCTGTGGTCAAAACTTTTTTTCCATGTTGTGGTCGTAAAAAATTTAATTTAAACTCATTTGTGACAACTCTTAACGCATTACTGTTTCGCTACTTAAATAAAAAAACTTCGGTAAGTTCCATAATCTTAGTTCATTCACAAAACAGTAAAGACCAGGGAGTTACCAGGAACATAAGAAACACCTACCGAAAGTGCTGAGAAGAGAAATCAAGAAGTCCTCTTCTTCTGCCGTGTGGATGGAGGCGAGGTCCCCGCCCAGGCCCTGACACGCCACCCGGGCATTGCTGTAACTCATGTAGTTTGAGAAGTCGCCGTAACTATACATGTAGCAGTAGCCGTTGAAGTTGGTCCAGCCATCTTCACAGCCGACCGTGTGTGCTGGGGGCGTGATATCACAGTTAGATGGTCTTACACAGCACAGGGATTATCAGGAGAGATCGCTAACCCATTAATTAACACTGTATAGCCATTGGAAGGGATGTGACGATAAGGATTACAGTGTAGGACGAGGGGGGGAAATTGGTCCCCAACCACTTAGGTGGTTGGGGACCAATTTTTTTTTTTTTTTTTTTTTTTTTTTTTTTTACATGCAAGCATGCTTATAAGTACAATAAAATGAAACAAATACAACATAGAACAGAACAAAACGACAAAGCACAAACGTGCAAAAATATAAAGGAACAAATGTACTAAACACAAAAACGCCGTCCGGAAGGGCCGACCACAAAACAACAATAATTACAAACAAAATACAACAATTAAGGTAAACACAGCAGAATACAATACAGAAATAACACACCAAAACAAGAAATATACAGAACAAGGCCACCAGCACCGCAGACACACACGGAGAGGCACCAACACTAAACGAAAATAATAATAATAATAATAATAATAATAATAATAATAATAATAATAATAATAATAATAATAACAAGAAAGGAATACAAGCATACAACAAACAAAAAGAAAAGCACAATGGCAAAACACGACAAAAATCATAACCCCAGACCGGGTCACGCCAACAGCCTGAAGGGCACTCAACACTACACAAACAAGCGCACAAACAGCATCATAAAAACATAGAACCACAAAGCATAACATAAGAACATGACACCCACAACCAGACACACACACTAACCAAACCCCGGACCGCACAGGAACTGGACACACACACACACAAACCACACAAATAAAGCCACAACTCCAAACCGGAGCACCCAGGAATCGGGAAACAAACCCGCCCCACCCACTAACACACACCCGACCCGCACCCCACAACCATGCACATAAATGGAAACACCACACAATACACAAAGGAATCATGAGTGAGGAATACATTTCTCAGAGACAGGACCAAACATCTCCGAAGCCCAAGGATACCTTCGCTTGTAGGCCTCCCAAATCAAATATTCCCTGTCGGTAGAGGGACGATCCCCCTTCCGCCGTGGGCCCTTCATAAACTCGGGAACCTCCAGATCAGGCGGAAACGGCCACTCCTTAAGCTCACCGACGCAAGTCGCATAACGAGGCTAGGGAGCGCAAACCACGTCCTTCGAGGTAGCAGACGATACCGATGAAGCATGCGAGGGCTGCCAAAATGGCTGCGTCGCCGTACGCACAGGAGCAGGGGACAATCGACGAGATGGTAACGCCTCCACCGAGACCGCAGGAGGCACTGAAGAGATGGCCGGAGACGGAAGAGGCGTCGAGACCGCAGTCGATGAAACGGGGACCGAGGAAGGGGTTACAGAACCCCCAGAGCGCGCAGTATTTTTCAATAGCGTCACCAGGCCACCCCGCTCACCACGAACCTCAGCAGGGGGAACCACCCCCCACGAAGAACCGAAGCCATCCGAGGCAGGCGACGCACCCGAAGCAGGAACCGCAGACACCATATCTGAAGTGGAGGCCGAAACACCGGCACTGGCATCCTCAGGCAAATTCACCTCTGCCGCCACCGTAGTATGCAACACAACCGGAGCCACCTCACCGTTGCCGGCAGATCCACAAACGTCGAAGTCGCCAACGTCAGCCCACGCTGAAGACGAACGCCGGGAACGCTTAGGCTCTGGCTGTACATCATCAGACCCGGAGGCTGACTCAGAGACACGCGCAACACAAGCTGGGCGAACCGATGCACGTCGCAGAACGGCAGCATCCTCAACCACATGGGGCACCAGTCCAGGCACAGGAGGAAGCGCCGGATCCACCCAATCACCCAGCACAGCCGGAACAGACGGCAAGGGTGCAGGAACAGGGTCAGACGCAGCAAAGGACGAACTGGAAGACAGGGGATGTGAGCAGAAGGCAGTCTGAAGAACCCCAGGGACACTATATAGGCGGAGCAGGACGATCACCAGGCGACGACACAACCTCTGGAGGAGAGGCGACAACAATAGGGGGTGCACCAGGCGGCGCAACAGGAGACACAGGGGGCACATTCGCGGCTGAAGAGACGTCCACATCCACCGAATCCTCCTTCACATGAAGCGGCGGAAAATCCTCCTCACTGAAGAGGTTCATGGGTGCAACGGCAGGTGCAGAACAGTCAGCAGCCTGATGGCCCAAGAGGCCACAACAATAACACGTCCGAGGCTGGTGGGCATAAAACACCCGAACGTTGTAACCCATAAGACGCACAGAGGACAGAATATCTTCCTGGAGCCTCATACCCTGGGTGCGAATGTTAGTCCTCACACCCTTAAGTGGACTGGAAGACACCACGTTCACCCGCACACTAACCACTGTGCCAAACCGGCCGAAGTACCGTCGTAGCAGACCCTCCGGAAACTCCAATGGAGCCCCATGCACACTGACGTAAGTGAGGGCACCACTCCGATCAGAGAGCGATACAGTGCCCGCACCATCCGGCAGGGGTAATGTCCGCCCCTCGTAACGACAGAGAAAGTCACGATACGCTAATTCCTCCTTGAACTTCAATATCGCTCGACGTGCCGTCACTAGCTCGACTCCATAAATGTTTATCACAGGGATATGAAGCAACTCACCCACCAGCGCTATCTCTGGGTACCCAGCCCGGCCGGAAAATTCGAGGCCCACAAACTGAGCCCGCAGTACAGGGGGGAGGGGGACCCCCATCGTGAACTCCACGTCAGCACAGGCGGGCAGAGACACACACGCCTCAAAACGGCCAAAACTGGCAAACAACCACCAGCTGCCGGAGAGAGCAGTGAATGTCCACCATCTACGACAGCCAGCAGTCCACTCCGTTGGGGACCAATTTAATGCCGACCTGCAAGAAGACCGTCACTCTACAGTGGGTAAGTGTTAGTGTAAGTATACTCACCTAGATTGTCTTACATCGCTGGGTAAATGTAAGTTGTCATGATCCCCAATAGCATCACGATCTATATCCAGTCTAGGAGGAAATTTCGCACTCAAGCATGCTGTTGACTGAAACCGGATGTACAGCATAGTCTACAGTGTAAACCAAAGTTGTTTGTAAGAGGAGAGGCATGATATGGCACTGAGCAACATTTTAGGTGGAAAGAATGATGGCGACGATGGAAGACATTCTCGAGGAGGAAGGAGCTGGATGATGTCATCACTGACCAATGAGGGAGGAGCTGGATGATGTCATCACTGACCAATGAGGAAGGAGCTGGATGATGTCATCACTGACCAATGAGGGAGGAGCTGGATGATGTCATCACTGACCAATGAGAGAGAGGAGCAAGGTCGTGACGTGACACGAGCAGAGGCTCCGTGACTCGTCGCTACTCCCAAGTTTACGGTATAGTTCTACACGACTTGATGAAGGAAGCTGTGACAGAGACAAGTTCTGTCAGGGAATGAGTCTGGTGTCCACTGTGGAACCTACTATAGCTTTTGTATGACCCAGGTGAGGAATGTGACAAGTAAAGCAAGGTTGTTGCCTGTGTCTGACCGCCACACGCAAGTCAGGAACAAAAATTCTGATGACCAGTCAGAGATTGTGTTGCTAGCCTGGTGAGGATTCGTCAGAGGGAGATCCACCCTTGAGTAAAATGGAGTGATCAAACAGGAACCGTTTGTCATCTGTATTTAGCCCGTCCTCATAAACAAAGGCCAAAGTCCATTCCATCCACCTGCCAACCTCCTGTTTATGAATGAAAAACGGTTTTACACACGACTCACAATTGATGACGTTCGAACACTTCCCGGAACAAATGCTTTGCTGACGTCATTTGTTTGAAACACAATGCTGTAAAGGCTTCACCCACGTACTACAAATACACAGTCCATCATCGTAAACAAAGGCCAATGCTCAGTAATCCAGCCACCAATCCCCCTGTTTATGAATGAAAAGCAGTTTACACACGACTCAAAACTGATGACGTCCGAATACTTCTCGAACAGTACTTTGCTGACATCCTCTGTTTGAACCACAATCCTATAACTGCTTCACTCACATACTTCAAATACAAATAACCCAACCCGTTCTCACGCCAGGCTGTTTAAAGCAGCGGTCGTCCTCCCTAGACGTATTCATTAATTTTAACATACTGTGTATTACACACAGAAATCACAATTGCGTGATGCATCAAATGAACAAATCCACAAGGGCCGTGATGAGGATTCGAACCAGTGTCCGAGAGCATCCCAGACACTGCCTTAATCGACTGAGCTATGACATGGTCAAAAAGAGTAGAACTTCGGTTTCAACTCCTTTTGACCATGTTTGGGAGGCTACGCCCTCCCAAACAAGCAGTTCAAGTGAGCCGGCTCATAGTTAAAGAAGCCATCAGCGCCATCTGCCCAGCCAATATTCTGTATAAATAGTGCTACCAAGCTCTCCAAGATTCAGATTACTCCTGAGTGCTCTTGCTGAGTAGACCTGTTGACATACCCCGGTGTGGTAACAGAGCTATTCAGTTTGACTCACAGTATTCCGCAACATATTTTATTTTGCACCTTAACGTAATGAAAATTTGATTGTTCATCTTGTTTGTTTTGCATATTTTGTATTAAAGCCAAACCTGGATTTTATTTTATGTTTTGTAATTTGCTTAACTGCAGTTTTTGTTATAAAGTATTTTTAAATGTTTTTTCCCTCTGCTTTATCCTACAGTTTATCACACTGTGAAGACACCTTTGCAGTTTAACTTTTTTTCTTTTCTTTTTTAATATTTTGTGACTGGCATTACAGAGACTGCATGACCACCAACGTGTCCCGTCACAAATTATATATATATATATATATATATATATATATATATATATATATATATATATATATATATATATATATATATATATATATATATATATATATATATATTTTATATATAGGGGTTATAGGGTTTATATATATAGGGGTTATATATATATATATATATATATATATATTATATATATATATATATATATATATATATATATATATATATATATATATATATATATATAACTGAAAACTCACACCCCAGAAGTGACTCGAACCCATACTGCCAGGAGCAACGCAACTGGTATGTACGGGACGCCTTAATCCGCTTGACCATCACGACCGGACATAAGGAAGTGATAGCTGAAGCTATTTAAACCACTTTCCCACCGGCACTCGGATGGTAATCTTGGGCATAGCATTTTTATCAAATCACCTCATTCTTTGGGGCACACGTGAGGAACACAAATGCGAACAAGCCTGAATGGTCCCTAGGACTATATGCGACTGAAAACTCACACCCCAGAAGTGACTCGAACCCATACTCCCAGGAGCAATGCAACTGGTAACTACAGGATGCCTTAATCTGCTTGACCATCACGACCGGACATAAGGAAGTGATAGCCGAAGCTATTTGAACCACTTCCCCGCCGGTACTCGGATGGTTCCCATTTGTGTTCCTCACGTGTGCCCCAAAGAATGAGGTGATTTGATAAAATGCTATGCCCAAGATTACCATCCGAGTGCCGGCAGGGAAGTGGTTCAAATAGCTTCGGCTATCACTTCCTTTCAAGTCATCACCAGCAATCAACAGCCAATTAATGCACAACTATATTCTACCCACTTCAAGACTCCGTACCTATATAGAAGCATCAAGAAGAAGTATGGGCCAATAGGCCCAATGCAGTTACTGCCATTCTTCCTTCTCATTTATCCAATTTATACCCATTGCACCGTGTTTGTCTTGTGTTGGTCAAAAGTTTGTTCACCTCATCCAAAACTGTTGCAACATATCACCTCACCCAAATGCGAGTATATAAGACAAGCTGTTCAATGTTAGCATTAATTAAAACTCTGTTTTAAGGTTACAGTTGTGTGAGTGTAAACTAAAGTCTTTGAAAATGTAATAAGTTATTACGAAACGCGTTCAAGCATCGTGTCAGACTAGAAATAAAAATGAATTTTGGAGAATTGATTTTTCAATTACCATCGACAGTAAAAAGAAACATAAGAAATATTGAGAAAATTCGTGTTAGAATGATTAATCTTACTTTTTCGGTCATATTTAACAACATATAATTATATATATAATGTGTGTGCTGTCTGTGTGCAAAGACAGTTCAATTTATTTGATATGTGAAATGTAGGTGAGGCTACAGCCTGGACTCTGGAAGTGAGTTGAAAACCCCATCCAAGGTATTATTTTTAATTTATTATATTTCTTTGTATTAAATGTTTGCTTGTTTGAAGATTTGTTTCCCCTTGTCAATGTGAGATTTTTAAAAGATGATCACGTTGTCCTGCTTGTTTATTAATGAGAAGAGAGACTCACCTAGATTGTCTTACGTGCCTGGGCAGGGGTAGCTGGGCAAGATATATATTGGGTAAATGTACTCACTTAGTGGGAGCTGGTCGGCCGAGCGGACAGCACACTGGACTTGTAATCCTGTGGTCCTGGGTTCGATCCCAGGCGCCGGCGAGAAACATTGGGCAGAGTTTCTTTCACCCTATGCCCCTGTTACTTAGCAGTAAAATAGGTACCTGGGTGTTAGTCAGCTGTCACGGGCTGCTTCCTGGGGATGGAGGCCTGGTCGAGGACCGGGCCGCGGGGACACTAAAGCCCCGAAATCATCTCAAGATAACCTCAAGATAACCCAGATTGTCTGACATGGCTGAGGAGAGAATATAAGAAATAATTATCTTCTGCAGTGTGTGTGGATAGTGTACTACTCATCTTGAGTGTCTTGCAGTGGTAAAGCTTCAGCTCTTGTATCAGCTTCAGTTTATTTATTTTATTTACTGTTCCGATACAGAGATAATGCTTTCTCATATTATGTGGCTTGTTAAACCCTTTCCTTTCAATATGCGCCCCTTAGTCGGGTACCAGCCTTGCTAAATAGGCTGTCTCTGTTTATCTTGTACTTTGTATTTAGTGATGATGTCTTCCCATGTCTTATCTTCCACGAACACTAGGCTTCACTTATTTCTTTTTTTTTTTCCTTGTTACTTATACACTAGGCTCTGGGATCAGTCTGATGATATACCTGTGAAGAAATGTGATCTTTGTGTTGCCACATATTCCAGCTATGGTGTGACATGTGTGGTATACAGCCTGTCTAGATAGTACTTCTAGCAACGATGTGCACCATCGTACGTATATTGACGTAATGGACAATTACTTCAATATACATACGACGGTCCACCTCTTGTACCAATTTTCTTATCTCTTGCATTTTGTTAACTACTCTCACTAATGACTCTTGTCTCATTTGGGTACTCAGTTTTCACCTGTGTCCCATTGTTCGTGTTCTGCCCCTGCTTAATAGTTTGTCTTCGTCCACCCTCTCAATTCCTCTCAGAATTTTGTTGTGTGGTGATTATGTCCACCTTCTGTCTTCCAGGGACGTGAGGTTCAGTTACCATAGCTTTTCCTCGTAACTCATACCTCTCAGTTGTGGGACTAGTCTGGTGGCCTACCTCTGAATCTTCTCTAACGTTGTCTTGTGTTTAACTAGGTATGGTCTCCAGGCTGGAGCTGCATACTCCAGGATTGGTCTGACATATGTGTGTTTATGTGTGTGTTTGTGGCTGGTTTGTAGTCACAAACCATGTGGTTGGTTTGTAACCAATCACTTGGGATGGACGGTAGAGCGACGGTCTTGCTTCATGCAAGTCGGCGCTCAATCCCCGACCGTCCAAGTGTTTGGGCACCAATTCTTTCACTAGTCCGATCCGAAATCCTTATCCTGACCCCTTCCCAGTGCTATATTATCCTGACCCCTTCCCAGTGCTATATTATCCTGACCCCTTCCCAGTGCTATATTATCCTGACCCCTTCCCAGTGCTATATAGTCGTAATAGTTAGGCGCTTTCCCCTGATAATTCCCTTCCCCCTTGTGTGTTTTTGTTCCTTGTATGTGTTTGTTTCCGTACTATAGCAATTCCTTACTATAGTAGTAAGACAGACATCCTCAACTTACTTGGGAATAATTCGCAGCCGAAAGCCCTGGATTCAGTACACGCCAAGTTGTTCCACTTGCCATGGCTAGGGTCATTAGGGTAGTCGATGATCTCTGTGCACCACTCATTGTCCATAGCGTTGGGTTCGCCCGTGTTCCAGTTGGTGTAGTTGTTGAGCTGGCCGTCGCTCCAGCCCCACTGAGCGCTGGTGTCCTCATACTTCAGCCCCAGCCACGTGGCGTCGCTCATGTGCCTCAACAGCTCTGTGGAGGGCTCCCTGGGGTTACATTACTCGCCAAGCCTAGCACCTTCACGTTATGAAAGGTGTTACAAATGTCTCACACCTGTGTCTTGAGACGATGTGTTCGGACGTGGCTCTCTCAGGTAGAGATCAAATGTGATTATTATTTTACCCAAGAACATTTTCCTACTGAATTTACCAATAAACGTACGCTACAGGTGCATTATAAATACAAATTAACATTTGTAATAAGAGATATATTGATATTAAACTAATCAATGAACATAGCATCCATAGACATAATCGCATAATATAATTTGCTTGAGTGATTAGTGAAAGACAATAATTACCTGTGAAAAATGAGTTTTCGTCATCTGAGTGAATACTGACGAGGTCTGCCTCCATGTTGAACCCTTGACACTTGTCACGTGCCTCTTGCCAAGTCATCTCGTAGTCGCTGGCGAAGTAACACTTTTTCTTCTCATATGTCCAGGTCTGTGGGCAAGTTTCTGGAAGAGGAGAAATTGTGTCCAGCTTCAGCTCTACCATCACTACATACACAATTGTTCAAGGGAGAGTGTGTCCAGCTTCAGCTCTACCATCACTACATACACAATTGTTCAAGGGAGAGTGTGTTCAGGTTCAGCTCTACCATCACTACATACACAATTGTTCAAGGGAGAGTGTGTCCAGCTTCAGCTCTACCATCACTACATACACAATTGTTCAAGGGAGAGTGTGTTCAGGTTCAGCTCTACCATCACTACATACACAATTGTTCAAGGGAGAGTGTGTTCAGCATCAGCTCTAATATCACCATATTCAGAGCCACTCAACCAACTAAACTTTCCTGGTTTAATTTTCATTCAGCATTTTTTCCAGCATTAGGTTTTATACATCTATTAAAAACATTATTAGATGGTAATATTAAAAGATTATTTATTTAATAATATATAATAGAAATAAACAACAACAAAACACAATACGTAATAAAACTACTCATATTTTAATGAGTTCAGATCACATAAAAATCACGCAATAATCGTCACAAAACTAGACTAATTATCATTACACAGATTAATAATACAATTACTGTTAAATGAGCGTGTGAACTTACTGACGTTAATCTTGCAGACGTAATAATTGAGCTGTGAGCACGGCATGTCGTTCCACGTGTACCAGTAGTCTGACCTCTTCTGTTGAGGGGAGGAGAAAATCACTTGTTAACTAACTGTTCTGCAGTTGTTACCACACAGTTATCGTGAACCTTAAAGTCAAAATTGACTTCTGTAATTATGAGAAACTGTATTGATTGTTTTGTATCGGATTCCTATACAACTGTATTGTATAGGAATCCGAATCAGTTAATGATCCAAAGGTGCGATATATAGTGCGGACATTCCTGAATTTACCTGAGGGACCACCAGCTCTAGTGGCCTCGACGGGGACAGGAAGTCGGCAGTTTGTCAAAAGTCCTCCTTTCAGCTGAATTTTAAATTAAATTTATGTCTTGGTAGTTACGGCTTCGGCGGGTAGGTGGTTCTATGGGTTTATAGAACTGTGGTTGAAAAAGCAGCCCTTGTTTCTTGACCAATATTGTGGTTTGCTGAGTTGTTGCTCTTTGTTTGTGTTACGTGTGTTGAGGAGCTGTTGCTCCTTGTGCACACGAGGAGTCACAATAACGTGGTTGAAATATGTTGACAAAACCACACACTAGAAAGTGAAGGGACGACGACGTTTCGGTCCGTCCTGGACCATTCTCAAGTCGATTGTGAGAATGGTTCACAATCGACTTGAGAATGGTCCAGAACGGACCGAAACGTCGTCGTCTCTTCAACTTCTGGTGTGTGGTCTGGTCATCGTATCTTGTTAAGTTAGGTTGGCAGTGTTGTTAATCCTGTGGCCGTCAATTGTTGCTGGTACGAGAGTTGACTTAGTTCTGTACGTGGTCTCCTTGCTTGTATACAGAAGTGTTGGTAAAAAGTTGATAAGTTGATAAGGAGAAATACATTGATTTTTTTTTAATAAAAGTTTGTGACTGACTGACTAAATACATTGTTATAACTTGCTGACAATCTGTAATGCGGTTTATAATACTTAACAAAGAACTATTTACTGAATGACAGAAACAATTGAACATCAAATGTTTTTAAAGAACATATAAGTGAATGCGATGAACACAGTGAACATGTAGGGAATATGAGCTGAACTTGGAAAGTGCACGAAGGATGAACAACAAACTTGTGAATAACATTCTGAGAACGTTATGAGAACATGACAAAGAACCCAGAGTACATGAGGAGAATTTGTAGAGAACATAAAAGAGAATGGGAAGAACGTGGAGAAGCAGGTGAAAAAACTATGAATTGAACTCGTAGAGAATATACGGTGAACATTTCGCAGGAAATGAAGAGAACATGAAAGAGAATGCGATGAATATGGAGAAACAGGCAAGAATATGATTTGAACTTGCAGAGAACATGGATAATAAGTATAAAAGTTGTACAGAGAAAAGGCTGTGAACATTTGCAGAATATGAAGAGCACAGATAAACAGGTGAAAATATGGCATGTACATTTGAGAGGATATTTTAAGAACAAGGGGAGAACATATAAATACGGTAAGACTATTGGTCAGAGTTGTATTTTATCATTCTTGTGGGTGCAGAGTTGTGAATGAATCTGGGGAAGGGGGAATGGGCGAGATGTGGGAGAGTAGGGGGGTGAGGGAGGGGAAGGTAAGAGTGTGGGGAGTTGGGGGAGGTAAGGGAGGGGAAGGTAAGGTGTGAGGGAGATAAGTAAGTAATTATCAAAAGAAAGCACCAAACTGAGAAGGCTATGTAGCACCATCAAATGTGCGGAATAATCAGTGGGCGCTAAATATCACCAAGGATGCCAATACAAGAACAAAAACGCATAAGGCGAACGATATCAAAAGTATCCGAGTCACCAAGAATTCCATTGAGGGACAGGTGACCGCGAGGGGCGGCCGGAAAGCAAGACACACGCTCGTCCTGGAAGTCAGGACATTCAAGAAGGACATGCACGACCGTAAGAGGGACAATGCAATTAGGACAATAAGGAGCAGGGCGGCGCTCCATCAAGTGACCATGGGTTAAGTGAGTATGGCCAATACGCAACCTCGCCAGAGCTGTTTCCCATCGCCGGTTACGGTGGCAGGAGGACGGCCACGAGGAAACACAACATTTAAGAGTACGAAGTTTGTTACCAGTAACAGACGACCAAGAAGCCTGCCAACGGGTAAGGACGGAGGAATGGATAACCGGGTAAAAGTCGGAATATGGAATACCTTTACGAGAGATGGGACAAGAGTGGACAGCTTCCTTGGCGGCAGCATGCGCACGCTCATTTAAAGACACACCAATATGGCTGGGAACCCAACAAAACTCAACCGACTTAAATTTACTGTGAACAAGAAACAGCCAATGCTGGATCTCGACAACTACTGGATGAACCGGATTAAAGGACCCGAGAGCCATGAGGGCACTACGAGAGTCAACAACAACTACAAAGGAAGACTGACAACGAGAAAGCAGGAGACGAAGAGCATAGAGAATAGCATAAAGCTCCGCTGTGAAGATGCTAGTCTCCGGAGGTAAGCGACACATATAAGTGTGATCAGGAAAAACAACAGAGTAGCCAACACCGTCCGCTGACTTAGACCCATCAGTGATCACTCACCATTACATGGTGAGTGATTATTTACATGCCTGAGTAATAAGCCTATTGAAGGAGAGGATATGTTTACTATGATAATGTGATATAGGGATCAGGGAGCGGGTCTTGATCTGAAATACTAAGTTTGATGAACTAAGGTGGAGGAGAGAAGTTGGAACTTGATAACTATCTTGATCTTATTGACTGTGTCAAAAAATATAGCAGTTTTATATTTTGCTGTGGTCTGAACTGATAATAGCAGAGTTGTACAAGTGAACTAGGGCGGGGGACAAGAGCTGAAACTCGGTATGTGTTTTGCTTTATTTTAAAGAGTCTGAAATATAGCAGGTTTCAATTTTAGGTGATTTGGATAGATACTATCTTGATGTTATCTTGAGATGATTTCGGGACTTAGCGTCCCCGCGGCCCGGTCCTCGACCAGGGCCTCCTTTTTTGTTACACACCACCAGGAAGCAGCCCGTAGCAACTGTCTAACTCCCAGGTATCTATTTACTGCTAGGTAACAGGTGCATCAGGGTGAAAGAAACTTTTTGCCCATTTATCTGCCTCCACCGGCGATCGAATCCGAAACCTCGGACTACGAATCCGAAGTGCTGTCCACTCAACTGCCAGGCGCTCTTAGAAGATGTACTAACAGAGATGTACGAATGAACTAAAGTGGAGGACAGGAGCTGAAACACGGTAACTGTGTTTATCTTATTTATTACAGCTGAAATAACTGTTTTAAATCTCAGGGGATTTGAGTAGATACTCATGGAGTTGTGCGAGTAACATATGGCGGGGAACAAGAGCTGGATCTCGGAAGCTGTGTTTATCTTATTTACTATGTCCGAAATACAGCGACTTTATAATATAGGAGAATTGGATAGATACTAACGAAGTTACATGAGTAAAGTAAAGCGGGGGACGGGAGCTAGAATTCGGTAACTATATTTTCTTTCCTTACTACGTTCTGAATATATATGTTTTAAATTTTGAGGAAAATGATTGGTTAATAACGAAGTTGTAACAGTAAACTAAGGCAGGGACGAGAACTGGAGCTCGGTAACACTATTTTCTTTTTTTACTACATTCTAAGTATGACTAAAATTGGCTAAAATTGGGCTACTAATAGCAAAACTATACTTATAAATGTATAAAGTTGGGTCCAAGAACTAACTTCTGATGAAATTTGTAAAAATATCTAGTCAAGTCTGTTGAGTTTAATTATATCCATAAAGCTTTTTTAAGACCTCAGCGAAGATTAAAACTCTAACAAATTTCAATCTTAAACTGGTCTCTGATAAATTTCGGTCTTAAACTGGACTCTAAACAATTTCGGTCTTAAAATAGGTGACAGAGCAGTAAATAGACACAAAACAAAACCTTACTGCTAAGGGGTCTATTTTTCTTAACAAAACTTCTGTGAACATATTCTTCGAAAAATTAAAAAAAGTGGCGCCTTTTCGGAAAGTTCGCTAAATACGGTGGTCCACAGCGGCACCATTTTAAAAAATCCCGATGGTGCCGCTAAGCTGCCAATAACACTACTGGTGTGGTGATGGTGGATGTGGTGGTGGGTGTAGTGGTGGGCATGATGGTGGTGGTGGGTGTAGTGGTGGGCATGATGGTGGTGGTGGGTGTAGTGGTGGGCATGATGGTGGTGGTGGGTGTGGGTGTGGTGGTGGTGTTGAGTGTGCTGATGGTGGGTGTGGTGGTGAGAGACCAACGTAGTACATAATATCATTAAGACCACAGGATGTAGCTTTTCTATAAAAAAAAGCATTTCCTTGTTATTAGTGTTGAAAACCAGTGTTGTACCGTCGCCAGAACTACATCAGTGTCCATAGTGTAATGTTCCATATTGTTTATCATCTGCTGTATTGCTTCAACATTTTCTGATATGTTAGATTACTTATTTGTATTTGTAGGTGTTTTCCACATTATACCTATTAATATTTTGTTATCTAAATCTAAATTATTCTAAATTTTACCCAAAACGCTTTGCGTAGTAGAGGTATAATATTTATGTGTGACCCTGTACCTTCCTCTCACCTTCTTTGTACCAAGATTCTTATGAATACAATTATTTACACAGAGAAATCACAGTAATGCGATATATCAGTAAGAAAATCCACAAGAGCCATGATTAGGATTCGAACCTATGTGCTGGGTATTCCCAGGCACACACTCTATAGGCAACTTGGCCATGGTATACATAGTAAAAGAACTGCAATCTGTGGTTCCGCTCAACCAGGTTTCACACAATTCCCGCCGTGCACTCTAGCTTCTTATGAGTTATTATTATTAATATTAATATCGAGAAAATGAGTAGGAACCTTGAGGATTCAAACCTGAGCTCTGAGTACTGCCAGAGACACGCTTTGTGCATTATTAATATGAGTAATAGCAGTAGTATCTTACCTCCGCGCAGTGTTCGACTCCACCTTGGTTATTAGGTTCCCCAGAGTACCAGTTAGTGAAGACGAAGGGCGAGCCGTCCACCCAGTGCCAGTTGGCGCCGTTGTCGTCATCGTGAAGACCCATCCAAATGTTGATGTACCCACTGCTCATCAGCGCTGCGGGACGACATGAGGTGTTGGTTAGCTCTGTGATGAGCCACTCACCACAGGCTGACAGACCATGCTGCAGGCTGCAGACCATGCCACAGGCTGCAGGCTGCAGACCATGCCACAGGTTGCAGGCTGTAGACCATGCCACAAGCTGCAGGCTGCAGACCATGCCACAGGCTGCAGACCATGCCACAAGCTGCAGGCTGCAGACCATGCCACAAGCTGCAGGCTGCAGACCATGCCACAAGCTGCAGGCTGCAGACCATGCCACAGGCTGCAGGCTGCAGACCATGCCACAGGCTGCAGACCATGCCACAGGTTGCAGGCTGCAGACCATGCCACAAGCTGCAGACCATGCCACAAGCTGCAGACCATGCCACAAGCTGCAGACCATGCCACAAGCTGCAGGCTGCAGACCATGAGAACGACTCTCATGAAAGGGCCCGAGAACGACTCGGGCCCTTGAGTCGAAGACACGGCTTAGGACACATCTGGCCCTGTATGTATCGGGGCATTCTGTAGAATCTTTCCTTAATACCTCAGAGTTAATAGGTGCTAGTAATTGTTGCTAGATACTTGTATTATTATAAATTCATACAGAGCCACACATGGGTAGAGAGTAGGTCCAATACTGACTATTCCAAATCCGATTGTAAGACATCACGTTTTGGCCAAAACAGTTGAGTGGCGCTGACCTTTCACAGATGCTATTGTTTAACAAATCATAACCATTGTAATAGTTGAAAGTATGGGACGAAACAGTATTATATTACACATTCATTCCCTCCGGAGTATCCCAGCTCCTTGTCCTCATATACTAGCTCCTTGTCCTCATATACTAGCTCCTTGTCCTCATATACTAGCTCCTTGTATTCACATCCCAGCTCCTTGTGCTTATATACTAGCTCCTTGTACTCACATCCCAGCTCCTTGTCCTCATATCTGAGCTCCTTTTCCTTATATCCCAGCTCTTTGTTCTCACATCTCAGCTCCTTGTACTCATATCCCAGCTCCTTATCTTCACATTCCAGCTCCTTGTACTCATATCCCAGCTCCTTGTCCTCACATACCAGATCCTTTCCTCACATCCCAGCTCCTTCACGTCATATCCCAGCTCCTTGTCCTCATATCTCAGCTCCTTTTCCTCATATCCCAGCTCTTTGTTCTCACATTCCAGCTCCTTGTACTCATATCCCAGCTGCTTGTCCTCACATCCCAGCTCCTTCACGTCATATCCCAGCTTCTTGTCCTCATATCCCAGCCTCTGGTCCTCATATCCCTTCCCTGAGGTATATAGGCATACCAGCCGAGCGGTTGCTCCTCATAATTCGTCCCCTCACCTCACACTTGCACTAACACTGGAGAAACTTACTAGTGAGGTAGTCGTCTTCGTCAGCGCTGCCTACGGACACGAGTTCGCTGCCCAGCAAGTCGTTACAGGAGCCGTGGGCGGTGTCCCAGTCGGCGGTGGTCGGGGAGAGGTAGTAACAGTGGTTGTTCCAGTAGCTCCACCCGCTCGGGCACGTCACTGTTGGTACACAACACAAGGGGGCACGTCACTGTTGGTACACAACACAGGGGGCATGTCACTGTTGGTACACAACACAGGGGGCACGTCACTGTTGGTACACAATACAGGGGGCACGTCACTGTTGGTACACAACACAAGGGGCACGTCACTGTTGGTACACAACACAAGGGGCACGTCACTGTTGGTACACAACACAGGGGGCACGTCACTGTTGGTACACAACACAGGGGGCACGTCACTGTTGGTACACAACACAGGGGGGCACGTCACTGTTGGTACACAACACAGGGGGGCACGTCACTGTTGGTACACAACACAGGGGGGCACGTCACTGTTGGTACACAACACAGGGGGGCACGTCACTGTTGGTACACAACACAGGGGGCACGTCACTGTTGGTACACAACACAGGGGGCACGTCACTGTTGGTACACAACACAGGGGGGCACGTCACTGTTGGTACACAACACAGGGGGCACGTCACTGTTGGTACACAACGCAGGGGTATGTCACTGTTGGTACACAATACAGGGGGCACGTCACTGTTGGTACACAACACAGGGGGGCACGTCACTGTTGGTACACAACACAGGGGGGCACGTCACTGTTGGTACACAACACAAGGGGGCACGTCACTGTTGGTACACAACACAGGGGGGCACGTCACTGTTGGTACACAATACAGGGGGCACGTCACTGTTGGTACACAACACAGGGGGCACGTCACTGTTGGTACACAACACAGGGGGCACGTCACTGTTGGTACACAACACAGGGAGCACATCACTGTTGGTACACAACACAAGGGGGCACGTCACTGTTGGTACACAACACAGGGGGCACGTCACTGTTGGTACACAACACAGGGGGCACGTCACTGTTGGTACACAACACAGGGGGCATGGCAGAGTTGGTACACAACACAGGGGGCACGTCACTGTTGGTACACAACACAAGGGGGCACGTCACTGTTGGTACACAACACAGGGGGCACGTCACTGTTGGTACACAACACAGGGGGCACGTCACTGTTGGTACACAACACAGGGGGCATGGCAGAGTTGGTACACAACACAGGGGGCACGTCACTGTTGGTACACAACACAAGGGGGCACGTCACTGTTGGTACACAACACAGGGGGCACGTCACTGTTGGTACACAACACAGGGGGCACGTCACTGTTGGTACACAACACAGGGGGCACGTCACTGTTGGTACACAACACAGGGGGCACGTCACTGTTGGTACACAACACAGGGGGCACGTCACTGTTGGTACACAACACAAGGGGGCACGTCACTGTTGGTACACAACACAGGGGGCACGTCACTGTTGGTACACAACACAAGGGGGCACGTCACTGTTGGTACACAACACAGGGGGCACGTCACTGTTGGTACACAACACAGGGGGCACGTCACTGTTGGTACACAACACAGGGGGCATGGCAGAGTTGGTACACAACACAGGGGGCACGTCACTGTTGGTACACAACACAAGGGGGCACGTCACTGTTGGTACACAACACAGGGGGCACGTCACTGTTGGTACACAACACAGGGGGCACGTCACTGTTGGTACACAACACAGGGGGCATGGCAGAGTTGGTACACAACACAGGGGGCACGTCACTGTTGGTACACAACACAAGGGGGCACGTCACTGTTGGTACACAACACAGGGGGCACGTCACTGTTGGTACACAACACAGGGGGCACGTCACTGTTGGTACACAACACAGGGGGCACGTCACTGTTGGTACACAACACAGGGGGCACGTCACTGTTGGTACACAACACAGGGGGCACGTCACTGTTGGTACACAACACAAGGGGGCACGTCACTGTTGGTACACAACACAGGGGGCACGTCACTGTTGGTACACAACACAAGGGGGCACGTCACTGTTGGTACACAACACAGGGGGCACGTCACTGTTGGTACACAACACAGGGGGCACGTCACTGTTGGTACACAACACAGGGGGCACGTCACTGTTGGTACACAACACAGGGGGCACGTCACTGTTGGTACACAACACAGGGGGCATGGCAGATTTGGTACACAACACAGGGGGCACGTCACTGTTGGTACACAACACAGGGGGCACGTCACTGTTGGTACACAACACAGGGGGCACGTCACTGTTGGTACACAACACAAGGGGGCACGTCACTGTTGGTACACAACACAGGGGGCACGTCACTGTTGGTACACAACACAAGGGGGCACGTCACTGTTGGTACACAACACAGGGGGCACGTCACTGTTGGTACACAACACAGGGGGCACGTCACTGTTGGTACACAACACAGGGGGCACGTCACTGTTGGTACACAACACAGGGGGCACGTCACTGTTGGTACACAACACAGGGGGCATGGCAGATTTGGTACACAACACAGGGGGCACGTCACTGTTGGTACACAACACAGGGGGCACGTCACTGTTGGTACACAACACAGGGGGCATGGCAGATTTGGTGTTGGGCATATGGTTGTGTTACTCTCTCTGGGTAGTACCACCAGCTTCATCCTCTTTATTCCTGACACTATCCTTCTGTTCCATCCTTCACTCACTGTCCTCCTGCCCCATCCTTCACTCACTATCCTCCTGCCCCATCCTTCACTCACTGTCCTCCTGCCCCATCCTTCACTCACTATCCTCCTGTCCCATCCTTCACTCACTGTCCTCCTGCCCCATCCTTCACTCACTATCCTCCTGCCCCATCCTTCACTCACTATCCTCCTGTCTCATCATTCACTCACTGTCCTGCTGCCCCATCCTTCCCTTACTATCCTCCTGCCCCATCCTTCACACTATCCTCCTGCCCCATCATTCACTCACTATCCTCCTGCCCCATCCCTCACTCACTGTCTTCCTGCCCCATCATTCACTCACTATCCTCCTGCCCCATCCTTCACTCACTATCCTCCTGCCCCATCCTTCACTCACTGTCCTCCTGCCCCATCCTTCACTCACTATCCTCCTGCCCCATCCTTCACTCACTATCCTCCTGCCTCATCCTTCACTCACTATCCTCCTGCCCCATCCTTCACTCACTATCCTCCTGCCCAATCCTTCACTCACTATCCTCCTGCCCCATCCTTCACTCATTATCTTCCTGCCCCATCCTTCACTCACTATCCTCCTGCTCCATCCTTCACTCACTATCCTCCTGCCCTATCCTTCACTCACTGTCTTCCTGCCCCATCCTCCTGCCCCCATCCTCCTGCCCCATCCTTCACTCACTATCCTCCTGCCCCATCCTACACTCACTATCCTCCTGCCCCATCCTTCACTCACTATCCTCCTGCCCTATCCTTCACTCACTGTCTTCCTGCCCCATCATTCACTCACTATCCTCCTGCCCCATCCCTCACTCACTGTCTTCCTGCCCCATCATTCACTCACTATCCTCCTGCCCCATCCTTCACTCACTATCCTCCTGCCCCATCCTTCACTCACTGTCCTCCTGCCCCATCCTTCACTCACTATCCTCCTGCCCCATCCTTCACTCACTATCCTCCTGCCTCATCCTTCACTCACTATCCTCCTGCCCCATCCTTCACTCACTATCCTCCTGCCCAATCCTTCACTCACTATCCTCCTGCCCCATCCTTCACTCATTATCCTCCTGCCCCATCCTTCACTCACTATCCTCCTGCCCCATCCTTCACTCACTATCCTCCTGCTTTATCCTTCACTCACTGTCTTCCTGCCCCATCCACCTGCCCCATCCTCCTGCCCCCATCCTCCTGCCCCATCCTTCACTCACTATCCTCCTGCCCCATCCTACACTCACTATCCTCCTGCCCCATCCTTCACTCACTATCCTCCTGCCCTATCCTTCACTCACTGTCTTCCTGCCCCATCCTTCACTCACTATCCTCCTGCCCCATCCTTCACTCACTATCCTCCTGCCCCATCCTTCACTCACTGTCTTCCTGCCCCATCATTCACTCACTATCCTCCTGCCCCATCCTTCACTCACTATCCTCCTGCCCCATCCTTCACTCACTATCCTCCTGCCCCATCCTTCACTCACTATCCTCCTGCCCCATCATTCACTCACTATCCTCCTGCCCTATCCTTCACTCACTATCCTCCTGTCCCATCCTGCACTCACTGTCCTCCTGCTCCATCCTGCACTCACTGTCCTCCTGTCCCATCCTTCACTCACTATCCTCCTGCCCCATCCTGCACTCACTGTCCTCCTGTCCCATCCTTCACTCGCTGTCCTCCTGTCCTATCCTTCACTCACTATCCTCCTGTCCCATCCTGCACTCACTGTCCTCCTGCCCCATCCTTCACTCACTATCCTCCTGTCCCATCCTTCACTCACTATCCTCCTGCCCCATCCCTCTAACTCACACTATCCTCCTCCTTACATCTGCGGTTAGGAGTGCTGGGGTGATAGTGAGTAATGATAAAGGATATTGAGTGATGGTGAGTAATGATTAAGGATGGTGAGTGATGCTGAGCAATGATAAAGGATGGTGAGTGATGGTGAGTAATGATGAAGGATGGTGAGTGATGGTGAGTAATGATAGAGGATAGTGAGTAATGATAGAGGATAGTGAGTAATGATAAAGGATGGTGAGTGATGGTGAGTAATGATGAAGGATGGTGAGTGATGGTGAGTAATGATAGAGGATAGTGAGTAATGATAAAGGATGGTGAGTGATGGTTGATAATGATGAAGGATGGTGAGTGATGGTGAGTAATGATAGAGGATAGTAATGATAAAGGATGGTGAGTGATGGTGAGTAATGATGAAGGATGGTGAGTGATGGTGAGTAATGATGAAGGATGGTGAGTGATGGTGAGTAATGATAGAGGATAGTGAGTAATGATAAAGGATGGTGACTGACCTTCAGGGGGCGGAGGTGGTTGGGGACCCACGTAGTTACGACCTGAAACACAAGCAAGACACAGCACGTCAGGAGAAGTCACCACAACACCCTCACCTGTCACCACAACACCCTCACCTGTCACCACAACACCCTCACCTGTCACCACAACACCCTCACCTGTCACCACAACACCCTCACCTGTCACCACAACACCCACACCTGTCACCACAACACCCTCACCTGTCACCACAACACCCTCACCTGTCACCACAACACCCTCACCTGTCACCACAACACCCTCACCTGTCACCACAACACCCTCACCTGTCACCACAACACCCTCACCTGTCACCACAACACCCTCACCTGTCACCACAACACACTCACCTGTCACCACAACACCCTCACCTGTCACCACAACACCCTCACCTGTCACCACAACACACTCACCTGTCACCACAACACCCTCACCTGTCACCACAACACCCTCACCTGTCACCACAACACCCTCACCTGTCACCACAACACCCACACCTGTCACCACAACACCCTCACCTGTCACCACAACACCCTCACCTGTCACCACAACACCCTCACCTGTCACCACAACACCCTCACCTGTCACCACAACACCCTCACCTGTCACCACAACACCCTCACCTGTCACCACAACACCCTCACCTGTCACCACAACACCCTCACCTGTCACCACAACACACTCACCTGTCACCACAACACCCTCACCTGTCACCACAACACCCTCACCTGTCACCACAACACCCTCACCTGTCACCACAACACCCTCACCTGTCACCACAACACCCTCACCTGTCACCACAAGTCCCTCACCTGTCACCACAACACCCTCACCTGACACCACAACACCCTCACCTGTCACCACAACACCCTCACCTGTCACCACAACACCCTCACCTGTCACCACAACACTCACCTGTCACCACAACACTCACCTGTCACCACAACACCCTCACCTGTCACCACAACACTCACCTGTCACCACAACACCCTCACCTGTCACCACAACACTCACCTGTCACCACAACACCCTCACCTGTCACCACAACACTCACCTGTCACCACAACACCCTCACCTGTCACCACAACACCCTCACCTGTCACCACAACACCCTCACCTGTCACCACAACACTCACCTGTCACCACAACACCCTCACCTGACACCACAACACACTCACCTGTCACCACAACACCCTCACCTGTCACCACAACACCCTCACCTGTCACCACAACACCCTCACCTGACACCACAACACCCTCACCTGTCACCACAACACCCTCACCTGACACCACAACACCCTCACCTGTCACCACAACACACTCACCTGTCACCACAACACACTCACCTGTCACCACAACACACTCACCTGTCACCACTACACCCTCACCTGTCACCACAACACACTCACCTGTCACCACAACACACTCACCTGTCACCACAACACCCTCACCTGTCACCACAACACCCTCACCTGACACCACAACACCCTCACCTGTCACCACAACACCCTCACCTGACACCACAACACCCTCACCTGTCACCACAACACACTCACCTGTCACCACAACACCCTCACCTGTCACCACAACACCCTCACCTGACACCACAACACCCTCACCTGACACCACAACACCCTCACCTGTCACCACAACACCCTCACCTGTCACCACAACACCCTCACCTGACACCACAACACCCTCACCTGTCACCACAACACCCTCACCTGACACCACAACACCCTCACCTGACACCACAACACCCTCACCTGTCACCACAAGTCCCTCACCTGTCACCACAACACCCTCACCTGTCACCACAACACCCTCACCTGTCACCACAAGTCCCTCACCTGTCACCACAACACCCTCACCTGTCACCACAACACACTCACCTGTCACCACAACACCCTCACCTGTCACCACAACACTCACCTGTCACCACAACACTCACCTGTCACCACAACACCCTCACCTGTCACCACAACACTCACCTGTCACCACAACACCCTCACCTGTCACCACAACACTCACCTGTCACCACAACACCCTCACCTGTCACCACAACACCCTCACCTGTCACCACAACACCCTCACCTGTCACCACAACACTCACCTGTCACCACAACACCCTCACCTGACACCACAACACACTCACCTGTCACCACAACACCCTCACCTGTCACCACAACACCCTCACCTGTCACCACAACACCCTCACCTGACACCACAACACCCTCACCTGTCACCACAACACCCTCACCTGTCACCACAACACCCTCACCTGACACCACAACACCCTCACCTGTCACCACAACACCCTCACCTGACACCACAACACCCTCACCTGTCACCACAACACCCTCACCTGTCACCACAACACCCTCACCTGTCACCACAACACCCTCACCTGTCACCACAACACCCTCACCTGTCACCACAACACCCTCACCTGTCACCACAACACCCTCACCTGTCACCACAACACCCTCACCTGTCACCACAACACCCTCACCTGTCACCACAACACCCTCACCTGTCACCACAAGTCCCTCACCTGTCACCACAACACTGAACAACACCAATAGTTCCGTAGAGAGCTTACATGAGGTAGTTCCAATGTGGTACATTTGTACCATGTTTTATATTGTTGTTTTGTTCCATTAAACAACTGTGAAGGATAGTAGTGACCTCAGGTACTCCACAGGTGTTGTGACACTTTCCATGTTTCCTGCCCGCAGGTGTTGACAGGTGTTAGGTGGAGTTATAATGCCTCGTTACGTCACTTCTCGCCTGTCTCTCTACCCGTCCCCTCCAACAGTACGTCTGATTTTTGACGTATTAATCCCCATTCATCACAGCGGCTCACAAAATTGTAGGCTGTCCCGTTTCTATTCGTTGTTCCGGGTCGGTTATGTTCGTTTCGTGTGATTAGTTGTAGTACATTTTTAGAATTTTTTAGTACACTTTAGTACATCATTTTTGTGAGGTTGTTACAACTGGAAAGGATGAGATGCTCAACCAATGACCTGCTATATGTACCCTTTGACCTGTTTAGCACCAATTAGTTTAGGATGCCCTGTACAAATGTATTTTTTGGGTAAACTCTTAAGTTTCAATATTTTGATCATTTTAGGTTTATCTCAGCGATGGTGTTGTCTACGCCGGATGGTCACCTGGATGGCAAAGGTACATTAACTCCTTCTAACACCCATTACTTTCCTGGGCTCGATAATGGGTCACAGTTGCAGATAAACCTATACTGACCAGTCACCTTTACTCTCAATGGTTAATTCTCTGCATCAAGTATCACAACATTCTATTAATAGGCACGCATATTCTCTCTCTCTCTCTCTCTCTCTCTCTCTCTCTCTCTCTCTCTCTCTCTCTCTCTCTCTGCACCTCAAGTACTTTGGAAAATATATCACTTACCTTTTTTCTCACATATAAATGCAAAACGGAGAGCGCAGTCGATGTCATTCCACTTGCCCGTGTCCGAGTACATCTCTGCAAGGTTACAAATGGGTTAGCACGCGTGTGTGTACTCATCTAGTTACCTATTTGTGCCTGCAGGATCGAGCTCTATCTCTAGGACCCCGCTTTTCTAGCCGTTGGTTGTGTAATGCAATGACTCCTGACCTATTTCCCTATCATACTTGCTTTTAAAGATGCGAATGTAGTTAGCCTCTACAATCTGCTCCTTTAGGTCATTCCATTTACTCACTACCCGCACGCTAAAAAACTTTCAAACATCTCTATGACACATCTGAGCCTCAAGCTTCCATTCGTGTCCCCCCTTGTTCTATTCGTATTCATTGTAAACAATTCCTGTTTCCACCCTGTCAATCCTTCTAACTATTTATACGTCTGTATCATGTTCCCCCCCTCTCCCTCCTCCTTTCTAACTTCATTAGGTTTAGTTCCTTCAGTCTCTCTTCGTACCTCATCCCTCGCAGCTCTGGGAAGAGTCTCGTTGCAAACTTCTGTACCTTTTCGAACTTCCTTATGTGTTTTTTAGATGGGGGCTCCAAGATAGGCGGTATATTCTATGACTGGCCACACATAGGCGATATTTATAGTGATCTAAAAGCCTCCTTATTCAGGTTCCTGAAGGATGTTCTGACTTTTGCCAGAGTAGAGTATGCGGCTGACGTTATTCTATCTATATGAGCCTCTGGAGTTAAGCTTGGTGTTATATCTACTAACAGGTCTTTTTCTCTAGACGTTATAGGGAGGTAGTTTCCCTTCATCTTGTATCGGCCTTTCGTTCTCCTGATCCCATTTTCTTCATCTTACACTTGCTGATGTTGAACTCTTGCAGCCATTTCTCGGACCAGCTCTGCAACCTGTTCAAGTCATCCTGGAGAATCTTGCAATCCTCATCTGTCTCACTTCTCCTCATTAGTTTTGCATCATCAGCAAACATTGACATATAAGACTCAACTCCTGCAGTCAAGTCATTTACATAAATGAGGAATAGTATGGGTCCCAGGACCGATCCTTTAGGCACCCCGCTTGTTACTCTACGCCAGTTCGACTCTTCGCCCCCTTACTGTCACTCTCTGACACGTCTGTCAGGTAATTCCTTACCCATGTTAATGCGTTGCCGTCTACTCCCCCCTGCCCCTCAATTTTTTATAGTGACCTCCTGCACGGTACTGTATCAAAGGCTTTTTGGCAGTCCATAAATATGCAATTTGCCCATCCTTCTCTGTCTTGTCTTATTTCCGCTACCTTACCATAAATCTCCAGGAGGTTCGTCAGGCATGATTTCCCTTCCATAAAGCCATGTTGTTGTTTACTTACAAACCTAATCCTTTCTAGGGGTGCAACTAGTCTTAACCTCATAATTCTTTCAAGTACTTTGCAAGGGATCCTTGTGAGTGACACTGATCTGTGGTTAAATGCCTGTTCTCTATCTCCTTTCTTGTAGATTAGCACCACATGAGCCTTCTTCCAGCAGCGGGGCAAGGGACTCATCAAAGTCCTTTGCAAGAGATTTATTAAAGATTAGCACTAGAGGTATACTGAGGGCCTGTGCTGCTTTTTAACAGTCATAGTGATATTCTATCAGGCCCAATAGCTTTAGCTAAATTTTATGATGTATTCTTACTTCCTCCGCTGTTACCTCAGTATTTAGTAGTGTCTCATCAGAGGCTGCTTCCTCATCTAGCTCTGGGAGCTGTTCAGGCTCTGTAGTGAACACTCCATGAAGGCTGGCATTGACCTCCTCACAAATTTCTTTATCATTTTCTGTATATCAATTCCTGTTACTATTTTGTATGTAGTGATCATATCACCTCTTTTTCTTCTGTCTTCTAATTTTGGCATATTTAATGCCTCTAACCTCTCCTCGTAGCTCTTGCCCTTCAGTTCTGGGAGCCACTTAGTAGCATGTCTTTGCACCTTTTCCAGTTTGTTGATGTGCTTCTTAAGATATGGGCACCACACAACCGCTGCATATTCTAGCTTTGGCCTAACAAAAGTCGTGAACAATTTCTTTAGTATATCGCCATCCATGTATTTAAAAGCAATTCTGCTTTTTTGTGTGTGTGTGTGCAACCCGTTCTCGCAAATTTAATAAGTCAATATTGACTTATTAAATATGTGCATAGGTGACATACTTAACATAATAGTTTCCCTTGAAAAGCTTAATAGAAAACACCGACCTTACCTAACCTACTTAGTATGTTAAGATAAGCATCTTATTGCTTCGTAATTACAATTATTACCTAACCTATACCTATAATAGGTTAAGTAACAATTGTAATTACGAAGCTATAAGATGCGTATTTTAACATACTAAGTAGGTTAGGTAAGGTCGGTGTTTTCTATGAAGCTTTTCAAGGGAAACTATTATGTTTAGTATGTCACCTATGCACGCAACTAATAAGTCAATATTGACTTATTAAATTTGCGAGAACGGGTTGCCACTTACCATCACAGTGAGACGGTCCACTTACCATCACAGTGAGACGGTCCACTTACCATCACAGTGAGACGGGCCACTTACCATCACAGTGAGACGGTCCACTTACCATCACAGTGAGACGGTCCACTTACCAACACAGTGAGACGGACCACTTACCATCACAGTGAGACGGGCCACTTACCATCACAGTGAGACGGGCCACTTACCATCACAGTGAGACGGGCCACTTACCATCACAGTGAGACGGGCCACTTACCATCACAGTGAGACGGGCCACTTACCACCACAGTGAGACGGGCCACTTACCATCACAGTGAGACGGGCCACTTACCATCACAGTGAGACGGGCCACTTACCACCACAGTGAGACGGGCCACTTACCATCACAGTGAGACGAGCCACTTACCATCACAGTGAGACGGGCCACTTACCATCACAGTGAGACGGGCCACTTACCATCACAGTGAGACGGGCCACTTACCATCACAGTGAGACGGGCCACTTACCATCACAGTGAGACGGACCACTTACCATCACAGTGAGACGGGCCACTTACCATCACAGTGAGACGGGCCACTTACCATCACAGTGAGACGGGCCACTTACCATCACAGTGAGACGGGCCACTTACCATCACAGTGGGACGGTCCACTTACCATCACAGTGAGACGGGCCACTTACCATCACAGTGAGACGGGCCACTTACCATCACAGTGAGACGGGCCACTTACCGTCACAGTGAGACGGGCCACTTACCATCACAGTGAGACGGACCACTTACCAATACAGTTCTCGTCGAAATAATAGCTGCTGGGTTCACCGTCAGCCCAGTTGAAGTAAGCTCCGGGTGTTCCGTCCATCCATCTGTTGCCGTCAATGTCGTTCATCATGCCAATCCACAGCCCCGTCTGGCTCAGGTCCTGTCTAGCCACCAGGTCTGCAAGGTCCAGCCTCGTGTACATAGGAATTATTCCACAAACATGAGTCACTAAAATAGCTGAATTATTCGCTTGATATGAAGTGATGTTATTATGCCAGGAGGGGATATACCGTTCGTGCGGTGCCAGTTGGTTGGTTTGTGAACGTTACCTTTACTAAAGCAACCAACCACTTGGGCTGGATGGAAGAACAATGATCTCTCCTTCATGCAGGTCGGCGTTCAATCCCCGACCGTCCAAGTGGTTGGGCATCATTCCTTCCCCCGTCCCATCTCAAAGCCTTATCCTAATCTCTTCCAAGTGCTATATAGTCGTAATGGCTTGGCAATTTCCCCTAATAGTTCCCTGCCTTTACTACATCAATGTGTTCTCAGGTTTAACCCCGTTAGTAATTACGTAAATTCCGTTATTCATAATAAGAGTACAACAGTCACGTCCAAGTGTACGACATTGTCCTCACTAACACAGTAAACACAAGAGTGGAGAAGCAACTCACCGAAAACAAATGACTGCTCCTGTGAAGAGTAGAGGGAGACGAGGTCTGGCGAGGACTGTCCCTCGCCGTACCACTGCTCCAGACACACGGCGCGGGCGTCAGCGAAGGTCAGCTCCTCCAGCTCCAGACGGTAACACTCCCCCGTCACCGGGTTCTCTGTCCAGTCCCAACCGCACGCTGAAGCTGTGGGCAGCGTGGAGGCGTCACACTAGTGTGGGAGTGTGGGAGTGTGGTGTGGCGCCACACCTGGTGTGGTAGCATGGTGTGGCGCCACACCTGGTGTGGTAGCATGGTGTGGCGCCACACTTGGTGTGGTAGCGTGGTGTGGCGCCACACCTGGTGTGGGAGCATGGTGTGGCGGCTCACCTGGTGAGGGAGCATGGTGTGGCGCCACACCTGGTGTGGGAGCATGGTGTGGCGCCACACCTGGTGTGGGAGCATGGTGTGGCGCCACACCTGGTGAGGGAGCATGGTGTGGCGGCTCACCTGGTGTGGGAGCATGGTGTGGCGCCACACCTGGTGTGGTAGCATGGTGTGGCGCCACACCTGGTGAGGGAGCATGGTGTGACTCCACACCTGTTGAGGGAACTTGTGGCGCCACACAGTGTGAGTTTGAAGTACAAAGTAGGAAACTATGAGGATGAATTTAGGTACTTTTTGGTTTTACTTTTGAATGAGGCATATGTTGGACAATTATTTTATTCACTGGTGAGTGAGTTCCATAAACTGGGTTCTTTCCATCCACCTGGGCTCTAGGAGACTCGAACCCTGGACCCCACGTGTGTGAGGCCGATACTCAATTGAATTGACCGAGCTATTGAGTAGTCTTAATAAGGAAAGTTTCCAGAAGCAGCATCCTGCTGCCAAACTGGAGTATTCGACTTTCCCCTGACTACTACTGAAGCTCAGAGGAATTAGTGATCCTCCCCCACTTTATATAAATTGTCATTCAGTAATTTTATTTACTACGTCCTTTTATTTGCATGGAGTGTTTGCACAGATTTAATCTGATTTTGGGAATATGAAAGGAATATATATATTTCTTGTGTGGTGCTCATGGGGTTCTATTACATCTATCAAGGAAAAGTTTCAGATCAAGATTAGCATTTAGGAACAATGTTTTGTACATGTAAATAGTATAAGAGAATGTGTGGAGTGAGTGAATGTTTAGCATGATAATGGATTTAAACAGAGGGGCTGTGTGTTGTCTAAAGACAGTGTTTATTAGAGTTCTGATTGCAGATTTTTGCCGAGTAGTGATGGGCTTAAGGTAATTTGCAGAGGTTGAACCCCATGCACAGACACCGTATGTAAGATTAGGATAGATAGTGCATAGTATGATAAGGAAAGCAGAGTCGGGAACATAATATCTTATTTTAGAAAGTATACTGAACGTTTTTGAGACTTTTTTGGGTTATGTATTGTATGTGGGTGCTGAAGTTGAGTCTCTTGTCTAAGTGTAGTCCAAGGAACTTTCAGTCATTTTTATTTCTAATGTTAACATTGTCTATCTGAAATTGAATTTGATTTGATAATTTGCTCCCAAATAAAATGTTCTGGATTTTTTCTATGTTTAGTGTGAGTTTGTTGGTTGACATCCATGAGTGGACTTTTGTTACGGTATCGACACCATCATTGGAGTGTGGAGTGGCAATTCCAACGCCATCTATGGATCTGCACTCCAACTTCTCTAGTATTGGACGATATGTAGACAACGCCATCTGGTGGTGGTGGCGTTGCAGTAGAGAATGACTCCGGTTTCCTGCCTTAGTTAGAAAATGAGGTCGATGTGGATGACTTCTGGTGGGTGACGTATCAAGACCAGCACCATCTAGGTTGTAGCAACGAGCACAATATCAACTCCCCGGTGAACAAGTGCTACCTCATGGTTTCCCCAGTGTACTGTACATCTAATTAATGACGTTTTTATGTCCACAGAAGTGGCATGTGGAGGCAGTGGTACTGAGGAAGGAAGTTACCTTGGGCAGTCCACGAACCCTTAGCTTTGTCCTGCAAGAAGACTAAGTAGCCGCCGTCGATCTAAGCAGTGTGTTAGCTGCTGGTATAGCAGTGTTGCAGATCGGCGTACCCGGGATTGGCTATTAAGGGTTACGGAAGATAGTGATGTGCCTATAGTGAAGCGCTGCTAGTAAGCTGCTAGAGGCTTCTGCCAGGGGGTTAGCTACCACTGTATAAGTTAGTTTGGGACCCCTGTCAGCATGTCGCTGAAGCCCTCTGCCAGTGAGTAGCTGGAGAGTGAAGGTGGGGTGTAGACACATCGTGATACTGTGTGGGTGGACTGGCCCATGTAGAAGGTGAACTCGCCAGTACAAGTGGACTAGGTACTGGGACTGTGAAATAACTGGAGTTGATGAACACTGCTAAAGTATTTGTGTCCTGCGTGAAAGAGATCGCTATTGTACATAAGTGCAAATATTCTTAAATATTAATATATATTGGTGAAGGGAATTGAGTATCGCTTCTCCCCCCCCCCCTCCTCCTTTATTTATGCACTGCGCTACTGCTTGACATAGCCAGTTTCTTGAAAGCCTACTACCGACTTGGGGTCGGATACACTAAGAAGTTATAACATCAAGAACCCAGTTACTGGCCCATAGCGGCCGTAACAAGTTTTTAAATTCATTATTTAATATTATTTTGTGTGTGTGTGGGTTGTGGTCAGAATATATGAAAGTAGTATCCTCAGCAAATAGTATAGGTTTAAGAATGTTAAAAGACATTTGACAAATCATTGATGTATATAAGAAATAGGAGAGGTCCTAAGATGCTGTCCTGTGGTACTCCTGCTGTTCATGGTAGAGTGGGGGAGGTTACGTTATTGATGGCTACATATTGGTGTCTGTCACTGAGATAGGAACGAATAAAGTTCAGAACAAGACCTCAGATACCAAAGTGGCGAAGTTTAAGAGGTATTTATGGTTTACAGTATCAAAGGCCTTTCTGAAATCAATGAAGAGGCCAATTGAGAACTCATTTTTGTCAAGGGCTGTGTAGATTATATTAACCAGACTAATATTGGTATCATTGGTACTCTTTTTGGAAACGGAAGCCAAACTGACATGGACATAATATGTTGAGTTTTTCTAAGTAGGAATAGAGCTGTTTGAAAATAATTTGCTCTAAAATATTTGAAAGTATAGGTAGATGTGATATCGGTTTGTAATTGTTTTGAGCTGTCTCGCCTCCTTTATGAACT
The DNA here is from genome assembly GCF_040958095.1 of Procambarus clarkii. NCBI lineage: Eukaryota > Metazoa > Arthropoda > Malacostraca > Decapoda > Cambaridae > Procambarus > Procambarus clarkii. Next base: position 12,890,978 of record NC_091198.1, read on the forward strand.
GGCGACACTCTTGCTTTTTTGAAGGATATCAGGAAAAGAATAACACTCTAGAGATTTGTTGAATAACAGAGCTATGGGTGATGCAAGAGCAGGGGCAGTACTCGTATATACCATAGATGGAATTTCATTAATGTTCCCAGCTTTGGTTTTAAGCGATTGAATGATGGACATAATATTTGTCGGGCTGACTGGTAAAAGGAGTAGAGAGTTAGGATAGCTGCCTGTGAGATATGTAGTAACATGTGTCTGGGTCTGGGGGATTTTTCTGGCAAGGTTACCACCAACTGATGAAAATAAACAAGTAAATTTAGATGCCGTTTGAAAGTCTGCTGCAACATCTGAAGAATAAGGTAATTTTCATTAAATTTTCTTTTTTTGTTACATGATTGTTGTTCATGATAAGTTGAAGCGTGAAGGAAGGTAAAGCAGGTGAGTGTAGAGGAGACTCACTGTCTGGCTGGGCTGTGGTGGTGGTGATGGTGCCGATGGGGGTGGTGGAGGCCGCCATCTTGCATGTGTACGGTAACGTTTGGTCGCAAGGAAAGTCGTTCCATTTGCCTGTATCTTCCAGCATCTGGACGCAGTTCTCGTTGCCAGAGGGTTCTCCTAGGTAATAATGTCTTCAGCATTAACTACAAAACATAATGACAGACGAAAGTGTTTCATATTCTTACTGGTATTCATCTTACTCACTAATCATACTCACACTCATTACCTCCTTATGTATTAATTCTTACCATAATGATTTAAATACTTACATTTGAATTATTAACGCTCATATATTTCCTTCAAAAAATAACAAATAATAATTTAATCAATATGCATTAATCATATAATTAAAATTCCAGTTAAGATCCCATTAGAGAAGGTAATTAAGATCATGGCCAGGAGACCAGAGTCATCAGCCACACACAGCAGGTGTCGTCACTTCACTCAAGAGACGTAACCAGTACTAACGTGGCCTGACATCCTTACCGACATTCCAGTTGGTGATCGTGAGGCTGGAACCGTCGCTCCAGCGCCAAGCGTCAGGAGACTGGCGTTCATTCAAGCCAAGCCAACTTCCCCCTCCCTGGCGGTCTGCAGGAGGAGGAAAGAACGTTCTCAAGTGTACTGTGTAGGTAAAGGTTAAGAATGCCCAGGAGGACATGTGTCAGTTCAATGTTCCACACTAGACAACATCACGAGGCTAAACAGCTCCTCATAAGAGGTGTACCCACCGTGTACAAAATCTTGTTCTGTCCAGGTGTGGATGGAGACGAGCTTGGCGTTTTGGGAGGAGCAGGCAGAGGAGGCGGCTGTCCACGTCATCTCTTGAGTGCTGAACAGGAAGCAGTGGTCGCCGTTCTGTTCCCAGCCATCTGGACAGTACCGTTCATCTGCGCCACAAACATATACCTTTACCACTTTGAATTACTCTTAAATAATGTTTGAATTACTCTTAAATAATATATATATATATATATATATATATATATATATATATATATATATATATATATATATATATATATATATATATATATACATATATATATATATACATATATATATATATATATACATATATATATATATATATATACATATATATATAAATATATATACATATATATATATATATATATATACATATATATATATATATATACATATATATATATATATATATATATATATACATATATATATATATATATATATATATATATATATATATATACATATATATATACATATATATATATATATATATATATATATATATATATATATATATATATATATATATATATATGTATATATATATATATATATATATGTATATATATTTATATATATATGTATATATATATATATATATATGTTGCGACCGGTGTTCGAAATCTGCAGGACTGCCACGATGATGATCGGCATATCCTTGATGCCCAAGGCCATTCTGTTCTCCAGGTTGACTCGTTTACTCGTCCCCCTCGTGGTTGTCGCCGTCAACCCCTTCGGGTTGTGAAGATTACCTTTGATGGTAGGACCCTTCCATCCTCTGTCATTCTTGCAGGTGCCAGGTGCTCTGTCCAGTACATTCCTTCTCATAGGCTTTGTAACAAGTGCTGGAGGTTTGGGCATGGTGCCCTCCTCTGCTCTGGGACTGACTCTCTCTGTCCTTTGTGTGGGGACGAAAGTCACTCTAAGTCGGAGTGCACTTCTCCCCAGGTTTGCTGCCTCAACTGCAGTGAGGCCCATCCTACCTTCTCCCGTGCCTGTATCCATTACAAGCTTGAGGCAGCCGTCCTCAACTTGAAGCACTGGGAGCGTTTATCTTTTCCTGAGGCGAGGCGCCAGATTCACCGGCTCCCGCCTAATGCTAACGTCTCTTATGCTCGCGAGTTGTGCTCTTCCTCTCCTTGTCCTTCCCACCTTCCTCAGACCCACAACCGTTTCCGGGCCTTGGACCCTGATACGCCCACTGCCCCCTCCTCTGTTCCCTTGAGTTCTGTCCCGAAGGATCCCCCTCCTGGTCCTCTATCTGGGGTTCCCCTTCTTTCTGCCCGGTCTGTCGTGACTCCTGTGTCTTCTTCCTCGTCTCTTTCCGATCCTCCTTCCCATCCTTCTCCTCCATCTATTGACTCTCCCCGCCGCCTGTCAGTGCAGGCTGATGTCCATCGCTCTCCTACCGGCCGTCGTGTGTGCTCTCGTTCAGCTTCTCCTGTTGAGACACTGGAATCCGTTGCCCAGTACGTAGTTGCTGGGACACCAGTCTCTTTAAGTCAGAAGCGTAAGCCTGGTTCCTCTCTTTCCTCTTCCCCGGTGGATAAGAAGGCTTCGCTTTCTTCCTCGGCCCCTACTTCTGATTCTATCGCCCCTTCCCCTCCCATTTCGGTGGTTGCGCCCCCTGTTCCTGCTATGGAGGTTTCTTTGGCCCCCACTTCCCTCTCGGTTGTTGCCCTTGCTGCGGTGCACTCCCCTCTTTCTACTCCACCTCTTCCTGCTACTGTCCTTGACTACTCCTCTCGGTAGCCTCCTCCTCTTCCTCCTCCTCCGGACCCCACCTGTCCACCTCTGGCCTGTTCTCCTGCTTTCTTCCCTCCGTCTTTGCTCAGTTTACCCATGCCCCCTAACCCTGACTTTGCTGACCCTGATCTTGACCTTGATCTTCTTTAACGTGCTATGTTGCTCTTTTGCCTTTGTTTCTTCCTTGTTCGCTGTCGTTGTCCTTTCTCTTCTCTTCTCTTCGATGTCTATTCTTCAATGGAACGTTCGGGGTTATTATGCCAATTTCCTTGAACTCCAATTTCTGATTTTGCGATTTTCACCCCTTTGTGTCTGTCTCCAGGAGCCGATGCTTGGTGCTCGTCCTGGTCGCTTTCGTGGCTATTCCTTTCTCCCCCCCCTCTTAACTCTTCTGCTCTCTTGATTCGCTCTGATGTTCCCTTTGTCCCCTTACTTTTTCCTTCGCCTCTCCATTGTTCTGCTGCTCGTATCTTTGTGGGGAAATGGTACACTGTTTGTTCCATTTATCTTCCCCCGAGTGTCCCGCTTTCTCTTCCTGATCTGAAACACTTACTGGACTCCTTGCCTGAGCCTGTGCTCCTGCTGGGTGATTTCAATTGTCGTCATTCCCTTTGGGGTGATGTTCTGACGAACACCCGGGGTCGCCTTCTTGAGCCGTTTATCCTCTCTTCTTCCCTGTCTCTTCTGAATTCTGGTGAGCCCACGCATTTGGACTCTCGGACTCGCACCCTTTCCTGTCTTGATCTTTCTCTTTGCTCGTCTTCTCTTTACTTAGATTTCACGTGGCAGGTTCTTGATGACTTCCATGGCAGTGACCATTTCCCCATCCTTTTACATTTTTCTCTTTTCGCCCTCCCCTCTCCTTCCCTAGGAGGCAGTTTGCGAAACCGGACTGGAACGTCTTTACCCTCAGTGCTACTCTGACCTCTCCCTTCTGCCTCTCCCTCGCTCTCTCCTCCTTTTTCATGACACTGTCTTCGATGCTGCCTTCCGCTCTATTCCTCGCTCTTCCTTTCGGGGTCCACGAAAGTGCGTTCCCTGGTGGAATGCAGACTGTGCTCGGCCTGTCCGCTGTAAGCGTGCAGCCTGGAAGAGACACCGCCGTCGGCAGACGGCCGATTCTTTTCTTTCGGAAGGCAGGTGAGGTGGCCCGTAGGGCCATCCGTACGGCTAAACGTGAATGTTGGGCATTTTAAGTTTCCACCATTACGTCCGAAACTCCTCTGCCACAGATCTGGAAGCGTATCCACAAGATAGTGGGTAAGTTCGTTCCCGATGTTGCACCGGTCCTTCACCTCCATGGTACTCTTGTGGCGGACCTGTTGCAGGTCGCTACCAAACTGGGTTCCCACTTTTCTTCTGTTAGCTTTGGTCTTCATCTTCCTCAATCTTTCCTTCTTCGTAAACCTGTCCTTGTGTCTCGTCCTTTAGATTTCTGCACTCATCTTCGACTTCCCTATAACGATCCCTTCTCTCTCTCTGAACTTCGTTCTGCCCTGGCCCTCTGCGGTTCTACGGCGGCGGGCTCCGATGGTATTCATTCTGAGATGCTTCGCCATCTCCCTCCGTGCACGTCTCAGTATTTACTGAGTCTGTATAATCGGATCTGGGAGTTGTCGTCAGTCCCTGAGGACTGGCTCGACGCCGTTGTCCTCCCTGTATGCAAACCAGGGTCTCTGGGAACATCCCCTAAGGACTTTCGCCCTATTGCCCTCACAAGTTGTGTCTGCAAACTCTTTGAACGTATGGTTAACGTTCGTCTGATGTGGTTCCTGGAACACCATTACTTCCTCTCCCCATTTCAATTTGGTTTCCGCAAGTTCCGCACGACAGATGTCCTGGTGAACTTGGTCTATATTCGTACTGCTTTTGCTGCGAAGACCTCCGTTGTTGCCGTCCTTTTTGACCTGGAAAGACTTACGACACCACTTGGCGATATCATATTCTATCCCAGCTTCATTCTTTTTGCCTTTCGTGTCATCTCCCTCTCTTTCTCCGCAGCTTCCTCTCTCGTCGTTCCTTTTGGGTGCAGCTTGGTACCGCTCTCTCTGCCTCTTTTCAGCAATACGAAGGTGTGCCCCAGGGTAGTGTTCTGAGCACTACTATTTTTCTGGTTGCCATCAATAGTCTTCTTTCCTCTCTTCCTTCAGGCGTCTTCTCCGCTCTATACGTCGATGATCTTACTCTTTGCTGTCAGGGTGATGACTCTCCTCTCTTTTGACGCCGGCTTCAACTTGCGATTGATGCCGTGTCGTCTTGAGCCACCGATCATGGCTTCAAGTTCTCTACTACTAAGGCTTGTGCCATGACTTTTACTCGGAAACGGGTCGTTCTTCGTCCCTCTTTGTCACTTTATGGTCATCCCCTTGAGTACAAAGATTCCGCGAAGCTTTTGGGGTTATTCCTTGACACTCGTTTGTCTTGGTCTCTCCATATCTCTTACCTCCGTGTTGAGTGCTCTAAGGCCCTTGCCCTCCTTCGGGTATTGTCCCATACTTCTTGGGGAGCGGATAGGCGCACTCTTCTTGCTTTACATTCCTCTCTCGTCCTGTCTAAGCTCGATTATGGTTGCCCTGCTTACTTGTCTGCTTCTCCTTCTACTCTTCGCCGTCTTGATGCTTTGCACCATACTGGGTTGCGCCTCAGTTCTGGTGCCTTTCGTTCGACTCCCGTCCTCAGCTTGTATGTTGACACTGGCTTCCTGTCTCTCCAGGACCGCCGTGATCGCTATTGTCTTCGCTATCTTGCGACAAACCACACGGCACCTCGGATGCATTTCCGACGATTCCTTTCAAATAAAAGGGGTGGCGCCGAGGAAAATAAGACTCGCGTCCCTACCAAAAACACTACTGTCTTCGCTATCTTGCGTGGTCCTTGCAACATCCCTCCTCTCGCCTCTGTCGTGCTTTAAATTTTACCCCTCCTGCGGTTCCTGTTCCTCTTCACCACCTCCCTCTTTCTGTCCGGTTATCTCGCTTACAGGCTTCTCTTTCCGTTCGTATTTCTAATGTTTCTCCTCGTGTAGTTCCTTCTTTGCCCCCGTGGAGAGTCCCCTTTCCACAGTTTTGTACATTCTTGACCCGCATCACTAAAGCTTTTACCCCTCCTATGGTTCTAAAACGCCTTTTCCTTGAGCACTTTTCTTCTCACTCCCGCTCCGTTTCCGTCTTCACCGATGGGTCTAAGTCTGCGGACGGTGTTGGCTACTCTGTTGTTTTTCCTGATCGCACTTATATGTGTCGCTTGCCTCCGGAGACAGCTCCGCTGTCTTCACAGTGGAGTTTTATGCTATTCTCTATGCTCTTCGTCTCATGCTTTCTCATTGTCAGTCTTCCTTTGTGGTTGTTGTTGACTCTCGTAGTGCCCTCATGGCTCTCGGGTCCTTTAATCCGGTTCTTCCAGTAGTTGTCGAGATCCAGCATTGGCTGTTTCTTGTTCACAGTAAATTTAAATTGGTTGAGTTTTGTTGGGTTCCCAGCCATATTGGTGTTTCTTTAAATGAGCGTACGGATGCTGCCGCCAGGGAAGCCGTCCGCTCTTGTCACATCTCTCGTAAAGGTATTCCTTATTCCGACTTTTACCAGGTTATCCATTCCTCAGTCCTTACCCGTTGGCAGGCTTGTTGGTCGTCTGTTACTGGTAACAAACTACGTTCTCTTTAAGGTTGTGTCCTCGTGGAAAGCCTCCTGCCACCGTAACCGGCGATGGGAAACGGCTCTGGCGAAGTTGCGTATCACTTGATGGAGTTGGTCACTTGATGGAGCACCGCCCTGCTACTTATTGTCTTAATTGCATTGTCCCTCTTACGGTCGTGCATGTTCTTCTTGAATGTCCTGACTTCCAGGACGAGCATGTGTCTTGTTTCCCGACCGCCCCTCACGGTCACCTGTCCCTCAATAGAATTCTTGGTGACTCAGATACTTTTGATATCATTCGCCTTATGCGTTTTTATTCTCGTATTGGCATCCTTGGTAATATTTAGCGGCCTCTGATTATTCTGCACATTTGATGGTGCTACATAGCCTTCCCGGTTTGGTGCCTTCTATTGATAATTACTTACAACCGCAGTCCTCCCACCCATTCCCCCCTCCCCTGTCCCCTCGTCCCCCCAATTATACCCTATTCCCCTGGAATACACGTGGACCGATGGTACAATCATGAACCTAGTACAGAAACCATAATACCTCCAATAAAACTATATTACAAATCAACCATGCACAGTGATCATAAAAAGAAGAAAGAATAATGAAAGAAATAATCCGTAAAGGAGTAAAAAGCATTACACCTAACCAAAATATAGACCTGATCATATTCTACAAAACAAAGAAGACTACCGACCTCCTTATCAAAAAAGGCCGAAGCCGACGGAGAACCCTCTACAGCAGTCAAGCGTTGTATACATGTACACTTGCCCCCATGAAGGATGTAACCTTCAATCTAAGTACATAGGTATGACGTCGACCAAGCTGACGAGGCGTTTGACCTGTCATCTTCAATCCGGTGCCCCCAGAAATCCCATGAGAGAAGCCTATGACATTACCCCTAACAAGAAAAATGTTGAATAAAAATACTTGAATAAAAGACAAAACCCAAGATGTAAGAAGATTACAAATTCTTGAAGCAATTCATATAAAAATAGAACAACCTACCATGAACACCCAAATTTCGGAACTATTTACTTTACCCACCATGAGAGTAAGAACAAGACCGGAACATAACGATGCCAACACACAAGACACTGCTTAACATAATAGGCCTATTACATCTAATTAATCGTTGTATGTGCCCCTATTTGTCCCCTTATTCCACTTATGTTTTCACCTGGCTCCGTACTGGTATAAATCTACCGAGAGTTATAGTTTATCACTTGAGAATGAACCATGTAGGTTCGAAACATCGTGCGATTTTATAATAAGTGCAATATATTCTTCAGTTATTCACTCCCTTTTCTTCACACTGAAAACGAACATGACTTTTGATGAACTCCTCTTCCAGCCAATCCCTGATGCTAGAAGACTAGTAAGAGGGATAGAAGCCCGAAATCAGAAAATAGTTAATACGGAATATGCTGTCATATTCAATGAACACCTTCCTTACAAATTTTGGTTCCGTGGAAATGAGACGGAACCAACAGGCGCAAGTTGGGCAACCAACTTGCTCTTACAGTACCTCAGTGTGGCAATCAAGAGAGTAAATGCCCAGTGTATCCTTGACTCTTGCCAGCGATCTAGGTAGTTCGAAGAACTTTAATGTCTATGAAATATTTCATTATAACTAATGTTTTATATAATTAAGATAAACAGACGTTGGGATGATAGACGAAGGCAATGTAGTGCATACACATGGAAGCCTTCAGTGCTCCTTCGAATCCCTCTGGGGATAAGAGTGCCTATTATTCCAACCGAGATGGTGCCCTATATATACAGTATATATATGTGCACCAAGGGTGAGGGACCTCACCAGACGTGCCAAGGGTGAGGGACCTCACCAGACGTGCCAAGGGTGAGGGACCTCACAAGACGTACCAAGGATGAGGGACCTCAATAGACGTACCTAGGGTGAGGGACCTCACCAGACGTGCCAAGGGTGAGGGACCTCACCAGACGTACCAAGGGTGAGGGACCTCACCAGACGTACCAAGGGTGAGGGACCTCACCAGACGTACCAAGGGTGAGGGACCTCACCAGACGTACCAAGGGTGAGGGACCTCACCAGACGTGCCAAGGGTGAGGGACCTCACCAGACGTGCCAAGGGTGAGGGACCTCACAAGACGTACCAAGGATGAGGGACCTCACCAGACGTACCTAGGGTGAGGGACCTCACCAGACGTGCCAAGGGTGAGGGACCTCACCAGACGTGCCAAGGGTGAGGGACCTCACAAGACGTACCAAGGATGAGGGACCTCAATAGACGTACCTAGGGTGAGGGACCTCACCAGACGTGCCAAGGGTGAGGGACCTCACCAGACGTACCAAGGGTGAGGGACCTCACCAGACGTACCAAGGGTGAGGGACCTCACCAGACGTACCAAGGGTGAGGGACCTCACCAGACGTACCAAGGGTGAGGGACCTCACCAGACGTGCCAAGGGTGAGGGACCTCACCAGACGTGCCAAGGGTGAGGGACCTCACAAGACGTACCAAGGATGAGGGACCTCACCAGACGTACCTAGGGTGAGGGACCTCACCAGACGTGCCAAGGGTGAGGGACCTCACCAGAGGTACCAAGGGTGAGGGACCTCACCAGACGTACCAAGGGTGAGGGACCTCACCAGACGTACCAAGGGTGAGGGACCTCACCAGACGTACCAAGGGTGAGGGACCTCACCAGACGTACCAAGGGTGAGGGACCTCACCAGACGTACCAAGGGTGAGGGACCTCACCAGACGTACCAAGGGTGAGGGACCTCACCAGACGTACCTAGGGTGAGGGACCTCACCAGACGTACCAAGGATGAGGGACCTCACAAGACGTACCAAGGGTGAGGGACCTCACAAGACGTACCAAGGACGCAGGACTCACCAGAGGCACCAAGGACGCAGGACTCACCAGAGGCACCAAGGACGCAGGACTCACCAGAGGCACCAAGGATGCAGGACTCACCAGAGGCACCAAGGATGAGGACCTCACCAGAGGCACCAAGGATGCAGGACTCACCAGAGGCACCAAGGATGAGGACCTCACCAGAGGCACCAAGGATGCAGGACTCACCAGAGGCACCAAGGATGAGGACCTCACCAGAGGCACCAAGGATGCAGGACTCAACAGAGGCACCAAGGACGCAGGACTCACCAGAGGCACCAAGGATGCAGGACTCAACAGAGGCACCAAGGACGCAGGACTCACCAGAGGCACCAAGGATGAGGACCTCACCAGAGGCACCAAGGATGCAGGACTCACCAGAGGCACCAAGGATGAGGACCTCACCAGAGGCACCAAGGATGCAGGACTCAACAGAGGCACCAAGGACGCAGGACTCACCAGAAGCACCAAGGATGCAGGACTCAACAGAGGCACCAAGGACGCAGGACTCACCAGAGGCACCAAGGATGCAGGACTCAACAGAGGCACCAAGGACGCAGGACTCACCAGAGGCACCAAGGATGAGGACCTCACCAGAGGCACCAAGGATGCAGGACTCACCAGAGGCACCAAGGATGCAGGACTCACCAGAGGCACCAAGGATGCAGGACTCAACAGAGGCACCAAGGATGCAGGACTCATCAGAGGCACCAAGGATGCAGGACTCACCAGAGGCACCAAGGATGCAGGACTCACCAGAGGCACCATGGATGCAGGACTCACCAGAGGCACCAAGGATGCAGGACTCACCAGAGGCACCAAGGATGCAGGACTCACCAGAGGCACCAAGGATGAGGACCTCACCAGAGGCACCATGGATGCAGGACTCACCAGAGGCACCATGGATGCAGGACTCACCAGAGGCACCAAGGATGCAGGACTCACCAGAGGCACCAAGGATGCAGGACTCACCAGAGGCACCAAGGATGCAGGACTCACCAGAGGCACCAAGGATGCAGGACTCACCAGAGGCACCAAGGATGAGGACCTCACCAGAGGCACCATGGATGCAGGACTCACCAGAGGCACCAAGGATGCAGGACTCACCAGAGGCACCAAGGATGCAGGACTCACCAGAGGCACCAAGGATGCAGGACTCACCAGAGGCACCAAGGATGAGGACCTCACCAGAGGCACCATGGATGCAGGACTCACCAGAGGGAGGGATGAGGATGACAGGGGTGCCAGCTGGCACCTCGCAGGCGTAGTGCCGGGGGACGAGACAGTCAGTTGGCACCCAGGACGACGTCGGGATAGTCAGCGCCGACTCTGCTCACACAAAACATTTATTTAAGCCATTATCTTATTACTGAATCAATAAATAATTTTAAGAATCAATAGGTTTAATATTCAGCAAATTAAGACGACACTTGTTTAATAAGATGTTTTTGTTGGATAAATTTTAAGGAGTGTTATCTCAGTCTTACTCACTCACTCACTCACTCACTTACTCACTCACTCACTCACTCACCACCAATCTCAAAGAAGACACATTGTTGATCCTGCGCACTGAGAGCGTCAGTTCTGTCTTGAGCCGTCATCTTGGTGAAGTTCTTACTGTCCATAGTAGTCCCGTCCGTCCAGTAGATGTTGTCACTCGGTTTACCTGTCCAAATCCAAATTACCTGTCTATTTACCAATCCACATTTCAGAGAAAGTTGTGTAAATGTTAATGTTCTTTCTTTAAGTGTAAGACACTTTAGTGTGAAGGTCTTCCTTATTCCTTACACGAGACAAAGTAATGAGGACTATGGCATATATCAGCCATAGAAATGGCAGATATATCGTGCCAAGATGGGACTATATCTTTGTGGTTACCACTAAGTGAGTATTATCCTGGCAGTGACCTTATCCAGCCGAGTGATCAACCCACTAAATTATATAATGACTCACTGTAAAGACCAATCCAGAGCTGGTCTGACTCCGGGATGTGGCTGTAGAAGAAGGCGTCCTCCTGCTCAGTGTCGAGGACGACCAGGGCGGCGCCGACGGCTTCGCAGGTACTCTTGGCGTCCTGCCACACTACCAGGTCCTCCACCTCCGTGTTGAAGTAGTAGCAGGAGTTCTCGAACACCTCCCAGCCCGGCAGACACGCGCCTGTGCTCACACCAATGTTCCGTTATGGCTGGGTCCTCGGGAAGTGTGTGTGTGTGTGTTCGCGCGAGCGAAGGAGGTCGGTACTAGCACTTAACTCAGAGTAATGATTCTAGTTGTTGGAAACAGACGAGAGCAAACTCCCAGAATCAAGCTGATAGTACAACTATGCCAGCACCAACTTCAATACCATATCAAGCCAGCACAACTTCAATACCAAATCAAGCCAGCCCCAACTTCCATACCACATCAAGCCAGCCCCAACTTCTATACCACATCAAGCCAGCACCAACTTCTATACCACATCAAGCCAGCACCAACTTTTATACCAATCAAGCCAGCACCAACTTCTATACCACATCAAGCCAGCACCAACTTTTATACCACATCAAGCCAGCACCAACTTCTATACCACATCAAGCCAGCACCAACTTCTATACCACATCAAGCCAGCACCAACTTTTATACCACATCAAGCCAGCACCAACTTTTATACCACATCAAGCCAGCACCAACTTCTATACCACATCAAGCCAGCACTACCAACTATACCACATCAAGCCAGCACCACCTACTATACCACATGAAGCCAGCACCACCCTCTATACCACATCAAGCCAGCACCACCCTCTATACCACATCAAGCCAGCACCACCCTCTATACCACATCAAGCCAGCACCACTTCCTATGCCACATCATGCCAGCACCACCTACTATACCACATCAAGCCAGCACCACCTTCTATACCACATCAAGCCAGCACCACCCTCTATACCACATCAAGCCAGCACCACCTTCTATACCACATCAAGCCAGCACCACTTCCTATACCACATCAAGCCAGAACCACCTTCTATACCACATTAAGCCAGCACCACCCTCTATACCACATCAAGCCAGCACCACCTTCAATGTCATATGAAGCCAGCACCACGTTCTATACCACATCAAGCCAGCACCACCCTCTATACCACATCAAGCCAGCACCACGTTCTATACCACATGAAGCCAGCACCACCAATACCACATCAAGCCAGCACCACCCTCTATACCACATCAAGCCAGCACCACCTTCAATATCATATGAAGCCAGCACCACCTTCTGTACCACTTAAAGCCAGCACCACCTACTATACCACATCAAGTCAGCACCACCTTCTATACCACATAAAGCCAGTACCACCTTCTATACCATATGAAGCCAGCCTCACCTTCTATACCACATGAAGCCAGCACCACGTTCTATACCACATGAAGCCAGCACCTCATATACCACATCAAGCCAGCACTACCAACTATACCACATCAAGCCAGCACCATCTTCTATACCACGTCAAGCCAGCACCACCTTCTATACCACATCAAGTCAGAACCACCCTCTATACCACATCAAGCCAGAACCACCCTCTATACCACATCAAGCCAGAACCACCTTCTATACCACATCAAACTAGCACCACCTTCTATACCACATCAAGCCAGCACCACTTCCTATACCAAATCAAGCCAGCACCACTTCCTATACTACACCATGCCAGCACCACTTCCTATAACACATCAAGCCAGCACCAATTCCTATACCACATCAAGCCAGCACCATCTACTATACCACATCAGAACAAGACTCCGTTCCAATATAGAAGCATCAAGAAATATGGACCAATAGGCTTTCTACAATCACTTCCATTCAATACCCATTGTTTCTTGTTCTGTCTTGTGTTTAGGAATTTAATACCCTATTAATACCACCTCACCCCATCCACCTCACTCAAATGTAGATATAAACAAATCGAAGATGTGTAAGTTCTATTCAGTTGTGTATGTGTAAACTAAAGTCTTTGAAAATGTAATAAGTTTTACGAAACGCGCTCAAGTGTCGCGTCAGACTAGAAATAAAAATGAATTTTGGAGAATTGATTTTTGAATTACCACCAACAGTGAAAAGAAACGTACGAAAGATCGAGAAAATTTGTGTTAGAATTATTAATCTTACTTTTTCGGTCATATATAATATATATATATATATATATATATATATATATATATATATATATATATATATATATATATATATATATATATATATGTCGTACCTAGTAGCCAGAACGCACTTCTCGGCCTACTATGCAAGGCCCGATTTGCCTAATAAGCCAAGTTTTCTTGAATTATTTGTTTTTCGACTACCTAACCTACCTAACCTAACCTAACCTAACTTTTTCGGTTACCTAACCTAACCTAACCTATAAAGATAGGTTAGGTTAGGTAGGGTTGGTTAGGTTCGGTCATATATCTACGTTAATTTTAACTCCAATAAAATAAAATTGACCTCATACATAATGAAATGGGTAGCTTTATCATTTCATAAGAAAAAAATTAGAAAAAATATATTAATTCAGGAAAACTTGGCTTATTAGGCAAATCGGGCCTTGAATAGTAGGCCAAAAAGTGAGTTCTGGCTACTAGGTACGACATATATATATATATATATATATATATATATATATATATATATATATATATATATATATATATATATATATATATATATATATATATATATATATATATATATAAGGTGAAAACATGGGGGGATACATAAGGGATAAATGGGGGGTGAAACATAAGAATAGAGGTAACTGCAGAAGGCTTATTGGCCCATACGAGGCAGCTCCTATCTACATACAAAGATTAATCCAGTGTAATTGGCCTGTTATGTTGAACATTGTCTTCTGTGTTAGCATCGTTATGTTCTGGTCTTGTCCTTACTCTCATGGTGGGTAGAGTAAATAGTTCCGTGATTTGGGTGTTCATGGTAGGTTGTTCTATTCTTATGTGAATTGCTTCAAGAATTTGTAATCTTCTTGCATCTTGAGTTTTGTCTATTATACAGGTATTCTTGTTCAACATTTCTCTTGTTAACAAGAGAAATGATTTGGGTGATCATGTTAGGTTGTTCTATTCTTATGTGAATTGCTTCAAGAATTTGTAATCTTCTTGCATCATATATATATATATATATATATATATATATATATATATATATATATATATATATATATATATATATATATATATATATATATATATATATATATATGCGAACAAGCCTGAATGGTCCCCAGGACAATATGCAACTGAAAACTCACACCCCAGAAGTGACTCGAACCCATACTCCCAGGAGCAACGCAACTGGTATGTACAAGACGCCTTAATCCACTTGACCATCACGACCGGACAGAATGAGGTGATAGCCGAGGCTATTTGAACCACCCCACCGCCGGCACTCGGATAGTAATCTTGGGCATAGCATTTTACCAAATCACCTCATTCTTTGGGGCACACGTGAGGAACACAAATGCGAACAAGCCTGAATGGTCCCCAGGACAATATGCAACTGAAAACTCACACCCCAGAAGTGACTCGAACCCATACTCCCAGGAGCAACGCAACTGGTATGTACAAGACGCCTTAATCCACTTGACCATCACGACCGGACAGAATGAGGTGATAGCCGAGGCTATTTGAACCACCCCACCGCCGGCACTCGGATAGTAATCTTGGGCATAGCATTTTACCAAATCACCTCATTCTTTGGGGCACACGTGAGGAACACAAATGCGAACAAGCCTGAATGGTCCCCAGGACAATATGCAACTGAAAACTCACACCCCAGAAGTGACTCGAACCCATACTCCCAGGAGCAACGCAACTGGTATGACCAAGACGCCTTAATCCACTTGACCATCACGACCGGACAGAATGAGGTGATAGCCGAGGCTATTTGAACCACCCCACCGCCGGCACTCGGATAGTAATCTTGGGCATAGCATTTTACCAAATCACCTCATTCTTTGGGGCACACGTGAGGAACACAAATGCGAACAAGCCTGAATGGTCCCCAGGACAATATGCAACTGAAAACTCACACCCCAGAAGTGACTTGAACCCATACTCCCAGGAGCAACGCAACTGGTATGTACAAGACGCCTTAATCCACTTGACCATCACGACCGGACAGAATGAGGTGATAGCCGAGGCTATTTGAACCACCCCACCGCCGGCACTCGGATAGTAATCTTGGGCATAGCATTTTACCAAATCACCTCATTCTTTGGGGCACACGTGAGGAACACAAATGCGAACAAGCCTGAATGGTCCCCAGGACAATATGCAACTGAAAACTCACACCCCAGAAGTGACTCGAACCCATACTCCCAGGAGCAACGCAACTAGTATGTACAAGACGCCTTAATCCACTTGACCATCACGCCCGGACAGAATGAGGTGATAGCCGAGGCTATTTGAACCACCCCACCGCCGGCACTCGGATAGTAATCTTGGGCATAGCATTTTACCAAATCACCTCATTCTTTGGGGCACACGTGAGGAACACAAATGCGAACAAGCCTGAATGGTCCCCAGGACAATATGCAACTGAAAACTCACACCCCAGAAGTGACTCGATAGCCTCGGCTATCACCTCATTCTGTCCGGTCGTGATGGTCAAGTGGATTAAGGCGTCTTGTACATACCAGTTGCGTTGCTCCTGGGAGTATGGGTTCGAGTCACTTCTGGGGGTGTGAGTTTTCAGTTGCATATTGTCCTGGGGACCATTCAGGCTTGTTCGCATTTGTGTTCCTCACGTGTGCCCCAAAGAATGAGGTGATTTGGTAAAATGCTATGCCCAAGATTACTATCCGAGTGCCGGCGGTGGGGTGGTTCAAATAGCCTCGGCTATCACCTCATTCTGTCCGGTCGTGATGGTCAAGTGGATTAAGGCGTCTTGTACATACCAGTTGCGTTGCTCCTGGGAGTATGGGTTTGAGTCACTTCTGGGGTGTGAGTTTTCAGTTGCATATTGTCCTGGGGACCATTCAGGCTTGTTCGCATTTGTGTTCCTCACGTGTGCCCCAAAGAATGAGGTGATTTGGTAAAATGCTATGCCCAAGATTACTATCCGAGTGCCAGCGGTAGGGTGGTTCAAATAGCCTCGGCTATCACCTCGTTCTGTCCGGTCGTGATGGTCAAGTGGATTAAGGCGTCTTGTACATACCAGTTGCGTTGCTCCTGGGAGTATGGGTTCGAGTCACTTCTGGGGTGTGAGTTTTCAGTTATATATATATATATATATATATATATATATATATATATATATATATATATATATATATATATATATATATGTCGTACCTAGTAGCCAGAACGCACTTCTCAGCCTACTATGCAAGGCCCGATTTGCCTAATAAGCCAAGTTTTACTGAATTAATATATTTTCTCTATTTTTTTTCTTATGAAATGATAAAGCTACCCATTTCATTATGTATGAGGTAAATTATTTTTTATTGGAGTTAAAATTAACGTAGATATATGACCGAACCTAACCAACCCCACCTAACCTAACCTAACCTATCTTAATAGGTTAGGTTAGGTTAGGTAGCCGAAAAAGTTAGGTTAGGTTAGGTTAGGTAGGTTAGGTAGTCGAAAAACAATTATTTCAAGAAAACTTGGCTTATTAGGCAAATCGGGCCCTGCATAGTAGGCTGAGAAGTGCGTTCTGGCTACTAGGTACGACATATATATATATATATATATATATATATATATATATATATATATATATATATATATATATATATATATATATAAAAATGTGTGTGTGTGTGTGTGTGTGTATATCACGAAAATAAACACGTGATTAAAAATGTGACAATGTCAGACCACGGAGGAAACATGAAACAGGAATTTCCTTAAGTACTTTCGTATATTAATACATCTTCAGAACTCCTTCTGAAGATATATTAATATACGAAAGTACTTAAGGAAATTCCTGTTTCATTTTTCCTCCGTGGTCTGACATTGTCATATATATATGTTCATTTATGTCATCGTATAACACATACAAATAAAAGAACTTGTGTGTTCATGGTTAGGCTTCGGCTTATGTAGAGTTTAAACACCTTACCTTGAGCTTTCTTGCACATGAAGTGGAACTCCTCGGTGACCTTCTCCACCACCCAGCGACCGTCAGCGTCCGAGGCGTCCACGGCCCCAGCACCGTACCCATTCAGAGACCTGCCGCCCATACCACACCTCAATACACGGCATTCCCAGCTTAAGGGGCCCGGTGCTCAAAAATATTCGTCCATGTATGAAATATAGTGAAAATTGTTAAACAAATCTCCAATTTATTGTCTTAAGCATCGTGAAAGTTTCATCCCAATATTTTCAGAAATGGATTTTAGACAAGTTTTTAAAAAGAACATTTTGTTGATCAGGAGAACAGCTCTTATTAACTGGGACTGAGGGATGATGCAGTAACAAGGAGATGCAAGCACCTGTCCGATAAACAAGGAAGAAGAATAGTAGTAGTAAGAAGGGTCCTCAGAATGTATATGCAGCTGGTGCCTTTATAGCACCGATGAGTAATACATAATAACACAAATAATAATGAGAATGTTATTATGCTCTATTTTGTTATATATTACATAAATACATTGTCCAATTTAATTATCTGTTACTTTCACTAATGTCCAATTTTGGGGGGAGGGGGGGTGAAATTTATTTATTTATTTCTCCTTTGTTTATTATCTGATTTTATTGTATCTTCTACATCATGGAGAACGTATACCAGTCATTAACTATGTGAAGCTAGAATGAAATTAGTCAACAAATAAATCAGTCACAACTGGCAGAACTTAGGACTAATTTATTTATTTTTTACTGATTTTTCACAGATTTCAAACTCTATTTTGTTTGTATCCAAAGGTTGTTTTGATGATTAGGGACCTGATTAGGGCTTTATCATATATATTATGACTTCATATAGATCCCCATTATAATGATCTAAATCATTATAATTATCCCAATATTTTGTTTGTTTATGGGCGGTTATTTTTTCTTAACTTCATTTCAAAACATATTGACCTACATCTTTTACATATTCGAATACGAATGCCAAGCAATATTTACTAAAATTTACAAGATATGACAACAATTCAAACTATATATATCTATTGTCGAGAAGTTTACCTTCATTTTTCTGTATGAAAAGGATTTTCAACTTTCAAACTGAGTAAAAAAATCAGTTTCTGAGCAATTATCACCATTTTTACATATTATGTGCAAAGTTCTTAGTTCTAGGGTTTATATTTGAACCTTTATTCATAAACCCAAAACTTTGAGAGGTATACATTTTTGCATCTAAATTTTGCACATGTAGTATTTTGAAGGCCACATTGAATTTTTTTTTTTACAATAAACTGTGCTCTCAAACTAAATTTCTCAAATAGAAAATTAAGGTTATATGCCATTCTGAGTCCACAATGAAAAATAAAAATTAGTAACATTTTTAATAAATTTGGGTAATAATGAAATCAATTTTTTTAATTTTTGTATATGTTTTTTTTATATATATTGTTTTCTGTTCACATTATGATGTTGATCCATTAGGAGAAGTTGGAACATTTACCATGTAGATTATGCACACAAAATTTGAGTGTTTGAGGAAGGTTTATAAGTTGGTCACAGGGCTCCTTAATCTACACACTGAGTGTAACGTTCTACCCTCACTTTTTTTTTACAGTGGTGGGTAAATGAGTAGATGATGCCTGTTTCTTACAAGTAGTCTTAGAGATCTTACTTCCTGCAGCTTATCTTAAGTCATACTCGAACTTCCCGCAGCTTATCTTAAGTCATACTCGAACTTCCCGCAGCTTATCCAAAGTCATACTCTACCTTTATGACTAAACCACACACCAGAAGATGAAGAGACGACGATGTTTCGGTCCATCCTGGACCATTATCGTGTTGATTGTGACGTGATAATTTGACACGGCCTGATAATGGTCCAGGACGGACCGAAACATGGTCATCTGTTCATCATCTCGTGTGTGGTTTGGTCATCATATCTTCAGTAACGTTATTGTGGCTCATTCTCTGCAAACTCTAACTTGATACAGCTTATCTAAAGTCATACTCTAACTTGTCATAGCTCATCTACAGTAAGGTCATAATCTACTTGTTTTTCCTTGGAATATGATTGGCCAGCCGATTGATAACCGGTTGGCCTGTTATTGCACTACACAGCCGAGGTGGCACCTAGGCATTACTCACAGGTCAGGCTGCCCGTCCTCCCAGTTAGTGTAGTTGGTGACCTCGCCGTCCACCCAGGTAAACTCCCCCGGATGATCCTGGGAAACAAGGGGAAACAGTTTATGTGAAACCGACGCGTCCTACACTGTAGGGTGTTGCCAGAGTGTGTGATGTAGTGAACTACGTCACCACATTACACCCCCTACATCTTATGTTGACTTCCTTAATGAAATACAACTCCAGGAAAATGAATACATGCAGTAGTTAACACCAATGATAAGTACAGATTGGATTAAATATCTCCACATGGGGATTTTCAATTAGAAGCAACATTTCATGTGCAACACACAACGACGTCCACTCGTTGTGTGCCGAATTCAGTGTACTCGTTCATGGCACATGAAACGTATTTTGTAATTATTGTTGTCTCTAATTGAAAATCCCCATTTGTAGATATTATAATTAATCCAGCTGCCAAACTTGGTGTTTATGAATGAGATACACTTTATACTGGAGCAGCCCGTCCTCATATACAAAGATTCAAGCTTGTTAATCCAGCGGCCAAACTTCCTGTTTATGAATGAAAAGCTGTTTACACACGACTCACAACTGATGACGTCCGAACACTTCCAGAACAAGTGCTTTGCTCACGTCCTGTGTTCGAACCACAATTCTATAAATGCTGTGGGGTATTTTCCCAGCAGGATTTTGTTTGTTTATTTATTTATATATTAATTATTAATTTATTGAAATTACTTTAATTTATTATTATTAATTCAAAGTGGAGTGTATACTCTGTGATTATCCTGCCAGGTGTTTACCTGATCACATATTTGGGTTTTTTTATGTACGTAGCCTATTAATCAAATATTAATATAGATAGTGGTAATAAACTAATGAATTATTAATGTTAGTTCTAATACTATACTGGTATTAGTGTAATACGGGACACAGCTTAGCCGTTAAGGAAGTTGTGGCTGGGTTACCCAGCCATGCACACGTCCTGGTCACGTGAGCCATGTTGTCTCGTGTTCGAGCAAGTATGGCGTCTGTACAGGTCGACGTAGATGCTAACAACTCTCTGTGATTATTTTTCCTCCCTTGAACCACACCTGTAGAGTAACTACAGTGTAGTAAACTGTATCCACAAATGAATAATATAGCAAGGAAATGTTGTGTAATTTGTGAAACCAGGCTTAACCTTGAGGTTGTTGTTTTCATGCGTTCTAAAGATCTATCCTAGACACAGAATAAATAAAAGCCAATAAATCTGAGCTAAAATAAACTGAACTGGCACCTCCAATAATTCTTGCAACAATTAGTGACTAATGTGAGTCACGTTGCCTTTGGGGATTTGCTGGTGGAGATAGTGGTCACGTAGTAGCTCAATATTGGCTCAACAACCTGGTGACGTCTCAACTTCCCAGCAGTGCACTCTCGTGGGCAGCCTTTGTTTACAATGCTGCCATCGTTCTCCCTCCACTCTTGACACATACAGAAACGGTTCATTTTGTTTTAAGAAAAGTGGCTTATTTAGTATATTTGACTACTGTTTATTATTGAATATATAATTAATAGCAATAATTTGTTTATTGTGTTGCCAGTTCCGAGACTGGAAGATGTTTAGTGGAACATTAGTTAGCTGAATTTTGTGACGAAATCTGATGGTAGCGGCCTTTCTCATTCTCTGTTATCTTTTAATGACAAATGTAAATTAACATCTTATGGCAGTTAGTAATGTTAGTATGCTACTGTCGGAATTTCCCACATAATTCCAAGGGGGGAATGAGAAGTAGGGGTCTGAGTCCAATATTTAGGGCTGCCGAACACTTCATTCCTCTCCTTCAGAATTATAATATTGTTTAAATTTTAACTTGCAATGTTGTGTGGCAGTCCTTTCTGGATGGATGTCCCATACTGGAGCTGCAGGTGTTAGAAGTCTTTGAGCGACTTCTTTTCCTGTTAGCTCTAAAGGAACTAGTTTCTCTTAAGGTTTGAGAGAGTGTTCCCTTGGCACTTTACTTTCGCTGTTCTCAAGATATCCTGGTTGTCTGGATGAACAGAGACTATACAACCTATAGGCCATTCTGAGCCTATAGCCACCCTATAGCGTGGCGCATCACTGTCCACCAAAACAATGTCACCAGGGTTTAAGTTAATTTTGTTGTAGGGTTTGTTTGCCCCCGTAATGATACTCCATCAGAGCAGTTAGGTATTTTAGAGTCCAAACGTCATTCCACCGACTTATTACTCGTAACAGATGTTTATAGCTCTGAACCAAGTCACTCTGACATATGAGAGATCTTCTGGTCCCTCATCTGTAAGGGATGCTAGAGGGCTAAGAAGTCCCCCCATGCATCAGATGAGATGGACTTAGTGGCTCACATTGTGAGATATCGTCAGAAAGGTAGGTCAATGGCTTATTATGGACCCAAGATTCTATTTCAGTGACAACGGTTTTAAGCTCCTGTAAGTCAATCTTTTGATAGTGGAGGGTTTTCCTTAGACAACGTTTCACTGTGCCCATCATTCGTTTGTAGAAACCTCCGTGCCATGGTGCTCTGGGGGGTATAAACTTTCAGTGGCACTGCTGTCTATTCAGGGCAGTGTGTACCTCTGGGTGGTTCCAGATTTTCCTCAGACATGCTTTACCCTGCCACCAAGTTGCACCTGTTGTCTGAGATCATCAACTTGGGGCAGGATCAACGGGCAGCAAACCTGCGGAAAACCTGTATGCACTCACACAGGAGCCACTTCTAGATGTACTCTCCCTTGTTGTAGCAAAGGTCAAAACGCAAATGTATGCCTTCACTGGAACGTTGTCCTTGGTGCCTGTGAGTGTTAGAATGCCTGTGTAGTCCTCCCAGTGGTCTCAAAGGGACGGAGGTGGACAACTCGTTCCTTAGGGAGTGGAGGAGGTTCTGGATAAGGACACACCTGAGTGCCATGCCTCCAGCAGATTACACAGAATTTTATTATAGACTTTACAGTCTGGTGACCCTCAAGAAGCCAGAACTTTTGTCTTAAATTTGTGAGGGTATCTAATACCCCACCACGCAAAGTGCCGTGTTTGTGCATGTGTAGTGCGTACGTTTAGCCTGCTTACTATGTGGTGACAGAGAAGAAACATTTATTTTTTTACTTCCAGGTCTATTTTGGCATGCTATAAGTGGCCCCCTGCTCCTTAATATGCAATAACTGTCTAGGTCAATCCAGAAACCCAGATCATTTTCAAGTTTTTTAGGGAGATTTTCAACATTCATCCCGTATGTGTCGATTTGGGCTCTTTTGACCCAGTACTTTAAGGGACTAGGGATTTTTTTTTTTATTTATTTTTACATGCAAGCATGCTTATAAGTACAATAAAAGTAAACAATAACAACATAGAACAGACCAAAATAACAAAGCACAAATGTGCAAAAACATAAAGGAACAAATGTACTAAACACAAAAACACCGACCGGAAGAGCCGACCACAAAACAATACTAACTACAAACAAATCACAACAAGCAAGTTAAAACACAGCGGAATATAATGCAGAAATAACACACCAAAACAAGAAATATACAGAACAAGGCTACCAGCACCGCAGACACACGGAGAGGCACCAACACAAAACGAAAATAATAATAATAATAATAATAATAATAATAATAATAATAAAAATAACAACAAGAAAGGAAAACAAATATACAACAAACAGAAAGAAAAGCACAATGGCAAAACACGACAAAAAGCATGAACCCAGACCGGGTCACGCCAACAGCCTGAAGGGCACTCAACACTACACAAACAAGCACACAAACAGCATCATAAAAACATAGAACCACAAAGCATAACATAAGAACATGACATCCACAACCAGACACACACACTAACCAATCCCCGGACCGCACAGGAACTGGACACACACACACAAACCCACAACCACAAACCGGAGCACGCAGGAACTGGGAAACAAACCCGCCCCACCCACACACACACACCCGACCCGCACCCCACAACCATGCACACAAATGGAAACAACCCACAATACACATAGCAATCATGAGCGAGGAATACATTTCTCAGAGACAGGAATATATTTCTCAGGGAACGAATCCCAAGGATACCGCCGCTTATAGGCCTCCGAAATCAAATACTCCATGTCGGTTGGGGGACGATCCCCCTGCCACCGTGGGCCCTGCATAAACTCGGGAACCTCCAGATCAGGCGGAAACGGCCACTCCTGAAGCTCACCGACGCAAGTCGCATAACGAGGCTGGGGAGCGCAAGCCACGTCCTTCGAGGTAGCAGACGACACCGATGAAGCGTACGAGGGCTGCCGAGACGGCTGCGTCGCCGTACGCACAGGAGCAGGGGACAATCGACGAGATGGTAACGCCTCCACCGAGACCGCAGGAGACACTGAAGAGATGGCCGGAGACGGAAGAGGCGTCGAGACCGCAGTCGATGAAACGGGGACCGAGGAAGGGGTTACAGAACCTCCAGAGCGAGCAGTCTTTTTCAACAGCATCACCAGGCCAACCTGCTCACCACGAACCTCAGCAGGGGGAACCACCCCCACGAAGAACCGGAGCCATCCGAGGCAGGCAACGCACCCGAAGCAGGAACCGCAGACACCATATCTGAAGTGGAGGCCGAAACACCAGCACTGGCATCCTCAGGCAAATGCACCTCCGCCATCACCGTAGTATGGCGGTGATGGCGGTGATTATTTTCTACCACAACGTAACCGGAGCCACCCCTCCGTCGCCGGCAGATCCACAAGCGTCGAAATCGCCAACGTCAGCACACGCTGAAGACGAACACCGGGAACGCTTAGGCTCTGGCCGCACATCATCAGACCCGGAGGCTAACTCAGAGACACGCGCAACACAAGCCGGGCGAACCGATGCACGTCGCAGAGCGGCAGCATCCTCAACCACATGGGGCACCAGGCCAGGCACAGGAGGAATCGCCGGATCCATCCCCATCACTCAGCACAGCCGGAACAGACGGCAAGGGTGCAGGGACAGGGTCAGACGCAGCAGAGGACGAACTGGAAGACGGGGGAATCGAGCAGAAGGCAGTCCGAAGAACCCCAGGGACGAAATCAGGACGATCACCATGCGACGACACAACCTCTTGAGGAGAGGCGACAACAACAGGGGGCGCACCAGGCGGCGCAACAGGAGACACAGGGGGCACATCTGCAGCTGAAGAGATGTACACATCCACCGAATCCTCCTCCACAGGAAGCGGTGGAAAATCCTCCTCACTGAAGAGGTTCACGGGTGCAACGGCAGGCGCAGAACAGTCAGCAGCCTGATGGCCCAAGAGGCCACAACAATAACACGTCCGAGGCTGGCGGGCGTAAAACACCCGAACGTTGTAACCCAGAAGACGCACAGAGGACGGAATATCTTCCAGGAGCCTCATGCCCAGGGTGCGAATGTTAGTCCTCACACCCTTAAGTGGACTGGAAGACACCACGTTCACCCGCACACTAACCACTGCGCCAAACCGGCCGAAGTACCACCGTAGCAGACCCTTCGGAAACTCCAATGGAGCCCCATGCACACTGACGTAAGTGAGGGCACCACTCCGATCAGAGAGTGACACAGTGCCCGCATCATCTGGCAGGGGTAATGTCCGCCCCTCGTATCGACGGAGAAAGACGCGATACGCCAATTCCTCTGTGAACTTCAATATCGCTCGACGTGCCATCACCAGCTCGACTCCATAAATGTTTATCACAGGGATATGAAGCAACTCACACACTAGTGCTATCTCTGGGTACCTCTGCCCGGCCGGAAAATTCGAGGCCCACAGACTGAGCCCGCAGTACAGGGGGGAGGGGGACCCCCATCGTGAACTCCACGTCAGCACAGGCAGGCAGAGACACACCCGCCCCCAATCGGCCAAATTGGTAAACAACACCAACAGCCGGAGCGCCGAGGCAACACGTCTGTCCCCTACCGAAGCTAGGGCCAGACTCCAGGGACTAGGGAATTGATATTTGATTCCTATTGTCTTAGGAAATCAAATACCCTTTGTATGACACC
This sequence comes from Procambarus clarkii, assembly GCF_040958095.1. Classification (NCBI taxonomy): domain Eukaryota; kingdom Metazoa; phylum Arthropoda; class Malacostraca; order Decapoda; family Cambaridae; genus Procambarus; species Procambarus clarkii. Next base: position 12,916,804 of record NC_091198.1, read on the forward strand.
TAATAGTCTTTCGACTCACATTCGGGGATCCCGAGAATGATTCTGGAGCAGAACAGAAATGGTTAGGCACATTTCCTTTCAACTTATGGCCCTGTTCACCTATCAATGAATAGGTACCCGGGAGTCAAGCATAGAGCGTAATCTGGCCATTAAGTCGACGTTTGGTTCATCCCACAGTGCCAGGACTGCTGGAGGAAACTGGCGCACTAGATACTCAGAGTAATCGCCAAAGCTGGAGTGTTTAAGCAAACTTGAGCGTTTAAGCAAGCTTGAGTGGTTAAGCAAGCTTTGCATCTCACTCATTCAAAATTTGAGAGTAGGTTGAGGATGTTGCACCCCCGTGGGCAGCTTAAGCGTTCACTTTACCGGTCGAAATTCATCTGTCTAGTTCCAGCTGTCCTGAGGAACAGTTTTGGGGTAAGGGATCTATCAGGAGAAGCGGAAAGTTATTACGACTATAGAGCACTTAAAAGGGGTCAGGATAAGATATTAGGGATGGGACAGGGGTTGGGAGGAATGGTGCCCAACCAATTGGACGGTCGGGGATTGAACGCCGACCAGCATGAAGCGAGACCGTCACTCTACCATTCAGAACAAGTGGCTGGGGACAACTTCGGAGGGAACCAGCTACTAGTTGGCTCGATTAGTCTTGCCTAAAATGAATATACTATTACAAAAGGAAACAATAATTTATGCTTCTTGATGAGAAGAGTGGAAGTTTACAGAGGAGGAAGATTGGAGGCAGCAGGAGCATCGGAACCATTAACCGCACGATCATCATTATCATCAACAAGAGCAGGGGGGATAAAACCCCTGGTTGAGCAGCCTACCTCCTCCGTCAGACCAATCCAGACGTTGTCGTGAAGGTCCGCTGCCAGGTCTGTGGCCATCTGCTGCTCTGTCAGCGTCACGATGCTCAGCAGGGAGCCGCCCTCTATCTTGCACTCAATCAGGCCGTCGTGCCACGAGTCTACGAACTCCGATTTCTGCCGTGACAAGTACTCTGAATAAGTGATGGAGCAGACGACAAGTGCATATAACAGATAAATGCATTATGGAGCAGCAGGGTGGTGCATATAAGAGATACATGCATTAAAGCGCAGCAGAGTTGTTCACATAACAGATAAATCCATTATAGAGCAGCAGAGAGGTGCATACAACGGAGATGAGTGATTTATAGAGTGCCAGTTATTACTCTTTCTCTCTCTCTCTCTCTCTCTCTCTCTCTCTCTCTCTCTCTCTCTCTCTCTCTCTCTCACCTTGTAACAATAGTTGTCCATCTCGTCCCAGCCGTCATCGTAGTCACAGGGTGGCGGGATAGCTGTGTGAAGGTCCAGACAATTATTACTCACAGGGACCTCTCAACATGCTGCTGTAGTGTCCTTACCAACATCTTAAAATTAACTACAATACGATGTATTGTACTCCCATGACACAGGTAATGTAGAGGACACTCTGGAGTACATGTAATACAATACAAAATTGTTTCCTTATACAACAACACGAATACAATACATGAGTGAGAAGCTCTCTCATCTCCGACCTCCCGTCACATCACTGATTGTATCTATATATATGTGTGTGCTGTGAACTATGAACACTCACGGTGGTATATGGCACCATCAGTGTTGCCAGACTAGAGATCAACACCTTGTGATGCATAGAGAGTTCAAGTTCGACGGCGGGAATTATCAGGGGAAAGCACTAAGCCATTACGATTATATAGCACTTGGAAGAAGTCTGGATAAGGATTAGGGATGGGACGGGAGCGAAGGAATGGTGCCCAGCCACTAGGACGGTCGGGGATTGAACGCCAACCTGCATGAAGCGAGACCGTCGCTCTACCGTCCACACCAAGACGAAGCCAAGCACACTCACTGATGTTTCGGTGGCAGGTGAACTTGAGCTGTTGTGAGCAGTCCTGCTTGATCAGTTTGCCGTTCAGGGTGAAAGCGGCGCAATTCCCCTCCCCCGTGTCCTCAAACGCCCTGTCCACACAAAACATGTATTACGTCGTATTGAACCACTGTACAAGATATAGAGCACTACATCCCATATTGATAACAGGAATATGAAACAAAAGAGGTGCAAGTTCATGTCCACTCACGTCACGGAAGTGTCGACATCCACTCCAATTTCTATCCATTTCCAGGTGTCGTCGACCAGTTGAGCGCCGACCCACATGTAGGCGTCCTGGCCGACGTCTCCAGTCTCCGCCACGGCGCCCACCAGCCAGTCCTGTGACATAGACCTACCTTGAGGCATGTATGCAACCCCAAATGCAGCGACTCATTTGGTAAGGACCACGCAGATATATATATTTGCACAATTTATAAGATAAATGACATAAACGGAAGTAAGAGTGGGTACTGACACGCATAGCGGCGCTGCCGACAATGGCCAGGTCGCCACCGTGGGCCCTGCAGTACGACCTGGCGTCTGTGAACGACCTGGAGTGACCTCTGTTGTGGATGAGGTAACACTGGTCAATGCCGCCTCGCTGCTGCCACTCAACGGGGCACCGGGCCACCATCTTGCCCACACCTGCCGGCACAGCAACATGTTAGTGGTGGTGGTTCACCTTACTGTTAGGTTAGGTTCGGGCAATTTAGTACGTTAGTTTAGTGACGGTGGGAACGTCCTGGAGTGATGCCACAGGTTCTCTTATTGTTGATAAAATATTTTCCAGATGACTTTATGACTCGCTATAGGCTTATAGAGCTATGGAACAGCCTACCCGACGAAATATAAATAGGCCAAAACTCTCTGCTCCAAATGGAAAAGATCATCAGGCCAAATGCGGGACCTTTGACAAGCCGCCGGCTTCCTGTCCTCTTCGAAGCCACTAGAGTTAGTAGCTCTAAGGTAAATTCAGGTAAATTCTCTCTGCGTAACTTTAAAAATGTGATCCTCCAGCTCCCGGTCCCCAACCACAGTACAAATGTTGATCAAACGTACAAAAAATGAACTGTTTGACCATCACAAAAACGTTCAGGCTTTTAATGACTGAATTAGCCCATATTGCATTCTAAAACTATGGACACGTAACTGAAGAACGTTGTCTAACCAGTCCAAGCAAACCTAGGCCTAATGTACGCTGTCTTAGGCCTAATATAGCACGTGTATATGCTATATTAGGCCTAGGAATGTTCACGTTTGGGTTCTACATTATTAATTGTGCACAACGGGAACATTTAGGGTCCGTCATTACATTCGTGTACGACCATATAGTTGATGTGTTATTTTATGCAGGTTATATACCAGGCGGTGTTTACCTGTAAACCCACCAGGCAGTGTTTACCTGTAAACCCACCAGGCGGTGTTTACCTGTAAACCCACCAGGCGGTGTTTACCTGTAAACCCACCAGGCGGTGTTTTCCTGTAAACCCACCAGGCGGTGTTTACCTGTAAACCCACCAGGCGGTGTTTACCTGTAAACCCACTAGGCGGTGTTTACCTGTAAACCCACCAGGCGGTGTTTACCTGTAAACCCACCAGACAGTGTTTACCTGTAAACCCACCAGACGGTGTTTACCTGTAACCCCACCAGACGGTGTTTACCTGTAACCCCACCAGGCGCAGTGTTTACCTGTAAACCCACCAGGCGGTGTTTACCTGTAAACCCACCAGGCGGTGTTTACCTGTAAACCCACCAGGCGGTGTTTACCTGTAAACCCACCAGGCAGTGTTTACCTGTAAACCCACCAGGCGGTGTTTACCTGTAAACCCACCAGGCGGTGTTTACCTGTAACCCCACCAGGCGGTGTTTACCTGTAACCCCACCAGGCGGTGTTTACCTGTAACCCCACCAGGCGGTGTTTACCTGTAAACCCACCAGGTAGTGTTTACCTGTAAACCCACCAGGCGGTGTTTACCTGTAAACCCACCAGGCAGTGTTTACCTGTAAACCCACCAGGCGGTGTTTACCTGTAACCCCACCAGGCGGTGTTTACCTGTAACCCCACCAGGCGGTGTTTACCTGTAAACCCACCAGGCGGTGTTTACCTGTAAACCCACCAGGTAGTGTGTACCCGTAAACCCACCAGGCAGGTGTATATGTAAACCCACCAGACAGTGTATACCTGTAAACCAAAGCTAAGACACTAGTGCACCAAAGTACGTGGTTATTCCCCTCTCAATAAACCAAAGTTTACTAATAATAGTATACAATTAACTCAGCTTGGCCAGAGGATTCTATTGGTGGGTTGGGGAAGTGAGGATTAGTCTCCGTGTTAAACACATTTTGGGGATTATGTTTCTGGTCTGAAGAGACGTTGGAAGGAAAACATGATAGTTTGCTTGTGTAGTTGGCTGGATCCCTCGTTACCACAGGTTCACCCGCAGTCAGTGTCATAGGCTCCCTTATTATAAGATTAGTCCCCCCACCCCCCGGCATCAAAATTGGTTTGCTTGCCGTCAACACAGGTTCACACTGCTGCTCCTGCTTCTAATGCTGCTGGTGTCTACTCTATTTCCTGTTCGTCTTGTCCTCTCCAATACTTTGGCGAAACTGGCCGTACACTGAATGACAGACTTAAAGAACACAAAAGAAGTGTTAAATCTGCAGACACAATGCTCTCTTCTGTCATGTTAGGGATTCTAATCATCCTATTGATTGGTCTTCCTCCAAAATAATCTTTCCTGCCTCTACTCTACAAAGATGCCGTCTTGTTGAGTCGGCTCTAATGCACAACATACCCAATATAAATTTTAGTCCTGGCTTTGTTGCTGTTGACTCTTCCCTTTCACAGTATATACTCAAATGTTATAAATTTTCTAACAAACATGACCTAACATAAACTTATCTTTCATTTATCTTTGTTTCTCATTCCTTCTTTTTTTCTTTCCCTTGTTTCTCTTACGATCACCCTTTTTTATTCCTATTACTACCTCCTTTATTACACCTTACCTTTCGTACCTATTACCTTGCTTTTTCTTTCTCTAGGATTTTCTTCTCCTCACCTCTCTCTTGCCTATTTATTGCCTTCGCCTCCTTCCTTCATCATAGTCGACTTGAGAATCGTTCAGGACGGACCGAAACGTCGTCGTCCCTTCACTCTCTAGTGTGTGGTTCGGTCAACAAATTTCAGCCACGTTATTGTGACTCCTCGTCTGAATATTTAAAACCATATTTTCAGATGGAACCAATATTCTTCCTCAAGGTCCTGTGCAAAATGTTCAATACAATATTGAAACATTGTATAGTGTACCGTGAGAGAGGATCTAACATCCGAAAATTTGGTTTTAAATACACCTAATAAATTAGGTTACAGGATTGGCCAGACTGATAAAGAACCTGTACCACATTAGGCTGTGACCACCCACGGTATTAACATGATGTATTGAATTTACACACCAACAAATTTACAAAACCCGGTATACTTTGCTGTATATAAGCAGTAAATGCCTCTCACCATTGTGGCATAGAAGAAGGAGGAGAATGAGAAGCGTGGGAGTTATGTTGATCATGAGGGCCATAAAGGAGCCTGGCAATGTACACATGGTCGTGGTCCGAGCCCTCCGCCTGCTGCCTCGCTACTGACGCTAGTCACGCCTCTCTATCACCTTCGTCACCTTTGACCACTTCACAACCAAACGTGATTGTGTCACTTTCCCTCGACGGTTTGGTGAGTGTTGCCATATATGACAGTTGGTGAATGTTGTCGTATATGACAGTTGGTGAGTGTTGCCATACATGACAGTTGGTGAGTGTTGCCATATATGACAGTTGGTGAATGTTGTCGTATATGACAGTTGGTGAGTGTTGCCATACATGACAGTTGGTGAGTGTTGCCATATATGACAGTTGGTGAATGTTGTCGTATATGGGAGTTGGTGAGTGTTGCCATACATGACAGTTGGTGAGTGTTGCCATATATGACAGTTGGTGAATGTTGTCGTATATGGGAGTTGGTGAGTGTTGCCATACATGACAGTTGGTGAGTGTTGCCATATATGACAGTTGGTGAATGTTGTCGTATATGGGAGTTGGTGAGTGTTGCCATACATGACAGTTGGTGAGTGTTGCCATATATGACAGTTGGTGAATGTTGTCGTATATGACAGTTGGTGAGTGTTGCCATACATGACAGTTGGTGAGTGTTGCCATATATGACAGTTGGTGAATGTTGTCGTATATGGGAGTTGGTGAGTGTTGCCATACATGACAGTTGGTGAGTGTTGCCATATATGACAGTTGGTGAATGTTGTCGTATATGACAGTTGGTGAGTGTTGCCATACATGACAGTTGGTGAGTGTTGCCATATATGACAGTTGGTGAATGTTGTCGTATATGGGAGTTGGTGAGTGTTGCCATACATGACAGTTGGTGAGTGTTGCCATATATGACAGTTGGTGAATGTTGTCGTATATGACAGTTGGTGAGTGTTGCCATACATGACAGTTGGTGAGTGTTGCCATATATGACAGTTGGTGAATGTTGTCGTATATGGGAGTTGGTGAGTGTTGCCATACATGACAGTTGGTGAGTGTTGCCATATATGACAGTTGGTGAATGTTGTCGTATATGGAAGTTGGTGAGTGTTGCCATACATGACAGTTGGTGAGTGTTGCCATACATGACAGTTGGTGAATGTTGTCGTATATGGGAGTTGGTGAGTGTTGCCGTACATGACAGTTGGTGAGTGTTACCATATATGACAGTTGGTGAATGTTGTCGTATATGGGAGTTGGTGAGTGTTGCCATACATGACAGTTGGTGAGTGTTGCCATATATGACAGTTGGTGAATGTTGTCGTATATGGGAATTGGTGAGTGTTGCCATACATGACAGTTGGTGAGTGTTGCCATATATGACAGTTGGTGAGTGTTGCCATATATGGGAGTTGATGAGTGTTGCCATACATGACAGTTGGTGAGTGTTGTCATACATGACAGTTGGTGAGTGTTGCCATACATGGGAGTTGGCGAGTGTTGCCATATATGACAGTTGGTGAGTGTTGCCATACATGACAGTTGGTGAGTGTTGTCATATATGACAGTTGGTGAGTGTTGCCATACATGACAGTTGGTGAGTGTTGCCATATATGACAGTTGGTGAGTGTTGTCGTATATGGGAGTTGATGAGTGTTGCCATACATGACAGTTGGTGAGTGTTGCCATATATGACAGTTGGTGAGTGTTGCCATACATGACAGTTGGTGAGTGTTGCCATATATGACAGTTGGTGAGTGTTGTCGTATATGGGAGTTGATGAGTGTTGCCATACATGACAGTTGGTGAGTGTTGCCATATATGACAGTTGGTGAGTGTTGCCATACATAACAGTTGGTGAGTGTTGCCATACATGACAGTTGGTGAGTGTTGCCATACATGACAGTTGGTGAGTGTTGCCATATATGATAGTTGTTAAGTGTTGCCATACATGACAGTTGGTGAGTGTTGTCATATATATGAGTTAGTGAGTGTTGCCATATATGACAGTTGGTGAGTGTTGCAATACATGGCAGTTAGTAAGTGTTGCCATATATGACAATCGTCATATATGACAACATATATATACGAATTGGTCCATATATAGGAGTTGGTGAGTTGTCATATATGGGAGTTGGTGAGTGTTGCCATATATGGGAGTTGGTGAGTGTTGCCATATATGACGGTTGGTGAGTGTTGCCATATATAGGAGTTGGTGAGTGTTGCCATATATGAGAGTTGGTGAGTGTTGCCATACATGGGAGTTGGCGAGTATTGCTATGTATGACAGTTAGTGAGTGTTGCCATATATGGGAGTTGGTGAGTGTTGCCATACATGACAGTTGGTGAGTGTTGTCATAGATGGGAGTTGTGAGTGTTGCCATATATGACAGTTGGTGAGTGTTGCCATATATAGGAGTTGGTGAGTGTTGCCATATATAGGAGTTGGTGAGTGTTGCCATATATGACAGTTGGTGAGTGTTGTCATATATGACAGTTGGTGAGTGTTGCCATATATGACAGTTGATGAGTGTTGCCATATATGACAGTTGGTGAGTGATGCCATACATGAGAATTGGTGAGTGTTGCCATACATGACAGTTGGTGAGTGTTGCCAAATATGACAGTGAGTCTTGCCGTGTATGGGAGTTGGTGAGAGTTGCCATACATGACAGTTGGTGTGTTACCATATACGACAGTTGGTGAGTGTTGCCATGTGGGAGTTAGTGAGTGTTGCCATGTGGGAGTTGGTGAGTGTTGCCATGTGGGAGTTAGTGAGTGTTGCCATATATGACAGTTGTTGAGTGTTGCCATACATGACAGTTGGTGAGTGTTCCCATATATGACAGTTGGTGAGTTTTGCAATACATGAATGTGGAATGACCTTCCCAACCATGTTAAAGACTGTACCTCTCTCAACCAGTTTAAGTTAAAAACGAAGCTATACCTAATAAATTCCATGTAACCCACCTTACCCCCCTGTTGTCAACCCATGTATATTTTTTGATTTTTTGTTTTTCAAATCAACGCTGTTTGAATGTAATTTTCTGTAATAATTTGTAATTGTATTTGTGCTGCTTTTTCAACAATGTTCCCCCCTCTTTTACCTCTATTTTTTATATGTACTCATCACATCTTTTCTTTTTACCCATTAGTTTTAAGCTGTAGTCATTAATGTTTTTCCTGCCCGAAACGCTTTGCGTAATAGTGGCTTTAGGCATTGTATGTACTAGCTCTATCTATAAAGCCAACAAACTTTGTAAATCTCTTTATGTATGTACCTTACCTAAATAAAGATTATTATTATTATTATTATTATTATTACATGGCAGTTGGTAAGTGTTGCCATATATGACACTTGGCGAGTGTTGCCATGTATGATAATAGGTATATAAGAACACCATCTTTTTTGTTACATAGATAACGAGAGTGAATTTATTACGAAGCAAACGAGATAACAAATCCTCGTTCAATAGCTTTGGATAACAAGATCTCATTCAGAAACCTCGTATAACAAACGGTTCAATATTTTATATGTACCAAGAGCCTTTGGTAGCAGTAAATTATTAAACTTAGCATTAGTTTTATGCTCTAATGAGTCAACGTGTTGGTGTAAAGCGGAAATATTAGGTGTGGGGCGAGGGACAATGGGTGCTTGACGCAGTTCTGGAGGTGGGAGGAGAGATACTATTGTCCCAGCACCTCCCTCCTGCGAGGGTGGTGCTGGGACCCTCCTGCTAGGGTGATGCTGGGACCCCTCTTGCTATGGTGGTGCTGGGACCCTCCTGCTAGGGTGGTGCTGGGACCCTCTTGCTATGGTGGTGCTGGGACCCTCCTGCTAGGGTGGTGCTGGGACCCTCCTGCTAGAGTGGTGCTGGGACCCTCCTGCTAGGGTGATGCTTAGACCCTCCTGCTAGGGTGGTGCTGGGACCCTCCTGCTATGGTGGTGCTTGGACCCTCCTGCTAGGGTGATGCTGGGACCCTCCTGCTAGAGTGGTGCTGGGACCCTCCTGCTATGGTGGTGCTTGGACCCTTCTGCTAGGGTGATGCTGGGACCCTCCTTCTAGGGTGGTGCTTGGACCCTCCTGCTAGAGTGGTGCTGGGACCCCTCCTGCTATGGTGGTGCTGGGACCCTCCTGCTAGAGTGGTGCTGGGACCCTCCTGCTATGGTGGTGCTTGGACCCTCCTGCTAGGGTGATGCTGGGACCCTCCTGCTAGGGTGATGCTGGGACCCCTCTTGCTATGGTGGTGCTGGGACCCTCCTGCTAGGGTGGTGCTTGGACCCTCTTGCTATGGTGGTGCTTGGACCCTCCTGCTATGGTGATGCTGGGACCCTCCTGCTAGAGTGGTGCTGGGACCCTCCTGCTAGGGTGATGCTGGGACCCTCCTGCTAGGGTGGTGCTGGGACCCTCCTGCTATGGTGGTGCTTGGACCCTCCTGCTAGGGTGATGCTGGGACCCTCCTGCTAGAGTGGTGCTGGGACCCTCCTGCTATGGTGGTGCTTGGACCCTTCTGCTAGGGTGATGCTGGGACCCTCCTGCTAGGGTGGTGCTTGGACCCTCCTGCTAGAGTGGTGCTGGGACCCCTCCTGCTATGGTGGTGCTGGGACCCTCCTGCTAGAGTGGTGCTGGGACCCTCCTGCTATGGTGGTGCTTGGACCCTCCTGCTAGGGTGATGCTGGGACCCTCCTGCTAGGGTGATGCTGGGACCCCTCTTGCTATGGTGGTGCTTGGACCCTCCTGCTAGAGTGGTGCTGGGACCCTCCTGCTAGGGTGGTGCTGGGACCCTCCTGCTATGGTGGTGCTTGGACCCTTCTGCTAGGGTGATGCTGGGACCCTCCTGCTAGGGTGGTGCTTGGACCCTCCTGCTAGAGTGGTGCTGGGACCCCTCCTGCTATGGTGGTGCTGGGACCCTCCTGCTAGAGTGGTGCTGGGACCCTCCTGCTATGGTGGTGCTTGGACCCTCCTGCTAGGGTGATGCTGGGACCCTCCTGCTAGGGTGGTGCTGGGACCCTCCTGCTATGGTGGTGCTTGGACCCTCCTGCTAGGGTGATGCTGGGACCCTCCTGCTAGAGTGGTGCTGGGACCCTCCTGCTATGGTGGTGCTTGGACCCTTCTGCTAGGGTGATGCTGGGACCCTCCTGCTAGGGTGGTGCTTGGACCCTCCTGCTAGAGTGGTGCTGGGACCCCTCCTGCTGTGGTGGTGCTGGGACCCTCCTGCTAGGGTGGTGCTGGGACCCTCCTGCTATGGTGGTGCTTGGACCCTCCTGCTAGGGTGGTGCTGGGACCCTCCTGCTAGGGTGGTGCTGGTACCCTCCTGCTAGGGTGATGCTGGGACCCTCCTGCTAGAGTGGTGCTGGGACCCTCCTGCTATGGTGGTGCTTGGACCCTTCTGCTAGGGTGGTGCTTGGACCCTCCTGCTAGGGTGATGTTGGGACCCTCCTGCTATGGTGGTGCTTGGACCCTCCTGCTAGGGTGATGTTGGGACCCTCCTGCTAGGGTGGTGCTTGGACCCTCCTGCTATGGTGGTGCTTGGACCCTCCTGCTAGGGTGATGCTGGGACCCTCCTGCTAGGGTGATGCTGGGACCCTCCTGCTAGAGTGGTGCTGGGACCCTCCTGCTATGGTGGTGCTGGGACCCTCCTGCTAGGGTGGTGCTGGGACCCTCTTGCTATGGTGGTGCTGGGACCCTCCTGCTAGGGTGGTGCTTGGACCCTCTTGCTATGGTGGTGCTTGGACCCTCCTGCTATGGTGATGCTGGGACCCTGCTGCTAGAGTGGTGCTGGGACCCTCCTGCTAGGGTGATGCTGGGACCCTCCTGCTAGGGTGATGCTGGGACCCTTCTGCTATGCTGGGACCCCTCCTGCTAGAGTGGTGCTGGGACCCTCCTGCTATGGTGGTGCTTGGACCCTTCTGCTAGGGTGATGCTGGGACCCTCCTGCTAGGGTGGTGCTTGGACCCTCCTGCTAGAGTGGTGCTGGGACCCCTCCTGCTATGGTGGTGCTGGGACCCTCCTGCTAGAGTGGTGCTGGGACCCTCCTGCTATGGTGGTGCTTGGACCCTCCTGCTAGGGTGATGCTGGGACCCTCCTGGTAGGGTGGTGCTGGTACCCTCCTGCTAGGGTGATGCTGGGACCCTCCTGCTAGAGTGGTGCTGGGACCCTCCTGCTAGGGTGGTGCTGGGACCCTCCTGCTATGGTGGTGCTTGGACCCTCCTGCTAGGGTGGTGCTGGGACCCTCCTGCTAGGGTGATGCTGGGACCCTCCTGCTAGGGTGGTGCTGGGACCCTCCTGCTAGGGTGATGCTGGGACCCTCCTGCTAGGGTGGTACTGGGACCCTCCTGCTAGGGTGATGCTGGGACCCACCTGCTAGGGTGATGCTGGGACCCTCCTGCTATGGTGGTGCTTGGACCCTCCTGCTAGGGTGGTGCTGGGACCCTCCTGCTAGGGTGATGCTGGGACCCTCCTGCTAGGGTGGTGCTGGGACCCTCCTGCTATGGTGGTGCTTGGACCCTCCTGCTAGGGTGATGCTGGGACCCTCCTGCTAGGGTGGTGCTGGGACCCTCCTGGTATGGTGGTGCTTGGACCCTCCTGTTAGGGTGATGCTGGGACCCTCCTGCTAGGGTGATGCTGGGACCCTCCTGCTAGGGTGGTGCTGGGACCCTCCTGCTAGGGTGGTGCTGGGACCCTCCTGCTAGGGTGGTGCTGGGACCCTCCTGCTATGGTGGTGCTTGGACCCTCCTGCTAGGGTGATGCTGGGACCCTCCTGCTAGGGTGGTGCTGGGACCCTCCTGCTATGGTGGTGCTTGGACCCTCCTGCTAGGGTGATGCTGGGACCCTCCTGCTAGGGTGGTGCTGGGACCCTCCTGCTATGGTGGTGCTTGGACCCTCCTGCTAGGGTGATGCTGGGACCCTCCTGCTAGGATGATGCTGGGACCCTCCTGCTAGGGTGGTGCTAGAACCCTCAGAAATTCCGTATACTCTCATTACGGCTTCGACGGTGGCGTTAGGGTGGTGCTGGGAAGGTCCCAGCACCACACCTTAGAAGCCGTGATGAGAGTATACGGATTTTCTCATTGATGCAGTCACGTTGGTGGGATTACTGTGTGTACTGGAAGAGGAGCGTCAGTTAATTGTAGAACATTCCTGGATGACAGAGCCAGAGTGCATGAGGGGAATTGTGTGAAAATCCTGGTCCGGCTTCAGTGAATGCCTCAGGAAACCTTCATGTGTTCAGTAGAACTCCAGGTTGCAATTCTTATACCATGTCGTGGTCTAGTGGCTATAGCGTGTGCGTAGGAACACCTACCACACAGGTTCAAACCCCTCATCACAGCTCCTACGGATTTCCTCATTACTTTTACTATTATTGTTATTATTATAATTATTATTGTTATTATTAATATTTCTCTTATAAGCTTTCTCCATCGAGAAATTGTGCAAAATTAATAAATTCAATTGATGCAACATAATCTATGGTTTTAACTACATATTAACGTGTAGGGAGACTGAGGCTCTGTGAATGAGAAGCCCCGACTTATTGTGATATCCTGTTCATACGCACACACATCCCCAGGAAGCAGCCGTAGCAGCTGTCTAACTCCCTGGTACCTATTTACTGCTAGGTGAACAGGCGCATCAGGGTGAAAGAATCATTTGTTACCGCCTCCGACGGGGATCGAACCGGGACCCTTAGGACTACAAACTCCAAGCGCCGTCCACTCAGCCGTGAGGCCCCATAAAGACAAAGAAGACACCATAAACTTGTGGGAGGAAAATAATTTTCATTTTATTTTAATTTATTTATAACTAGCTGTACCCGGCCACGCGTTGCTGTGGCTCAGAGACGCATGTGCGTTACTGAGCCACAGCAACCTTTTCCTGTCTCACAGTCCTCCTCACCATTCCCCCCGTCCTCGAACTCTTTCTCTTTCAACGGTAAATATTACACTCAAACTTTCGGGGTCGCTATGGGTTCCCCTCTCTCCCCTGTTCTTACCAATTTCTACATGGAATACTTCGAAACTGTTCTTCTTCCTTCTACTGATACACGTCCCTCTCTCTGGCCTCGCTATGTTGATGACATTTTTGCTTTATGGCCTCATGACCTTAGTCTTTTCCTGCCTTTCCTCGCCTCTCTTAACAATCTGGCTTCTTTCATCCATTTCAAAGTTGAATGGGAATCCAATTTCCTCCTTCCTTTCCTTGACGTTCACGTTCACAGCTCTGTGTCCGGGTTCTCTTTCTGTCTACCGTAAACCCATGCATAGTGGCATGTACATTCACTTATTTTCCTACCATCCTCCTTCTGTTAAGAAAGGTGTCCTCGTCTCTCTCTTCCTCCGCGCTCTACACGTCAACGACCCTCAGTTTCTTGATTCTGAAATTGCCTTTTTCTACAAATCATTCTCTCGCCTTGGTTACCCTTTGCATTTTATCAACTGTGGCTATTCTCAAGCTAAACGAAATTTCTTTCATCCTAAACCTGCTTCCAACACTAGAAGCACTGTACTCTGCCTTCCCTTCATATCCGAACTCAAAACTTTTACCAATACTTTTCGTCCTCTTGACATAAAGGTCGCTTTTCGACAAACTAACACACACTTCGTAGCAATCTAGTTCACACTGCTACTCCTGCTTCTAATGCTGCTGGTGTCTACTCTTTTTTCCTGTTCGTCTTGTCCTCTCCAATTCTTTAGTCAAACTGGCTGTACACTTAATGACAGACTTAAAGAACACAAAAGAAGTGTTAAGTTTGCAGACACAAACAATGTTCTCTTCTGTCATGTTAGGGATTCTAATCATCCTATTAACTGGCCTTCCTCCAAAATAATCTTTCCTGCCTCTACACAGACGCTGTCTTGTTGAATCGGCTCTAATACACAACATACCCAACATTTATCTTTCTTTCTCTTTCCTTCTTTCTTTTTCTTTGTCTTGTTTTTTCTTACGATCTTTTTTTATTCCTATTACTATCATCTTTATTACACCTTACCTTTCGTACCTTTTGCCTTACTTTTTCTTCCTCTAAGATTTTCTCCTCACCTCTCTCTTGCCTATTTATTGCCTTCGCCTCCTTCCCTCATCACAATCGACTTAAGAATGGTCCAGGACGGACCGAAACGCCATCGTCCCTTTACTTTCTAGTGTGTGGTTTGGCCAAAAAATTTCAGCCACGTTATTGTGACTCCTCGTCTGTATATTAAAAACCATATTTTCAGATGGAAAGAATATTCTTCCTCAAGGTCCAGTACAAAATGTTCATTACAATATTGAAACATTGTATAGTGTACCGTGAGAGAGGATCTAACATCCGAAAATTTGGTTTTAAATCACCTAATAAATTAGGTTACAGGATTGGCCAGAGTGATAAAGAACCTGTACCGCATTAGGCTGTGACCATCCACAGTATTAACATGATGTTTTGAATTTACACACCAACAAATTTACAAAACCCGGTGTACTTTGCTGTAAGTAACCAGTAAATGCCTCTCACCATTGTGGCATAGAAGAAGGAGGATGAGGAGCGTGGTAGTAATGGAGAGCGTGAGGGCCATAGAGGAGCCTGATTGTGTACACATGGTCCTAGTCCGAGCCCTGCGCCTGCTGCCTCGCTACTGATGCTGGAGTCACGTCTCTCTATCACCTTCATCACCATTGACCACTTCACAACCAAACGCGATTAGCGCCATTTTTCCGTGGACGGGTTGGTGAGTGTTGCCATATATGACAGCTGGTGAGTGTTGCCATATATGACAGTTGGTGAGTGTTGCCATATATGACAGTTGGTGAGTGTTGCCATATATGACAGTTGGTGAGTGTTGCCATATATGACAGTTGGTGAGTGTTGCCATATATGACAGTTGGTGAATGTTGCCATATATGACAGTTGGTGAGTGTTACCATATATGGCAGTTGGTGAGTGTTACCATATATGACAGTTGGTGAGTGTTGCCATATATGACAGTTGGTGAGTGTTGCCATATATGACAGTTGATGAGTGTTACCATATATGACAGTTGGTGAATGTTGCCACATATATGACAGTTGGTGAGTGTTGCCATATATGACAGTTGGTGAATGTTGCCATACATGACAGTTGGTGAATGTTGCCATATGTATGACATTTGGTGAATGTTGCCATATATATGACAGTTGGTGAGTGTTGCCATATATATGACAGTTGGTGAGTGTTGCCATACATGACAGTTGGTGAATGTTGCCATGTATGACAGTTGATGTAATATATGACAGTTGGTGAGTGTTGCCATATATGACAGTTAGTGAGTGTTGTCATATATGACAGTTGGTGAGTGTTGCCATATATGACAGTTTGTGAATGTTGCCATATGTATGACATTTGGTGAATGTTGCCATATATATGACAGTTGGTGAGTGTTGCCATATATATGATAGTTGGTGAGTGTTGCCATATATGGCAGTTGGTGAATGTTGCCACATGACAGTTGGTGAGTGTTGCCATATATGACAGTTGACGAGTGTTACCATATATAACAGTTGGTGAGTGTTGCCATATATGACAGTTGGTGAGTGTTGCCATATATGACAGTTTGTGAGTTTTGCAATACATGGCAGTTGGTAAGTGTTGCCATATATGACAGTTTGTGAGTTTTGCAATACATGGCAGTTGGTAAGTTTTGCCACATATGACAGTTGGCGAGTGTTGCCATGTATGATAATAGGTATATAAGAACACCATCGTTTTTGTCACACAGATAACGAGAGTGACTTTATTACGAAGCAAACGAGATAACAAATCCTCGTTCAATAGCTTTGGATAACAAGATCCCATTCAGAAACCTCGTATAACAAACGGTTCAATATTTTATATGTACCAAGAGCCTTTGGTAGGAGTAAATTATTAAACTTAGCATTAGTTTTTTGCTCTAATGAGTCAACGTGTTGGTGTAAAGCGGAAATATTAGGTGTGGGGCGAGGGACAATGGGTGCTTGACGCAGTTCTGGAGGTGGGAGGAGAGATACTATTGTCCCAGCACCTCCCTCCTGCTAGAGTGGTGCTGGGACCCTCCTGCTAGGGTGGTGCTTGGACCCTCTTGCTATGGTGGTGCTTGGACCCTCCTGCTATGGTGGTGCTGGGACCTAAGATCTGGGTACCTAAGGACAGGTGACGAAATCAAGGCTGCTTTGAGTTTTTTGAATGATTGATCCTGGGCCTCTCCCCAAACAAAGGGTTCATCTTTTCTTTGCAACTTGTAAAGCGGAGCGGCTATAATAGAGAATCCAGCAATAAATGAACGATAAAATTCTACAAGACCTGTGAACTGTCTTACGGCTTCTGCGGTACGAGGTGTTGGAAAATCACGGGCAGCAATAATTTTTTATTCATTCAATGTAATACCTGAAGGTGTAACTGTATGACCTAGGAAATTAATCTTCTGCTTTAAAAATGAACATTTTGCAAGCTTTATTTTTAAATTAGCTTCAGCAAGCTTTGCAAGTACTTTTTCAAGGTTCTGGAAATGAGTCTGAACATCTTGCAACATGATTATGAGATCATCAAGGTAAACTACAAGAGTACTTCCTATCAATCTACGAAATAGATTTGTCATGAGCCGTGAAAAGGTTATTGGACTACTACGCAAACCAAATGGCATTCTTTTGAAATGAAAATGACCATCGGGAGTACTAAAGGCTGTCAATTGTTTACTTTCCTCATCAAGGGGGATTTGCCAGAATCCCTGCAACAAATCTAACGTTGAGAATACTTTGTTTCGACCAATACTTTGCAACAAATCATTTAGAACTGGAAGGGGGAAACGATCAGGTATTGTTACTCTGTTAAGCTTGCGATAATCGATTACAGGTCTCCAAGCCCCATCTCGCTTTGGTACAAGAATCAATGGAGCGTTCCATGGCGAATTACTCGATTCAATTACATCACTCTGTAACATTTTCTCTACAAGTCTATCTTCTTCTGCTCTCTGAGAATGGGGAAGACGGTAAGCTGGTACATAAATAGGCATAGTTCCTTGTTCAAGGGGAATTTTATGTGTAATAAGAGGAGTGAGACCTAATTTTTCTCCTGGTAGAGCAACAACAGCTCTATTCCTGTTCAAAATTTCCAAAAGCTGAGCCACAGAGTCAGGAAAATCAGTAGGACTGAGGTTTTGCGCTTGCACCTCTGGCTGAGATCCCTGTTCTCCTGGTGTGAGAGTACAAACAGTATGATCCATGGAGACATCATCCACAACTCGCACCGGTAACGAGTAATGGGCAAAATCTACAACATGGGTACCAGACTGGAGATGGATGTCGGCATTACTAGTGTTTGCAATAAATAATGTGTCTGGAGAGTTTCTCATGAGTAGGCTGGCCGTTTTTCTGGTTTTATAGTAAATCGTCAGTTGTATCCTCTGATTTTTGTCTGTAGGGATAACGTTTCTATTAACAATATCTTTCAGGACCCTTTCTTCCGTTTTATTGTATTGTAAAATTGTATTGTATTGTATTGTATTGTATTGTATTATGAGCTGTGGAAAAGAAGTTCCTGTAAAATAGTCTAATAGGAGGTATAGGTGTTGTGTTAGTTGTCTCTTCAGAGGTTGCATGACGTTTCACTTTCCTTCTTATGATGTCTTCGACGAAACCATTGGAGAAGCCGTTGTTGACTAGGACCTGCCTTACCCTACAGAGTTCTTCGTCGACTTGCTTCCATTCTGAGCTGTGGCTGAGAGCACGGTCGACATATGCGTTAACAACACTCCTCTTGTACCTGTCTGGGCAGTCGCTGTTGGCATTTAGGCACATTCCTATGTTCGTTTCCTTAGTGTAGACTGCAGTGTGGAAACCTCCGCTCTTTTCCATGACTGTTACATCTAGAAAGGGCAGCTTCCCATCCTTTTCCATATCGTAAGTGAAACGCAGCACGGAACTCTGCTCAAACGCCTCCTTCAGCTCCTGCAGATGTCTGACATCAGGTACCTGTGTAAAAATGTCGTCAACATACCTGCAGTATATGGCCTGTTTCAAGTTCATGTCGACTAAGACTTTTTGCTCGATGGTACCCATGTAGAAGTTTGCAAACAGGACACCTAGGGGAGAACCCATGGCGACCCCATCTACTTGCTTATACATGTGCCCATCCGGGCTCAAGAAGGGTGCCTCTTTAGTACAAGCTTGGAGTAGTTTCCTTAGAATATTTTCTGGTATGTCAAGAGGAATACAAGCTGGATCACGATACACTCTGTCGGCTATCATCCCGATTGTCTCGTCCACAGGTACGTTGGAGAACAGTGATTCTACGTCCAACGAGGCTCTTATCCCTGTGGCCCGTGTGCCCCGCAGTAAGTCAACAAATTCCTTTGGAGACTTCAGGCTGAAGGCGCAAGGGACATAAGGAGTCAGAAGGCCGTTGAGTCGCTTCGCCAGTCTGTACGTGGTGTGGGTATCTGGCTAATGATTGGCCGAAGTGGGTTTCCAGGCTTGTGTGTCTTGACATTTCCATTCGCATAACCAGGTTTATATTCCCCAATAATCTTTGGCAGGTGGAGTCCGGATTTCTTGGCGTTCACAGTTTCGATCAGTTTGTTGACCTTTGCTTTCAATTCGGTTGTAGTGTCCTTCGTTACCCTTTGGAATTTAGTTTGGTCAGAGAGTATGAGGTTCTTTATTATATGTTCCATTAAGGAACATATAATCTCTTCCCACAACCAAACCATCGCCAGAGAAATCCTAGTAAACAACACAGAAATCATCGATAGATACAGCGATAGCAGGCGGCTTGACGTTTGCGAGGCACTACACATTAAAAAGTCAACACCAGCAATCAACAGCCAATTAATGCACAACTATATTCTACCCACCTCAAGACTCCGCTCCAATATAGAAGCATCAAGAAATATGGACCAATAGGCTTTCTACAATCACTTCCATTCAATACCCATTGTTTCGTGTTCTGTCTTGTGTTGATGAAATTAATACCCTATTAATACCACCTCACCCCATCCACCTCACTCAAATGTAGATATAAACAAATCGGAGATGTGTAAGTTCTATTCAGTTGTGTATGTGTAAATTAAAGTCTTTGAAAATGTAATAAGTTTTACGAAACGCGCTCAAGTGTCGCGTCAGACTAGAAATAAAAATGAATTTTGGAGAATTGATTTTTGAATTACCACCAACAGTGAAAAGAAATGTACGAAAGATCGAGAAAATTCGTGTTAGAATTATTAATCTTACTTTTTCGGTCATATTTAATAATATATGTCTACAGGAAAGACTGCTACCAAAATATACTAATATATATATTGGTGTATTCTGGCAGCAGGTTTTCTTTTATGCATGTCTCATTGAATATGACAGCATATTCCGTATTTACTATTTTCTGATTTAGGGCTTCTATCTCTTTTACTAATGCTCTTGCATCAGGGTTCAGCTGGAAGATGAGTTCACCAAAAGTCATATTGTTTTCAAGGTGAAGAAAAGTCTTTAATAACTCAAGAATGTATTACACTTACTATAAAATCGCACAACGTTTCGAACTTTCATGGTTCATTCTCAAGTGATAAGAAATTACAGATCTCCTTAGATTTATACCAGTACGGGGTCAGGTGAGAAAACAGGTAGTATAAAGGATATGGTCAAGGGGATAAATAGGGGATAAATTAGTGGATAATAGGGGACGAAGCACATACAAAGAGTAATCGGGTGTAATAGGGCCTATTATGTTGAACATTGTCTTCTGTGTTGGCATCGTTATGTTCTGGTCTTGTCCTTACTCTCATGGTGAGTAAAGTAAATAGTTCCGTGATTTGAGTGTTCATGGTAGGTTGTTCTATTCTTATGTGGATTGCTTCAAGAATTTGTAATCTTCTTACATCTTGGGTTTTGACTATTATACAAGTATTTTTATTCAGCATTTCTCTTGTTAGGGGTAATGTCATGGGCTTGTCTCATGTGATTCCTGGGGGCACCCGATTGAAGATGACAGGTCAAGCGCCTCGTCAGCTTGGTCGACGTCATACCTATGTACTTAGATGATTGAAGGTTACATCCTTCATGGGGGCAAGTGTACATGTATACAACGCTTGACTGCTGTAGAGGGTTCTCCGTCGGCTTTGGGTTGCTTTTAATAAGGAGGTCGGTAGTCTTCTTTGTTTTATAGAATATGATCAGGTTTATGTATTGGTTAGGAGTAGTGCTTTTTACTCCTTTACGAATTATTTCCTTCATAATTCTTTCTTCTTTTTTATGTTCACTGTGCATGGTTGATTTGTAATATAATTTTATTTGAGGTGTTGTGGTTTCCGTTCTTTGTTCAGGATTGTACCATTGATCCAGGTGTCTTCTTATAGCGGTGTTTATTTTCGTGTTGCTATTCCATTGTTCATCAATACCTGAGTTATTCTTTCAAACTCTCTACTCACATTGCTCCATTCGGAGCAGTGTGTAAGCGCTCGACGAATATAAGCATTGAGAACACTGGTTTTCTATCTTTGGAGGCACTCACTCTTACCGTTCAGGCATAATCCTATGTTGGTAGGTTTTGTATATACGTTGGTGCTTAGAGAGGATCCTGTTTTTGTTATTTGTACATCCAAGAACGGCAGACTGTTATTTTCACTATTTTCATGTGTAAATCGGAGTACTGACTATCTCTAGATGGCTTTTTAGATCAATTACTTCATCTGAGTCTTTTACTATGACGAATATGTCATCTACTTAACGGCAGTATACAGTTGGTTTTTGTCTGCTACTGAAGACCCTGTCTTCGATGGTTCCCATATAAAAATTAGCAAATAACACTCCTGTGAGGAGTGTTAATCCCCATACCATTACTACTCCGTTTATTTGTAGATACATGTCTTCTTGTGGACTGATGAAAGGGGCTTCCTTTGTACATGCCTCGAGAAGTCTCTTCAAGTGTGGCTCGGGTATGTCTAATTTGGGGGTGCTCTCGTCTCTGTATACTCTGTCCAGTATCATCTCTATGGTGGTGTCGACTGGGACGTTGGTAAATAGGGATTCGACGTCCAGGGAAGCAATGATTCCATCGGACTGTGTAGTTTTGATAAATTCTAGGAATTCTGCTGATGATTATAGACTATAGTTGCTTGGAGTTTATGAAGTTAGGACTTCGAACTCCTAACTATTAGAGTAAGATTATTACCCTAACTATTAGGGTAAGATTATTACCCTAACTATTAAGGTAAGCTTATTAATTCTAACACGAATCTTCTCAATATTTCTTACGTTTTTCTTCACTGTCAAGGGTAATTCATACGCATACGTTTTTTCATACGCGGTTATCTCCTTTCTCCTTCAGATATGGAATTTGGTTGTTGAGTGTAATTTAGGATCTCTCCAGGCTCCAAGATAATGGTACTGTGTGACCCACCGCTGAGGTGCGTGTTGGGAGTGTTGTCACTGATGTGGTGACAGTGGTGAGAGGGACGACTAGGTGGTGATAACGGTGAGGTGGTAAGAGAAGGCCGCGGGTGTGTGGTCTAAGTGGTGATTCACAGACAATAGTGAGAGTGATAGTTGGCTCACCACACAGGCTCGGGCCGTGATAAAGCCACCGCCCTGTACCCGTACCAACACCTCCTGCCTTATCTCTCTTTGTCTTCCCGTCCACCTCTCTACACTTTAACTCACATACGCATCTCACGTGCGCTCACACACACACAAACACGTATTGGTCTGGGCCTGACAGCTGAGTGGACAGCGCTCGGGATTCTTAGTCCTAGGGTCCGGGGATCGATGCCCGGCAAAAGCGGAAACAAATAGGCAGAGTTTCTTTTGCCCTGATGCCCCTGCTCACCTTGCAGTAAATAGATACCTGAGAGTTAGACAGCTGCTACGGTCTGCTTCCTAGGTCTATGTGTGTGTGGAAAAAAATCAGTTTTTTTTTTATTGATTTACAGTTGAGAGGTGGGCCAAAAGAGCCAGTGCTCAACCCCGCAAGCACCACTAGGTGAGTACAACTAGGTGAGAACACACACATAAGATTGATATTTTTTCGATTCTCTGTGGAGGCGAAAACGGGCAAAGTTTCTTTCACCCTGATGCACCTGTTTACCTAGCAGTAAATAGATACCAGGGAGTTAAACGGCTGCTACGGGTTCCTTCCTGGGGATATATTCACCTAGTTGTATGTGTGTGTGTGTGTACTCACCTATTTGTGCTTGCGGGGGTTGAGCTTTGGCTCTTTGGTCCAGCCTCTCAACTGTCAATCAACAGGTGTACAGATTCCTGAGCCTACTGGGCTCTATCATACCTACATTTGAAACTGTGTATGGAGTCAACCTCCACCACATCACTGCCTAATGCATTCCATCCGTTAACTACTCTGACACTGAAAAAGTTCCTTCTAACGTCTCTGTGGCTCATGAATGATCTGTGGACAGAGCATCAATATGGCGTAAGGTATTGGGCTTTGCCTCAAGATGAAGCATAATAAAGAACCCGAATATCAGGAGAAAAAATTACATTAAAAACTGTCCACATGATACATATATATAATCACGTTTTAAACATTTCAATTGTATTATTTGCATATATATATAATTAGGAAGTAATGTTTATCTGGGTAAGTTGTCAGCTTTTATGAACTAATAGCTAGTGCGGCTTGTATACTGGGTACATCCGGTCTCTTACCCTCTGCGGCGGTAACTTTATGGTCAGGAAGCCACAAATATTTACAGTTCAAGTTCAAGTATGTTTATTGAGACAAGAAAAAAATACATTTCAAAGGGATAGAGTAACTTAGGCTATTTCTACCCCCTCTACTGCAAGTCCCTCAAGGGGCGCACAAATCCAGTAAGTACAAATAGACAATTAACATTACAAGAATCCCATTTAACATTGCAGGTTAATATAGTAAGTACAGCATCTAATTGTTACACTCTTGGGGCAAAATTTTTGTAGCCCCTAAGTATACTGTCTATCATACCATTATCACACATACAAACAATTTGATGTAGTACATTACTTATTTCCTTATTTCTATAGTTATCAATAAGTTGACACTCTAATACATAATGTTCTAAGGTGTGGGCGTGCGGCATACTACATAATTTACAATCCAAACTTATCTTTTTCACTGACATCAACTCCGTATTGCCAGATATATTTGTATCCTAATCTTAATCTCATGTAAATTGAATCCTTCCAAGTTGACTTTCCTTTACCATAGGTGAAGGACGAGTTTGTGTTTATTACTGAATAATTCTTAAGTGTGTTACTACTATCCACTATTGCCATTCTTTTTATCATTTCTTCATCTTCATTTCTTCTTATTAATGTTATATATACTTGTACACATAATCATACATACATGTACATATATATATATACATATGCGGTAAATCCAGAGAAATGAAATATGGAATTTTCCGCATACAAATGATTATTGTTTCGTGATCGTCAATTGCATATATACATATACATACATATACATTCACATACATATTCAATCACCCACACAAATACACACATCAATAATCTTTGTATCACAAGTGATTCAACAAGAGGCTCACAAGTCACTATACTAGGCACTTTACATCTATGGTGAGTCGTCCAATTACTAGTCTTGCTCTACACCCACCCAACTGGGCGGCAGCTTAACAGTCATGTGCTCCACACCCACCCAACTGGGCGGCAGCTTAACAGTCATGTGCTCCACACCCACCCAACTGGGCGGCAGCTTAACAGTAATGTGCTCCACACCCACCCAACTGGGCGGCAGCTTTACAGTTATGTAAAGTCATTTATGTACAGTCATTCATGTACAGTCATTTAATAATTCACAGGATATAAACTCATCAACTAACCTCTTTCTCTCCAAAACTCTAAGCCTCTACAACACTCACTGTCCCCTCCTTACCAAACAAGTAACTGATAAAAGAAAAAATAACCCGTGGCTCAAAAGTGGCATAATTAAATCGATCAACAAAAAACATGAATACGAAAAGAGATTTAGGAGTGGCCTAGTTTCAATGGAAGTAGTTAAAAGGTACTTGTCAGTGCTTACCAGTATCATAAGAAAAGCAAAACTTTCATATTATGAGACTAGATTCAAAGAAGCAAAAGTCAACATGAAAAGCACATGGAATACCATCTCTAACATCCTGGGAACTAAACAACACTCCCACAACCAGATAACACTCTCTAAGGATGGCCTTACACTGTCATCTGACTTAGAAATGGCGAATGAATTTAATAGCTTCTTTTCATCGATTGGTGCTAACCTTGCAAGTAAAATCCCACAGACTCAGACACATATCAACACATATCTCTCAGGCAGCTATCCAAACTCTCTTCTCCTCTCACCAGTCAGCCCGTCAGATGTTGTGTCCATCATACACTCACTAAAAACCAAAGCTGGGAACATCAGTGAAATCCCATCCATTGTATACAAGAGCGCCTCCCATGCCCTTGCGCCACCTATAGCTCTGCTGTTCAACAAATCCCTTGAGTGTCATACCTTCCCTGATATCCTTAAAAAAGCAAGAGTAACGCCAGTTCATAAAGGAGGTAATCCATCAGACATAAACAACTATAGACCAATATCGAACCTACCCATACTATCAAAAATATTTGAAAAAATTATCTACAAACAGCTCTACTCCTATCTCGTAAAATTCGACATTCTTAGCCCCTGTCAGTTTGGATTCCGCTCTCAAAAGAGTACCAACGATGCAATTATTAGTCTCCTTGATATAATTTACTCAGCCCTTGACAAAAATGAGTTTCCAATTGGACTCTTCATTGACCTGAGAAAGGCCTTTGATACTGTTAATCACGATTACCTCTTAAGTAAACTCCATCATTATGGAATCCGAGGCCATGCACTGGACTATATCCAATCCTATCTTAGTGATAGACACCAATGTGTAGCCATCAATAATATAATCTCTCCCATTCTACCAATAACTGTTGGAGTGCCACAGGGCAGCATCTTGGGACCTCTTCTTTTTCTTATATACATTAATGATCTGCCTAATGTCTCTAACATTCTGAAACCTATTTTGTTTGCTGATGATACTACCCTCATCTACTCCAACCCCAACCCACATACACTAAATGGTGTTGTTAATAATGAACTAAAAAAAGTCCACTTATGGATGTCAACCAACAAACTAACACTTAACATAGAAAAGACCTACTACATCCTATTCGGAAGCAAATCTACAAATGCAATTCAGCTTCAGATTGACAATGTAAACATTAGCAATAAAAATGATGGAAAGTTTCTTGGCATATTCCTAGACAAGAGACTCAACTTCAGTACCCACATACAACACATAACTAAGAAAGTCTCTAAAACAGTTGGTATACTCTCCAAAATCAGATATTATGTTCCTAACTCTGCTCTCATCTCTCTATATTATGCACTAATTTATCCCTATCTCAACTATGGTATCTGTGCATGGGGTTCAACCACTGCAAACCACCTCAAGTCCATCATCACCCAGCAAAAATCTGCTATTAGAATAATATCAAATTCTGCTTTCAGACAACACACAGCCCCCTTGTTTAACTCCCTAAACATGCTAAACATAATCTCACTCCACAAATTCTCTTGTGTCAACTACATTTACAAAACCCTGTTCTTAAATGCAAATCCTTGTCTGAAACTCTTCCTGGACAGATGTAATAGGACCCATTATCACCACACCAGAAATAAATATCTCTTTGATATCCCCAGAGTTAAACTTAATCTGTGTAAACACTCTATGCAAATAAAGGGACCCAGTTTATGGAACTCACTCCCTACTGAATTGAAAAGCTGTCCAACTTTTACATCATTCAAAATCAATACTAAAAAATACCTAATTTCATCTTCATAGTTTTTCACTTTTTGCCTTAAAATTGCACTGTATCAATTGCTACCCAATCTCCCAACCTTTATGTTCCCAATTTGAACATCTTTACCATTGTGATCATTGCTGTTTTCTTATATGTGCTGCCAATCTGTTGTATGGTGTTTATAAATCTTGTTTATCTGTATCTCTTGCTACCCAGTCTCCCAATCTTTATGTACCCAATCTGAACATCTTTACCATTGTGATCATTGCTGTCTTATATGTGCTGTCAATCTGCTGTATGGTGTCTATTAACCTTATTTAAATTACTAATCAAGCTGTCAATGTAATCAATCAGAGCTTTAATATAACAATGTGCTTTAATATACTTACTTATCTCTCTCATGTCATTTTTCTCTTGTAATTTATCTTTATCATTTATCAATTCTGATTGAAATTACCCACTTAAAATTATCTGCTAGATTAAGGACCTGCCCGAAACGCTGTGCGTACTAGTGGCTTTACAAGAATGTAAATACTGTACTATCCAATGTATTCTCACAAACCCAATGTACCTTCTTGTATATATATAAATAAATAAATAAATAAATAAATAAATAAATAAATAAATAAATAAATAAATAAATAAATAAATGTGCTCCACACCCAACCAACTGGGCGGCAGCTTAACAGTCATGTACGTGCTCTACACCCACCCAACTGGGCGACGGCTTTACAATCATTTGCATGAATTACTTACAGTAAGCAAATTTTAGATACTTCGCTAAGATTTTGGGCAGCACATCATTATAAATGAAGTACTTACACTTTTCTTGGACACCAATGATGGTGTTATCTCTGAATTCCGCGATTTTTTTTGTTAAATTCCAGTACTGTATATAATGACGCAAAGTATGCGAATAGTTCTGCAATAGTGATCCTATCCTGCGTCATAATTTACATACATTTTTTTTTTTTTTTTTTTTTTGAGATATATACAAGAGTTGTTACATTCTTGTACAGCCACTAGTACGCGTAGCGTTTCGGGCAAGTCCTTAATCCTATGGTCCCTGGAATACGATCCCCTGCCGCGAAGAATCGTTTTTTTCATCCAAGTACACATATTACTGTTGCGTTAAACAGAGGCTACAGTTAAGGAATTGCGCCCAGTAAATCCTCCCCGGCCAGGATACGAACCCATGACATAGCGCTCGCGGAACGCCAGGCGAGTGTCTTACCACTACACCACGGAGACTGCTACATATCTATTTCTGTTTTGTGTATTAAAATTACTACATTTTTATGTTAATTTATTTCTGTAAATGATGATGATAAATTTCAATAAATGTAAGTAAGAACATAAGAACGGAAACTGGTCGCGTAAATGGAAATGGTTGGGTACATTTCCTTTCACCTACCTAATGCGAATATTCATGTGTCCGGACACTGGCGATGGTGTGGTATTGCCTATTTATTTGACCATATCTTTGCTTTCATTTAAGATATGTTTTCCTTGAAATGTATTTACATTATCGTCTACATCTGTCTTTATTCTGAAATAAAAACCTTTGACGTTACTTTGCATATATGTACATTAATTATAAAATTGATTGGCTTGTGTGCAGGCCTTCACACTCCCTGAGTGAGCCATCAAGTAACTATAAAAAGGCATATATCTTCACTTTCACTTCAGTTATATTTATACCAAAGTATTAACATGCAGCTTATATGTCTTTCTGATGACATAAAAAACTTCGTTTTTTACAATATCTAGATTCAATTAACATTGATTTTCAAAAGGTCATAGTTCCCATCGAAAGGGAGAGCGTCGGCCAAGAAGCAGTGTCCGTGGTGTAGTGGTAAGACACTCGCCTGGCGTTCCGCGAGCGCTATGTCATGGGTTCGTATCCTGGCCGGGGAGGATTTACTGGGCGCAATTCCTTAACTGTAGCCTCTGTTTAACGCAACAGTAAAATGTGTACTTGGATGAAAAAACGATTCTTCGCGGCAGAGGATCGTATTCCAGGGACCGTAGGATTAAGGACTTGCCCGAAACGCTACGCGTACTAGTGGCTGTACAAGAATGTAACAACTCTTGTATATAATCTATAATCCCCCCCCCCCCCCCCAAAAAAAAGCCTTGTTTAAAATATGAATATTTTTCCTCTCTAATAAGGTATAATCTCTGTGATGCATTAACACAAACTATTTTATATCTGTCTTTCTGATAACATATATAAATATAATCTTTATTTGTGAATATTTGTTAATTAAGCAATATATCAGAGAGCGTGTAGGGTTCGGTGTTCTATGAACGAAAAGGACTGGAGTAGTTTAAATAGCGAACGCATACCAACGAATGACGCTAGTATCTATATAACAAATTTATTGTCATGTGGAATTGATTTAACTTCCAGACACTTTTTTTTAATAAATATTAAATATTTTGTGGCTGTTTATGAAAAATATTATTATAAATACACATTCTACTTGTTAATATTACCAATTAAATTTGCGACAATTTGAGCCATGAAATACGACGACTGGATACAGGAGTGTATCCAGTCCGTACAGGATACGACGTGTACAGGAGGCTGTTATGGCAGCCAACACTCTCCAGGCGACCATATATCTTGGATAAGTCGCTCCACAAAATTGTCGCTTGGACCGTCGACTTCCTATGGCGTCACCTCTCACATATTTACGTCTCATTTCGTTATGAAATTAGATTATTTCAGAGTAAAAATAGGTTTGATCATGTTCTACGTGTAGCACCAACATTATAGTAAGTAAATATACCATATTTCTTCATTACTTACGTAATGCTAGGACGATTTGTGTAGTTTTGGGCCGATTTGGGTAATTCTATGGACCCCCTCTCCCTTTAATCTATGTTCTATACAAGTTAAGTATTTCTATACCGTGCTACTAGCTAGGTGTGTGTTTTGTTTAGAGATATTTTAAGCCAGTGTTTTGGCATCAATAAGTGTACTCCATTGTGACTAGGGTACCACGTGGGTCATATAGCTACCCAGCCTGCTTCAAGCCTTACAAGTGCTGTTCTCTAAGTAGACTTTACCCTAGTTTTGTAATTGTAAACCTTGCATCCTGCCTACGTGGACCAAAGTGATTAACGTAAGGTAGAGTGGTAAAGTAAATAATGTATTAATGTATATGGGGGTTATTAGAGGGTTTAATAAATAAGGTATAAGATAGGAGTTTTCCTTTCATCCTGCTGAGTGTGGAATAGGGGATTACCTTAGACTGTAGACATTTTTTCTAACCTAACTATTAGTATTATTGGGAATATTCTTTCCCTGGGGGCCGGGGCCTCCCTATTGCCACAATTTTAGGAACTCTTTTATCTTGAACTATTGTCCCTCTTAGTACAATCACCTGCCCCCCATCACACACAACTATTTAGAACTCAATTTGACCTCTAATTTCCAAATAGGAACCCAGGGGTCATAGCAGCTATACTGTATTGTTATGGGGGGCAGGTGATTGTACTGAGAGGGTCAACAGTACAAGAAAAAAAAAGTTCCTAAAATAGTGGCAATAGGGAGGCCCGGCCCCCAGGGAAAGAATAATCCCAGTAAAGAATAATAGTTTGGTTAGAATAACTGTCTGTAGTCTAAGGTAATCCCCTATTCCACACTCAACAGGATGAAAAGAAAACTCCTATCTTATACCTTATTTATTAAACCCTCTAATAACCCCCATATACATTAGTACAACTATTTTCTTTACCACTCTACCTTACGTTAAACACCTTGGTCCACATAGACAGTGCAAGGTTTACAATTGCAACTAATAAATAATAAATAAATGCTTATTCAGGTAAGGTACATACATACAAGAGATTTTACAAAAATTGATAGATTTATTGATAGAGCTAGTACATACAATGCCTAAAGCCACTATTACGCAAAGCGTTTCGGGCAGAAAAACCTTAAAGACTAAAACTTAATACTAATTGAGTTTAAAGTATAATATGTGTTGAGAACAAATAAAAATAAAAAAGGGGGGAACATGGCTGAAAAAGCAGCACAAATACAATTAGGTCGACAGCGTTGTTTAAAAAAAAACAGACATGGGTTGACAATATAGGGGTAAGGTAGGTTACAGGGAATTTATTAGGTAGTGTTTCGTTTTTATCTTAAACTGGTTGAGAGAGGTACAGTCTTTAAAATGATTGGGAAGGTCATTCCACATTCTGGGTCCCTTGATTTGTAGAGCATTTCTAGTTTGATTAGGTCGTACTCTTGGAATATCAAAACTGTATTTGTTTCTGGTGTGGTGCTCATGGGTTCTGTTACAACCTTCAATGAAGCTTTTGAGGTCAGGATTGGCATTACAGTTCAGTGTTTTATATATGTATAACACACATGAGAGAATGTGCAGTGACTTAATATCTAACATTCAGAGATTTGAGTAGGGGTACCAAGTGAATGGTAAACGAGTGAACTATGGTAAAGACTACTTGGATAGGGCACTAGCAAAGGCTCTAGGTAGCCTGGTAATATTTATTTATTTATTTATTTATTTATTTATGCATATACAAGAAGGTACATTCTACAAGGATCCAAGGGCTTGCTGCATGCATGCTGATGAAGATACTGAAACTACCTTAAGGCCACTAACACTAGTAGCCTTGACGGTAACAGGACACTGGTAGCATGTCAATTGTTCCCCCATTTGTCCTGATGATTTTTTTTTTCAAGCTGTATTTTAAAGTTCAACAGAGTTTTGACATTTACGGCTTCAGTAGGTTTGCAGTTTCATGGGTTTATAACCCTGTTGGTGGAAAACCATCTCCTGTTCTCAGTCCTACATTGTGGCTTGATGAGCTTGAAACCATTGCTCCTTGTTTGTTACAACTGACCTTTTGACAAAGTTGGCCAGCATCCACCAAATTTTTCAACATTTTAAAAGTTTCAATGTGATCTGCCCTGTCATGCCTGGGTTGCAGTGTTGTTATCCCTGTGGCCTTCAATCATTTCTAGTACAAGAGATGTCTTAGTTCTGGAATGATTTTTGTTGTCTGGTGTTGCACTCTCTCGTGAGTAGCCATGTCTTTCTGAAGATGAGATCTCCATGCCTGGATGCAATAATCCAGGTTGGGGTCACACCAGAGATTTATACAATTGAATTACAACCTTCTTTTCCCTAAAGTCAAAGGTACGCTTGATTATTTCTAGGGTTTGGTTGGCTTTTTGTATGCTGCTCCTACCTGCTGTGCAACTTTTAATGAGTGGTGAATTTTGACTCCAAAATCCTTGTATTCAATAATCTACTGTAATGTAATGTTATTAATTTGGTAGTTGTGGCATGGGTTGCCACAAATGCAGTCTTGCATTTGTTATTATTTAAAAGCATTTGGCAGTCTTCTGACCATTTGTGGAGTTCATGCAGCTCTCTTTTTTTTTTTTTTTTTTTTTGTTCTTTAGGCTGCAATATCCTTTTCATTTACAACTTTACCATAGATCTTAGTGTCAAACAAATTTGATAATGTGATTTGTAAAATTGTAGTGTGTACATGTTGCAAAGTTGGTGCAGTGTGTATATGTTGCAAAGTTGGTATAGTATGTACATGTTCCAGGGTAGCTCTAATAACTAGTCAATAGAGCAACATTGGAACACACAAACACCAGAGAAAGCACCAGGGGTATACATACCCAAGTCTGAGTACCCCTGGTTTACATAGTCCATAAAGCATGTGTGTGAAAAGTACGGTGGTGGCTATTAGTGTTCTCAGTCTGTTATAGCTGTGTCATTCATTTACTTAGTTTATCAATTTAATTAAATTGCTTAGGAATATAGCTATAAGGTTAAGAATAAGAACATGAATAATACACCATTTTATAATAATTTATTCACAAAACATTTGTACAATACACCTTTTTCTAATATAGTGGCACCTCAACTTACGAATTTTTCAAGTTACAACCCCAATTTCGCTGAAAAATGCAACTCAACTCTCGACCTCTGCCTCGACTAGCGACTTTGTTGATACATGTATGTGTCGACCGAGCTCGTGGTTCCTGGTGGCACAGGCGACCCTGCCTCAGTTTACCAGAGCTGCCCACTTAGTGACGATCATGCTTGTAAAGAATTTTATTGTTTTTGTAATTTTTTGTTTTTTGAACATAAAAATAATTATTATATATCATGCCATGGGTTCCAAGAAAGTCGGTGGTAAGGTTCAGCCTAAGAAAATACAGTAGTTGTGAGTAGAGGCAATAGAGGATGTTCCTTCCTCATTAAGAAAATGTATAAAGTATGGGAAGAACTGCAAAGATTTGTTTAAAAAACTCACCCAGATAAAGCTGTAGCAGCCCGTTGTTGACCTTTTAAATGACAATGTGATGTCTAACTACAGACAAGTGTTAAAATGTAGGGAAAAACAAGTGTCTTTAGACAGATTCTTATTAAGACAAGCAAGCAGTGAGCCACAACCAGGTCCTAGTGGTATACAGGCAAAATGATGAGTGAGTGAGTGAGAGAGAGAGACCGAGAGAGAGAGAGACCGAGAGAGAGAGAGACGAGAGAGAGAGAGAGAGAGAGAGAGAGAGAGAGAGAGACCGAGAGAGAGAGAGAGAGAGAGAGAGAGAGAGAGAGAGAGAGAGAGAGAGAGAGAGAGAGAGAGAGAGAGAGAGAGACGAGAGAGAGAGAGAGAGAGAGACCGAGAGAGAGAGAGAGAGACCGAGAGAGAGAGAGAGAGACCGAGAGAGAGAGAGAGAGAGAGAGAGAGAGAGACCGAGAGAGAGAGAGAGAGAGAGAGAGAGAGAGAGAGAGAGAGAGAGAGAGAGAGAGAGAGAGAGAGAGAGAGAGAGAGAGAGAGAGAGAGAGACCGAGAGAGAGAGAGAGACGAGAGAGAGAGAGAGAGAGAGAGAGAGAGAGAGAGAGAGAGAGAGAGAGAGAGAGAGAGAGAGAGAGAGAGAGACCGAGAGAGAGAGAGAGAGAGAGAGAGAGAGAGAGAGAGAGAGAGAGAGAGAGAGAGAGAGAGAGAGAGAGAGAGAGAGAGAGAGAGAGAGAGAGAGAGAGACGAGAGAGAGAGAGAGAGAGACGAGAGAGAGAGAGAGAGAGAGAGAGAGAGAGACCGAGAGAGAGAGAGAGAGACCGAGAGAGAGAGAGAGACCGAGAGAGAGAGAGAGACCGAGAGAAGAGAGAGACGAGAGAGAGAGAGAGAGAGAGAGAGAGAGAGAGAGAGAGAGAGAGAGAGAGAGAGAGAGAGAGAGAGAGAGAGAGAGAGAGAGAGAGAGAGAGAGAGAGAGAGAGAGAGAGAGAGAGAGAGAGACACCGAGAGAGAGAGACCGAGAGAGAGAGACCGAGAGAGAGAGACCGAGAGAGAGAGAGAGAGAGAGAGACCGAGAGAGAGAGAGAGACCGAGAGAAAGAGAGAGACCGAGAGAGAGACCGAGAGAGAGAGAGACCGAGAGAGACCGAGAGAGAGACCGAGAGAGAGAGAGAGAGAGACCGAGAGAGAGAGAGAGAGACCGAGAGACCGAGAGAGAGAGAGAGAGAGACCGAGAGACCGAGACCCCAGAAATGTCATCACTGCCTGATGTTATAATGGAAGGGGATTTCCCTTCCAAACAGTAACCTCTCCTGCTCCCTCCCCCCCCCCCCCCCATCCTCCTCACTGCCTTCCATACAACAAGAGTCCTCAATAAAGGTAAGATATACATACTGTATTGTAGCTAATACAAAAAAACCAGCGTTGAATGTAATGAAACGCCATTTTCTGGGTGAGTCCCGGAGGCTCCCCGGAGCTATCCCAGGCTGATATGCTAATGTCAGACTTTGGCATCAGTCATGTGTATGGAGTTCTTAGGCCTACCGGGGACCACGGCCAGAACCGGGCCCCCTCAGAGAGGCAAGGGGAGCAATGGCCTATAGAAGCCCCCGTGTTAGTGGAAGCATTCTATGTCTGCCATCGACCGGAACAGGCACCCAGAAAGGTAAGCGCCCCAAAACAAACCCCTATTCTGGTTAAAATTGCTACCTAAAACCGAACTAGTGGATAGAACTCCCCAACCGAAAACAAGCAAACTAGTGTGACGTCACACACTGCCGCGCCGCTGTCTGCGCAGCTCCCCCCTCCCCGGGAGGGGGAAGGGGGAGCCCCAGACCCCCCCGCGCCGGCTACCCACACCTCAGTTCTTGAGGCTGGATGTCAAAAACGCGAAAAACCGCCGACCGGAGGGAGGGAGGGATGCCGGGGAGCCTCCGGGACTCACCCAGAAAATGGCGTTTCATTACATTCAACGCTGGTTTTCTGGGGGGAGCCCCGTCGGCTCCCCGGAGCTAACTACCCACAGACAGAAAAACAGGGACTTACCCGGGAGGCGGTCGTCGCTCACCCCTCAACTCGAAGCCGAGACAACTGGCTGCAACCGCCGATCACAAAACATGATGCACCCCCGGCCAGACCAACCAACCATCAACCACCCATGGACCCCTCCGGAACGCAGCAGTCTCATTCTTCGCCAGAAAAGAAGGAGACGGCTGCAAACGAACAAAACTATCACCACGACCAAAAGAGCAGAAACCCCTGCACCGGAGGAGAGCATGAAGCTCCCCTACCCGACCCCCAGAGGCCAAAGCCAACAAGAAAAGTGCCTTGGAAAAACAATCCTGGACCGAAGGGGCCACAACGAAACGAGGAGATGAAAGGAAAGCGAGCACTCTGTCCAAAGACCAGGACGGCTCAGGCGACGCATGAGCAGGCCGGAGGTGAAACAATGCACGAGACAGCTTGCGAAACGGCGCAGACGTAACATCGATACCGAAAGCAAGCTGAAGCGGCTCCGCCAGCGCCGCACGATACGAAGCGACAGTGTTAGGCATAAGATGACGGTCCTGAAACAACCACGAGAGGAAGGACAAGACAAGGAGCTAACACGACGAAGACGCAAAAAGAAACGGAAGGACCGCCAGGAAACTGCATACTGCCGCCGAGAAGAAGCCCTCAGGTGGGACACCAACAAGGAGGCCACCTGATCACCATAGAGATGATGATAGACTCGAGTCAAAAAAAAAAACCATACGCGAAGACTCGAGGAGAAGATCGAACCAGCTACGTGACGTACCGGCCCGATCTGCTGAAAGAGGCGGAGCCGCGGGAAAAACCCTCGGGTTCGGACACCGAGCAACCAGCGCCTGAAACCAAGGCTGGGCCGGCCACCAAGGGGCCAGAAGGACAACTCTCCCCCGGTAAGTCTCTAAGCGAGTCAGGACCTGGAGCAACAGCCGAACCGGGGGAAAGAGATACAGGAACCCCCACCTCGTCCAGTCGAGCCGAAAGGCATCGACCCCGACGGCCTCGCAATCGGGGAAGGGCGCCGCATAAACGGGAAGACGCCGCGACCACGCCGACGCGAAGAGGTCCACCTCGGGGCGCCCGAACGTCTGGCAAAGCCAAAGGAAGGACTCGTCGTCGACCGTCCACTCCGTGGAGAGAGGAACGAAGCGAGACAGGGCGTCGGCCAAGACGTTGGACACGCCCCGTACGTGAACCGCCAGGAGAGCCAAACCCCGAGAACTCAGCAGACGAGTCACCCGAAGTGACCAACCCCAAAGAGACAAGGACCGCATCGAACCCCCGCGGTTCAGGCAATGAACCACCAGAGAGCAGTCCGAATGGAGCCGAATCGTCGATCCGCGGGCCACCCGAATCCTCCCCAGAGCAAACCACGCTGCCGCGAACTCCCGCACCGTACCGTGAGCTCGACGGAAGGACGGATCCCAACGCCCCTGGCCGGCCTGGTGAGCACTGGTCACAAAACCCCAGCCGAGACGACGCATCCGTGTACACATCGAGCGAGGGCTCGGGTAGGCGCCAAGGCACTGAACCCCGAAAAACCCGAAGAGGAAACCGGTGACACAGCAACCGACGCAAGTCCCCCGGGGGTCGAACTCTGCGATCGCGAGAGAGGCGGAAGGGGGAACCCCGAAGGAACCAGAACAGCCGTTGAAGCCAAACCCGACCCGGCGGGTAGACCACCATCGCGAAGTTCAGGCTCCCGCACAGCCCCTCGAGCAACCGCCGGGTGACCCGAGGGCCCTCCAGAAACAGACGAAGGCGGGACCGCAGCCGCAGGAGACTCCGGAGGGAGAGACAAGGAGGCGGTTCGAGAGTCCCACACGAGACCCAGCCATGTCCGAACCTGAGAGGGAACCAGATGGGACTTCCTCCAGTTCACCAAGAACCCGAACCCGGCGAGCTGGGAAAGAACCAAATCCCTGGCTAGCAAGCAAGCTGACTGGCTGGGAGCCCAAACCAGCCAGTCGTCGAGGTAGGCCAACACTCGAACACCTAGGAGACGCAAACGAGCCACCACAACCCGTGTAAGGCGTGTGAACACGCGAGATGCCAGGTTCAACCCGAACGGGAGACAACGAAAGCGGTAACTCAGACGCCCCACTACAAAACCAAGCCAGTCCCTGAACCGCGGATGAATCGGGACATGCCAATAAGCGTCCCGGAGGTCCAGGGACACCATCCAAGCTCCCGGCTCCAAGAGGAGCCGAACCTGAGACAGTGTAGTCATCCGAAAGGAGGGGCAATGAACCCAGGGGTTCAGACGGGACAAGTCCAGAATGAACCGCAGGTCCGCGCAGTCCCGTTTCGGAACCGGAAACAGACGGGAAACCCATCTGAGGGACGACGTCGTTTCGACGACGCCCAAGCGTACCCACTCCAAGACGACTCGACAGAGCGCAGGGGAAGAAGCCTGCCCTGCCAGCCCCGACCCCCCAAAGAGGGGAGGGGCCACCCAACGCCACCGCAGGCCGCGAGACACGACCCGAAAGGCCCACGAATCGTGGGACCAGGCGCGGGCGAACAGCGCAAGCCGCCCCCCCATCGCCCCGTCAAAGGGGCAAACCGCGAAAGGGCCGGCGACCCCTACGAGACCCAGAACCCCGCACAGCGCGAACACCGCGCCGACCAGACGAGGGAGGGTCCGCAGGAGGAGCCAACCCCAAACCTGACACCAGAGGCCTACCACGACGAGAGGAACCCCGAGCCCTGGCACGACCTTTCCGGGAAGACCCACCCCGGGACCCCCGGAAAACCAACAAGTCCGACATCGGACGACAAGCCGCCGACGCAGCCTGAATAAACTGCGCCACGGCCGACTCCCCAAACAGGAGAGGACAAAAAGGCGAAGAACGCCTAAGAGCCAGAGCCCAAGCAGATCCCATGGAGGGACCCAGCACCGCCTGCCGACACGCGAGACGGGAAGCATAGAACAGGGAAACCGCATCCCGCAAAATCGGCGTGAACAGCTTCAACAAGGCAGCCGACGAACGCGCAGCCGAGGACAAGGTGCCGGACCCCGGGACGGACCCAAGCGTCCCCACATCCTCCACGAGCCAATCCGAAGACAGCTCCAGGAGGGAAAAGAACCGCAAGGCCGAACACAAAAGGCCCCGAGCGCGCAAGTCCTCCGCCACGAGCGCCGCCGAAAGGGAGGGAACCTGCACATGGAGCTGAATAACGCCCACATCGCGGGGAAGGGCAGGGGCAAACAAGCACTCATTCAGGTACTCAAGTTCACCCCCCAGGAAAACCTGAAGCACCGTGGAAGCTTCCCGCCACTCCAGCGTGCGGGAACGACAGAAGGAATGCCAGGAATCCAGACCAAACAAGGGGCAGTCTGCTAGCCAGGACGACTCCGGAACCTCGTAACAGAGCCAGAAAGGGAACGAAGTCCCCAACCTGAACGTGGATGGATCCATTTCCGAGGCATAATCCGGGTCACGCAGGAGGTAAGCTGCAAAGGCCGCTCGCACCACACCAGGTTGGATGCGATAAGCCGAAAACCTTCGGAAGGACGGAACCGACGTACCCGGGGGAACACGGAACCGTACCCGGGGAGGGGCCTACACCAAATCCAACTCGTACGCAGAGGGGGGGAAAGAAAACCCCACTCCTTGTAACAATAAGCCCCGCTCAGTGGGAAGAAAAACCCAGGCGGGGTCCAGCGGGGCCCAAGGCCCCCAAGGCAGCCCCTCCCCAGCCTCGAGGTCCGTCACCACAGGACCCGAGGCCGAGTCCTCTCCCCAAGCCCCGACCCCACAAGACAAGGACGGAGCAGCCAGAAAAGCTGGAGGAAGAGGGGCCCACTGGTCAGACCCTGAAGCTTCGGCCGGGAGACAAGACTCGAATGCCTCTAAAGGTGAACCCCAGGGACGTGTACACTCACGGGGACCTAGCAGGGGGCGCCACCGATGAGAACAGTGGAAGGGCAAAAACAAACTGAATAAAATGACAGAACCCCCCACCAGGCAAAAACAAAAAGAAAAACAAAACCCCGCAAGAGGACAGCGAACCCCAAGGAACAGAGCCGGCCGCGATGTCGGGAAATACAAGCTGAGCAGCACCCTGCGCCCTTACCAGTGCAAACTGCCTCTTACCTGCCGGTAACAAGGGAGAACAGAACACCCAAGAGCCCAACAGGCGGCCGAAAAACCGAAAGGTAAAACGGACCAGCAGAGGCAGACCCCGAGGAGCCTGTGGAAGGTGGCCCCAAGCCCCAAGGGCAGTACTTACAGGGCACCTAGGGAAGGCAGCCCTAGGCGCATGCAGCCCGAGTACTGAAGATAACTCCTGGCTCTCGCACCCACAAAACTAACACCACACGCAAAGCACAGTGCAGTAGCGACACCGGAGCCAGAGCACACGACCATCGCCTATAGCATCAGCCTCAAGAACTGAGGTGTGGGTAGCCGGCGCGGGGGGGTCTGGGGCTCCCCCTTCCCCCTCCCGGGGAGGGGGGAGCTGCGCAGACAGCGGCGCGGCAGTGTGTGACGTCACACTAGTTTGCTTGTTTTGGGTTGGGGAGTTCTATCCACTAGTTCGGTTTTAGGTAGCAATTTTAACCAGAATAGGGGTTTGTTTTGGGGCGCTTACCTTTCTGGGTGCCTGTTCCGGTCGATGGCAGACATAGAATGCTTCCACTAACACGGGGGCTTCTATAGGCCATTGCTCCCCTTGCCTCTCTGAGGGGGCCCGGTTCTGGCCGTGGTCCCCGGTAGGCCTAAGAACTCCATACACATGACTGATGCCAAAGTCTGACATTAGCATATCAGCCTGGGATAGCTCCGGGGAGCCGACAGGGCTCCCCCCAGAAAAGAGTGGTATTTGGTATAAAATGTATTTTTAAGTTAATATTTTTGGGGGTGTGGAATGGATTAATTCAATTTATAATATTTCTTTTGGGAAAATTCGTTTAAGTTACAAATTTTTGAGTTATGACCTGTCTCTGGCAACTGGATTAAACTCGTAAGTGGAGGTACCACTGTAATTTATTCACAGAACACCTGTATAATACACCATTTTATAATAGCAATTTATTCATGTTTACAAACCATGTTAATCATATATCTAAATAATCATTATATTTCAAAAAAACTGAAATTGCTTTTACTTAAATTATCTACTATTTTATGGATAAGGAGAAATTTCACTTGTGAACCACCCCATTGCTTACATGAAATGAAAACAGTTAAGTAAAATAGAAAATAGGCAAAATAGTTCAAGTTGGAGAGGAATGTGGGAGGGATGCTGGACTCCCCTAACTTATCAGAGCCACAAATGTATCTTGTAAGATAAGTGCAGTGGGATGTTGCATTTATCAGGGCCACAAAGGCACAGTCTCTTGCAAGGATGTGTCAAGGAATGCTGCACTCTCCTGAACTTATCACGTGGCCATGAATGTATCTTGCAAGGAAGGTGAGGAGGAATACTGCACTCTCTTGAAATTATCAGGACCACAAATGTATCTTGAATCTCCAGCATATTGATTTTATTCCTAACATTGGCTATGTTCTTTAAATGCTAATGAAAGACTTGTTTTTAGTAAACTAACATAATATAAATGTTATAAAATAGTGGGTGAAAGGAAAGTCGTAGTATGATTGAATATTTGTGTATGGCAATATGCATGAAGGAAATTTATAACTTTCTTCAGTCGATACCATAAATGTCATTACAACCAAGGAGATAAACATTCTTTAATTCCATCTTCAAATCTGGTGTGATGAGATATTCCTAAATCAACCAAGCGGGATACATCCATTTCAGGGTCATAGGGCCTGAGTTCTCCAGGAGTGTAACTTGGTGTAATGTGGTCATGGGGAAGAGAGAACACCTCCGACATAATCAATACCATTTCGTACTTCGTTAACTTTTCTCTTCCACTCCACTGAAAAATTCCATTGACTGTTTCTCCCTGAAAAAACAAGCAAACATTTTTAGGCAAAATAGAAGTGACATAAGAAAGTTATATACGAATAAAAAATCAAGCTTGCAACAAAATAAATTAACTGTACTGTACAAATTTAAGAAATATAAGCTACAAGGAATAATTAATGGATCTGGGCATGCCTAAATTGGGAGACAGAAAAACCCAGTGTTGAATTAAATGAAACGCCGGAGAAGAGCATGAAGCTCCCCAACCCGACCCCCAGAAGCCAAAGCCAACAAAAACAAGGCTTTCCCAAAGTAATCACGAATCGAAGGGGTCATGACAAACCGAGGAGAAGAAAGAAAGGAAAGAACTCGGTCCAAAGACCACAACGGCTCGGGCAGTGCATGAGTAGGCTGGAAGTGAAAAATGCACGAGAGAGCTGGCGGAATGGAATGGAGGTGACATCCACCCTGAACGCAAGCTGCAGCGGCTCCGCCAATGCCGCACAATAAAAAGTGACAGTATTCATCCTGAGACACCATTCCAGAAAAAGTCCAGAGAAAAAGGACAAACCCAACCTGTTCGACACTGACAAAACCTTACGAAGGGAAAGGAAATGGCATAGAGACTGCCTTGAAACTTCATACATTCGCCAAGATGAAGACCGCAGGTGGGACATCATCAAAGAAGCCACCTGATCACCATACAAATGGTGATACACCCGCGTCAGAAAAACCAGACATGAAGAGCGAAAGAGTAAATCGAACCTGAGAGGTACCCTACCGGCCTGACCTGCTGAAAGAGGTGGAGCCGGAGAAAAAACTCTATGGTTCGGACACCGAGCAAGCAGTGCCTGAAACCAAGGTTGGGCCAGCTATCATGGGTCCAAGAGAATCACTCTTTTCCGATAGGATTCCAGCCAAGCCAGAACCTGGAGCAACAACTAGACCGGGAAAAAGAGGTACAGGAACCCCCCACCACGACTACTCCTGCCGAAAAGAGTCCACCGCAAGGGCCTCATAGTCGGGGAATGACACCACGTATAACGGGAGATGCCAAGATCACGCTGACGCTAAGAGGTCTGCCTCTGGATGCCCGTACGTGCGACAAAGTCAAAGGAAGGAAGTGGTGTTGATCGTCCACTTCGAGGAAAGAGGAATGAAGCATAACAGGCCATTGCCAGGATGTTGGACACTCCCTGAATATGAATGGTGTGGAGAGCTGAACCCTGAGAACTCAGTAGATGAGCCACTCAAAGTGACCAGCTCCAAAGAGCCATGGACCAAAGAGACTCGCTTCCCCCCCCCCCCTACCTTCTTGGTTGAGACAATGAACCACCGGGTAGCAGTTCAAATGGGGCCGGATCACAGAGTCCCGAGGAAGCCGAATGGGGAGCAGTCTGAATGGAGCCATATCACAGAACCCTAAGGAATCCGAATCTGCCGCAGCGCCTGCCACACAGCAGTCAACTACCGCTCCGTGCTGTGAGCCTGAAGGAAAGATGGTTCCCAATGTTCCTGGCTGACCTGGTGATCGCTGGTCACAAAGCCCCGAGAGAGAGACAAGGCATCCGTGAACACATCGAGCGAGAGAAGGGGAAGGTGCCATGGCACCGAACCCCGAAAAACCCAAAGAGGAAGCTGGTGAGACAGCAACCAACGCAAGGACACCAGGGAACAAACTCAACGATCGCGAAAGCGGTGAAAGAGGCCGCTCCGAAGATACCAGAACAGCCTCCAAAGCCAAACCCTGCCCGGCGGATAAACCAGCAGAGCAAAGTTTAGGCTCCAGCACAGCTGCTCAAGCAATTGCTGAGAGACCCAGGTCCCCCTCAAAAACAGCTGAAGGCGAGATTGCAATTGGAGCAAGGCCATAGTAGGGAGAGAAACAGACGCAATCCGAGAATACCACACGAGGCCCAGCCAATTCCGTACCTGGGATGGAACCAACTGGGACTTCCACCAATTTACCAGGAACCCAAACCCAGCAGGCTGGGAAAGAACTAGATCCCTGACTTTTATGACCCAGCGTAACCAGTTCAGACTGGATATGCTGATGTCATACCTTTAAGTGTCAAGCTACCTCTATTACAAAGTAATTCATTCTACAGTATTTGACATATCATTATATAAATGTATATTCTAGTTTATTGTATGGTATTTTGCTGCATTATTATCATATTTCTTGATGTGTTGTGTGTGAATTTTGTAACTGCTAGTTTCGTCGGCCTGTGTAATTACCTAAGTGTAGTTACAGGATGAGAGCTACGCTCGTGGTGTCCCGTCTTCCCAGCACTCTTTGTCATATAACGCTTTGAAACTACTGACGGTCTTGGCCTCCACCACCTTCTCACTTAACTTGTTCCAACCGTCTACCACTCTATTTGCGAAGGTGAATTTTCTTATATTTCTTCGGCATCTGTGTTTAGCTAGTTTAAATCTATGACCTCTTGTTCTTGAAGTGCCAGGTCTCAGGAAATCTTCCCTGTCGATTTTATCAATTCCTGTTACTATTTTGTATGTAGTGATCATATCACCTCTTTTTCTTCTGTCTTCTAGTTTTGGCATGTTTAATGCTTCCAACCTCTCCTCGTAGCTCTTGCCCTTCAGTTCTGGGAGCCACTTCGTAGCATGTCTTTGCACCTTTTCCAGTTTGTTGATGTGCTTCTTAAGATATGGGCACCACACAACAACTGCATATTCTAGCTTTGGCCTAACAAAAGTCATGAACAATTTCTTTAGTATATCGCCATCCATGTATTTAAATGCAATTCTGAAGTTAGAAAGCATCGCATAGGCTCCTTGCACAATATTCTTTATGTGGTCCTCAGGTGATAGTTTTCTATCTAGAACCACCCCTAGATCTCTTTCTTTATCAGAATTCTTTAAAGATTTCTCACATAATATATAGGTTGTCTATGGTTCTCTATGTCTATGGGTCTATGTTCTCCTATTCCACATTCCATAACATGACATTTATTAACATTAAATTCCATTTGCCAGGTGGTGCTCCATATACTTATTTTGTCCAGGTCTTCTTGAAGGGCATGACAATCATCTAAATTTCTTATCCTTCCTATTATCTTAGCATCATCAGCAAACATGTTCATATAATTCTGTATACCAACTGGTAGATCATTTATGTACACAATAAACATCACTGGTGCAAGAACTGAACCCTGTGGTACTCCACTTGTGACATTTCTCCATTCCGATACATTGCCTCTGATTACTGCCCTCATTTTTCTATCAGTCAGAAAATTTTTCATCCATGATAGAAGCTTACCTGTCACCCCTCCAATATTTTCCAGTTTCCAGAACAACCTCTTATGTGGAACTCTGTCGAAAGCCTTTTTTAGGTCCAGATAGATGCAGTCAACCCAACCATCTCTTTCCTGTAATATCTCTGTGGCTTGATCATAGAAACTGAGTAAATTCGATACACAGGATCTTCCAGATCGAAAACCATACTGTCTGTCTGATATTATATCATTTCTCTCCAGGTGTTCTACCCATTTAGTTTTGATTAGTTTTTCCAATACTTTCACTATTGCACTTGTCAATGATACAGGTCTATAATTGAGGGGGTCTTCCCTGCTGCCACTTTTGTAGATTGGAACTATGTTAGCCTGTTTCCACACATCTGCTACGATTCCTGTACACAGGGATGCCTGAAAGATCAGGTGAAGTGGAATGCTGAGCTCAGATGCACATTCTCTCAGAACCTATGGTGAAACGCCATCTGGGCCAGCTGCTTTGTTCTTACCGAGCTCCTTTAGCATATTTTCCACTTCATCTCTAGACACCTCTATCCGCTCTATGTTGTTCTCTGGAATTCTTATTGTGTCAGGTTCTCTGAAGATTTCATTTTGTACAAACACACTTTGGAACTTTTCATTTCATGTTTCACACATTTCCTTTTCATCTTCTGTGAATCTATTTCCCATTTTCAACCTCTGAATATTATCCTTTACCTGCAATTTGTTGTTTATGAATTTATAGAATAGACCTGGTTCTGTTTTACATTTGTCTGCAATCCCTTTTTCAAAATTTCTTTCTGCCTCTCTCCTCACTGCCGTGTAGTTGTTTCTCGCATCTTTGTATCGCTGGTATG
Source organism: Procambarus clarkii (assembly GCF_040958095.1). NCBI lineage: Eukaryota > Metazoa > Arthropoda > Malacostraca > Decapoda > Cambaridae > Procambarus > Procambarus clarkii. Next base: position 12,961,336 of record NC_091198.1, read on the forward strand.
TTTGGGGGTTCGGCCTCTTCCTGTATTGATTCCATTTTTGTGTCTTTTGGTCTCTAGCCCTCTCGCAATTTCTATTGAACCAATCCTGTTTCCTAGTTCTGCATCTCTGTTTTGGTATAAATTTTTTTGTGCCTTTATCATATATTTCACAAAACTTGACATACATCTCATTCACTTCCTTGCCTAGCATCAAGTCTGTCCAATTATACTCACTAAAAAAAGAAGAGAGGTGAGAAGGTTATGGAGGCTAAATCTGTCAGTAGTTTCAAAGCATTATATAACAAAGAGTGCTGGGAAGACGGGACACCACGAGCATAGCTCTCATCTTGTAACTACACTTAGGTAATTACACCGCCCAAAACAAAATAACCTGCCCCTGCGCCTGAGGTCCGAGATGCACACCCATCATCCGGGGAGGGTGGCAGCAAGGTGTAGATAATGAAAATTAGTAATGGCGAGACCGGAAGGAGAGACGATATCAATACAAAATAATGCGAAAACAGAACAGAAAGAAGAAAAGGAGTATGGAGGAGGACCAACAAGTCTGAGAAAGGACTGGAGGGAAGCCTTCACCGGAAGTCAACAGAAGTTCATATAATATTGGAAGTATCGAAGAGTTTCGCGAACCCTCGAGAATCGTAAGAAGCAAGCACAAATGTACGGAGGCACATATGGGCCCAATGGCACCTTTGACAAAGGGTCATGCAGGGATCCCGATACGAAGTGAACATGATCACGACATGGAGAAAAGCACATGTCCAAAAAAAAAAGGTAAGAATTCGGTGAAAAGCACCGACAGGAATGACGGAACCTACGGAAACGAAGGGACACGAAGGGACACCCGGGGGAGGGGTAGACCTGAAACCAACACGGACACGGGGGGGGGTAGGAAAACCCCACGCTGAGGAACTGGAAGCCTCGCTCCAAGGGCACAAAATCCCAAGCAGGGCAAATGGGGCCAAGACCCCCCAGGCAACTCCTCCCCAACCCAGAGAACCTCCACGGCAGGACCTGGGGCTGAGCCATCCCCCCAAAGCCCTGGCCTCGCAAGAAAAGGCTGGGGCAGCCGTAAAAACACTAAGGAAGGGAGCCCACTGGTCAGACCCTTATGCTACGGCTAGAGGAACAGGCTTGAATGCCCCACCACCACCCTGGAAGAGGACACCCCCCGAGACCGCCCGAGTCTCAACACCAACTAAACCCTGCCCAAACTCCGAAACCCGTCGACGGTTCAGAGCCGAAAGCAAGGGGGAAGGAAAGTATGCACAACATAAGAGGAAGGACTAGGAGGAGCGGACGGAACCAGAGCCGAAGCGACTCCCATCCAAAGTCCAGACCCCTATAACCAAAACGGGGCAGTTTCAGGGCATCCGGGGCTGCAACCAAGCGCGCTGCAGCAACTGAACTGAGCATGCAACACAGCAGCTGCCTACACCCACATATGTTGAGTAGCACTGAGTGAACAGGAGCACATACAGACAGCAATGTCGCATGACTCAGGGTCAAAAGAATCACTGACCCAACAGGCAGCATGGCGGAGGCACAACTAGTGAATGTCGCCACCGAGACAAGGGGACAAAGCAACCTACAAACTCGCAAGAAGGAGAGGGGACTCAAGGGTCACATCCACCAGACCACAGAGCCCCAGTGGGGTTTCCCAGGGCCCTTACCCATTTTAACACGCTAAGGGAAGCTGAGGCAGGGGTACTGCGAATCGGCATCTAAGTCTACCAAACGAACTTCTAAAAGCTGTACCCCTGGGACGTGTCCACTCACGGGGGCCTAGTGGGGGATACCACCAACACACAAAAAATCACACACCGACCCCAACAACAGAGAGGGGAAGACAAGGCAGACCCCCCCCCCCCCCCACCTGGCAGGCAGGAACAAACAAAAGAAAAAGCCCGCAAGAGGACAACGTACCCAGGCGGAACAGAGCTGGCCGCCATAATAGGTGATAACTAGCTGTGCAGTACCCCGTGCCCCTACCAGTGACAAAAACTACCTCCTACCCAGAGACAAACAAGGGCAACAAAACCCCCAGCTGACCCCAAGGGCAGCCAAGTACCGAGCAGTAAAAGACACAGCAGAGGTAGATCCCAAGGAGAATTGCGGAAGGAGGCCCCAAACCCCAAGGGCAGTACTTACAGGGAACCTAGCGAAGGGAACACTAGGCACAAGCAGCCCAAGTACAGTGGAATATTACTCCTGGCTCACATACTACCCAGAGAGACAGCCTACGTCACAAGGCACAGAACTGAAACAAAAACAAAGCCAGAGGCACACAGCTTATCCAGAATCACATCAGCCAAGAAATGAACATTGGATCACCGGCACGGAGGGTCTGATCTCTAGATGATAAACATCTCCGCATCCAGCACCCGGCCGAAGGACGCCAGACCACAGAAACTCACCTGTCGAACGGAGGCACAAACGTGACACGACCCACCAGTGCCCAGAAGATCCTGGGAGCACCGCCAGGCAAAGAAGCCAGAGCTGGACACGCAGGAGAGCAGGGTAGAAAAGAGAAAGGAGGCCCACACCCCTGACACAGGGAAAACCTCGGCGTCCTCCCACAGCTGTAATCCAGGACACCCCCGGAGCGACGGGGCACATACCGGAGAAGAGAGAAGAGCGAGAGGCGAAGCCCCCGAGAAAAAAGGGCGCAAAACACCAGCACTGAAACACACTGCCCAGACCAAAACAAACTCCCACGGCGCATGCGCAGGACACGCTGGCCGAACTGCACACCCGCTCTGCAGGAAGGCGCCAACCAGGACTACTGCACAAGAAAAGTACCCAAACAGAACGCAACCCAAGGGAGGTTACCTTACCTTGAGGTTACCTTGAGGTGCTTCCGGGGCTTAGCGTCCCCGCGGCCCGGTCGTCGACCAGGCCTCCTGGTTGCCGGACTGATCAACCAGGCTGTTGGACGCGGCTGCTCGCAGCCTGACGTACGAGTCACAGCCTGGTTGATCAGGTATCCTTTGGAGGTGCTTATCCAGTTCTCTCTTGAACACTGTGAGGGGTCGGCCAGTTATGCCCCTTATGTGTAGTGGAAGCGTGTTGAACAGTCTCGGGCCTACTAGGCGGGGCTTGTGGTTACGCGGAGTGGGTTTTTTCCTCCCCCCCTCGCCGTACGAATTTTTGGGCGTCGGCCCCTCCCCGGGCTCGGTTCCTTGTTCTTTGAGGCAGTTAGTTCTGTCCTGTAGGTGGGTGCTCTTCTGTTGCTCCCCCCTTTTTTTGGGGGGACGGGGTGTCTTCATCATATTTCCCCGTTCTTGGGGTTCTACGTGACTTTTGGTCTCGAGTGCGACTGTGCCTTTGTGTGCCTTCGGGACTGGTGTTTGCTTCTGTGTTCTCAAGGGTTCGGGAAGGTTTTCGCTACTTCCCGTATTATTGGAACGTCTGTCGGCTCCTAGTCCAGGTCGCTGTATTTGGCTACTTGTAGCCCAGTTGGGCTACTCGTGGCTCGGTTGGGTTCCCATTGGGCTCCTTGTCTTCGCTTTGTTGGCTGCTATGTTGTCGCTGCTTCCTCTTTTGGCTCCTATCTCGTGTGATGGGTTGTTTTTTCTAATTAGCGGTTCCCTTTTTTAGGTCCGGGAGAAAAAAAAAAACGCGGGGTCCTACAGGGCCAAGGCCCCCCAAGTCACCCCCTCCCCAGCCCTGGGAACCCACACGCCAGGCCCCGGGGCTGAGCCGTCCCCCCAAAGCCCCGGCCGTACCAGAAAACCGGGGCAGCCGCGAAAATACTAAGGAAGGGAGCCCACTGGCAGACTCTTACAACACAGCTGGAGGAACAGGCTCAAATGCCCCTGTCACTACCCCGGCAAGGGAATTCCCCGAGACCGCCCGAGTCTCAAAACCATCGAACCCCGCCCCGAACCTACAGATGGTAAGGAACCGGATGTAGGCAGGAAGGGGGGATCCAGGGGAAAGACAAGGGGGCGTGGAAGGAACCGAAGCAACCAACACCCCCAAGTCCCAACACGAACCAAAACGGGGCAGCCCCGGGGCTCCCTGGGAGCAAACAAACGAGAGCGTTGCCACCACCAAGGCTCAACGTGCAACGCCCCTGCTGCCTGCACCCACTTAGTCAGCACAACTGGGTAACCGAGCCACAACGAGCAACATAACTCGCAGGACTCCGGGTCGAAGGTGTCACCGACCCTACAGGCAGCAGACGGAGGCAAAACAGAGAGTCACCTTGAGACAAGGGGTGAGAGTAATCCTCAAACTCGCTGGAAGCGAGGGGGGGATTCCGGGAGTCACATCCATCGGACCCTGCGCGTCCCCAGGGGTTTCCCAGGGTCCCGAGCGTTTACTATAAGAGGATTCGCACTCGGGTAATCTCAGGCAGGGTATTGCTAACCGGCGCCCAAAGCTACCAAACAACTTTCTAAGAACTGATCCCCCGGGACGTGTACACTCACGGGAACCTAGCAGGGGGAACCACCAGAATAATACTCAGAACACAAGGGACACAATGGGCAAGAACGAAAGCAGACCCCCCACTAGGTAGATGAACAAAAATTAAAAATAAAACCACGCAAGAGGACAGCGTACCCAAGCGGAACAGAGCCGGCCGCCATGATTGGTGAAAACAAGCTGCACAGTACCCTGCGCCCCACCAGTGCAAAACTGCCCTTACCCTAAGGCGAACAAGGGAGACAAAACACCCGAGCACACAAAGAGCGGCCGAAAACCAAGCAGTAAACGGACTAGCAGGGGCAGAATCCAAGGAACTTGTGGAAGGTGGCCCCAAGCCCCAAGGGCAGTACTTACAGGGCACCTTGGGAAGGGAACCCTAGGCGCATGCAGCCCGAGTACTGGAGACTCACACCCGGCTCACACACCACCTAGAAGACAGACACCACATTCTAGGTACAGTGCTGAAACAACTATTAGAGCCGGAGTACACAACCGGTGCCTATAGCATCAGCCGAAGAACTGATGGGTAGATAGTCAGCGTGAAAGGTCTGGGGCGCCCCTTTTCCACTCCCAAGGTGGGGGGAGCTGCCCAGACAGCGGCGCGGTGACGTGTGACGTCATAAAAGTTTGCTTGTTTACTGTTGGGGAATCCTATCCACAAGTTCGGCTTTTGGAAGCAATTTTTACCAGAATAGGGGTTTGTTTTGGAATGCTTACTTTTCTGGATGCTTGATCCGGTCGATGGCAGACATAGAATGCTTCCAACCACACGGGGGTTTCTATATACCATTGCTCCCCTTCCCTCTCTGAGGGGGCCAGATTCTGGCTGTGGTCCCCGGTAGGCCCTAGAACTCCATACACATGACTGATGCCAAAGTCTGACATTAGCATATCAGCCTGGTAAAGCTCCAAGGAGCCGACAGGGCTCCACCCAGAGAGGACATTATGAGTGCTAAAGTGACAAAAGGCGTATCAATAATCACGAAACGTAGAACACAAACACTTGAGGACGTTGAACAGTTGTTATTAATTTGGATACACAGCAAGGAGTTAGCGGGCAATAGAGCTTCAGAGGCAAATTTTATTAGTGAAAAAGCAAGAAAATCGTATGAAGATCTTATAAAGAAAACCCCTGGATCGAGTGATGCAGAAGTGAAAGAGTTTAAGGCGAGCAGGGGATGGTTTGAGAAATTTAGAAAACGTGGCATTCATAGTGTTGTGAGGCATGGGGAGGGTGCCAGCTCAGATAAACCAGCAGCTGAAAGATTTATTGGCGAATTTAAAGATTTTGTGCAGAGTGAGGCATACCTACTACAAAAAGTGTTTAATTGTGATAAGACAGGGCTATTCTGGAAAAGACTGCCGAAGAAAACATACATTACCAAGGAGGAGAAGTCATTGCCCGGACACAAGCCTATAAAAGATTGGTTTACTCTTGTGTTGTGTGGTAATGCGAGTGGCGATTTGAAAATTAATCCCTTGCTTGTGTATCATTCCAAAAATCCAAGGGTTTTCAACAAATATAATGTGCAGAAAAACAAAATGTGTGTGATGTGGAAGGCTAATGCTAAGGCATGGGTAGCTAGACAATTTTTTACGGAGTGGGTGAATGAGGTGGTGTGCCCTGCCATCAAAAAATATTTGCAGGAGAACAGTTTGCCACTCAAGGCCCTGCTTCTCCTCGACAATGCTCCTGCCCATTCGCCAGGCTTGGAGGATTCATTGATGGAGGAATTTAGTTTTGTTACAATAAAGTTTCTTCCTCCCAACACCACTCCTCTACTTTAGCCTATGGACCAGATAATCATTGCCAATTTTAAGAAACTTTATGAAAGGGCACTTTTCCAGAGATGTCGAAGTGACGGATGCCACACAACTCTTTAAGAGTTCTTGAAAAAACATTTTAAACAACCCTCCGACCGGTGGGAGGGAGGGTTGCCAGGGAGCCTCCGGGGCTCACCCAAAAAATGGTGTTTCATTACATTCAATGCTGGTTTTCTGTGGGGAGCCCCTACGGCTCCCTGGAGCTTCATACTTTAGTGCTTTAAAACTCGTAGACAAAGTCTGGTAAGAAGTGACTGTAAGAACCCCGATCTCTGACTGGAGAAAACTGTGGCCTGAATGTGTTGCAGAATGAGACTTTGAGGGGTTTGAACCTGAGCCTGAAGTGCCTCTTGTTGAGGAAATTGTTTCTCTAGGCTAGCAATTGGGCTTGGAGTTGGATGGTGCTGATGTGGAGGAGTTGGTGGAAGAACACAACGAAGAACTGACCACCAAAGAACTTCAAGTCCTTCAAAAGGAGCAGCAACAAGAGGTAGCTGAGGAAATTTCTTCAGGGGAGGAGGTGCCAGCAGAGAATGTCCCTTCCTCAACAATTAAGAAAATGTGTGCAACATGGGAAGAACTGCAAACTTTTGCTGAAAAGACTCACCCAAATCAAGCTGCAGTAGGCCGTTGCCTTAACTTTTTCAATGACACTGTGATGCATCACTACAGACAAATGTTAAAACGAAGGGAAAAACAAGTGCCTCTTGAAAATTTTTTAGTGAGACAATCAAGCAGTGAACCACAACCAGGTCCTAGTGGTATGCAGGCAAAACATAGGAGAGAGAGAGTACCCCAGAGAAATCATCACTGCCTGATGTTATCATGGAAGGGGACTCTCCTTCTAAACAGTAACACCTCTCATCATCGCCCCCTCATCACCATCTTCCATACGCCATCAAGAGTCCTCCATAAAGATAAGATAAACATATGTACTGTATTGTAGTTAGAGAAAAAAATTGTATTCAGTATAAAATGTATTTGTAAGTTAATATTTTGGAGGGTGGGGAACGGGTTAATTCCATTCCTTTTATTCTTAAGGGAAAAATCACTTGGACTTACGATATTTCGACTTACGATTCGTCTCTGGGAACAGATTACCATCGTAAATCGAGGCCCCACTGTAGCATCAGTGCAATAATAGTTTTATATGTGAAAGCAATGTTGTTAGTCTGAGTCTGTCTTATTACAGTGCTGACCCCTTAAAGTGGAATGATTATTTACCTTCAAACTGAGAGAGATCATATCCAGTATTATGCCTGCTACATCTCTGACATGGGCTGGGCATCGCTTATCATAGTGGGACACTGTCTTGGGCTCACTATTCTTCAGGGCACTTAGCAAGCAAGTGATGGCACTCTCATCAACTCTCTCAACTGGACCATAGAGAACTGGTACACGCAAAATACATGCATCTGAAAATGTTTAACAAAATCATTCAATTTATATGGCATTGAATGACACTAAAATATTAATCATACAAAAAAAAGAAAATTTAAGTATTGCCACTGTTCACCAACCTTTTCAAATGCAATCATTTATTTGTCACAGTACAAGGTAACATTTGACGTACTGTACATATTTTACCAGGAATGATCCCTGGCCAAAAAACCAGCGCTGAATGTAATAAAACGCCATTTTCTGGGTGAGCCCCGGAGACTCCGTGGAGCTTATCGGGTTAATGTATGTAATATTAGACCAGGACATTAGCTAAGGAGTCTAGACCTACCAGGGACCAGCACCAGAACCTGGCCCCTTCAGAGAGGTTTCAGGGAGCAATGGCCCTGGAAAACCCCCTTGTGGTTGGGGTTTTCCTTATCTGCCATCGACCGGGGTTAGGCAACCAGAAAGGTAGGCATAACAAAACAAACCCCACATGGTAAAAAATTAAAACAAAAACTGAATAGAGAGGTAGAAACTCCCTACAATCCCAAGGAAACAAGCAAACAAGCAAATATCACACTTTACTGCCGCACCGATCGTCCGCGCAGCCCTCCCTGCCCCGAGAGGGGGAGGGGGGAGCCCCGGACCTACCGCGCTGGCTGCCAAGCTTCAGTTCGGAAGCTAAGCTTTAACCAAAGCGAGAAAAACGCCGACTGGTGGGAGGGAGGGTTGCCAGGGAGCCTCCGGGGCTCACCCAGAAAATGGCGTTTCATTACATTCAACGCTGGTTTCCTGTGGGGAGCCCCTATGGCTCCCTGGAGCTTCATACCCAAAGAGCAAGAAAAGAAAGGGCTTACCCGGGAGGCGGCTGCCACAAACTCCGCAACGCGAAGCTGAGACAACAGGCTGCAACCTGAGACCCAAGGCAACAAGAACGCACAAGAGCAGACGCGCATGAGCGGCCAAGAACCTTTGCGACCCTCAAATCCCTGCACCTGAAATGAGCCTTAGACATCACCAACACAGCAGCAAAAGCTGCAAACGTCCAAACAGCACGGGCGCAAGGACAGACCGCAGGCTGGAAGACTGAAAAACTCTGCGGACGACCTGGGACACCCGAGCCCTGAAACAGGGAATGAGGGGAACTGGATCAACCCAAAGCGCATCCCCAGACACGGTATGCAGGAAACGGCAAAAAAGCACAATTGGATAACACAGGACACACCCCCGGCCAAGCCAATCAAGCATCAATAACCCAAGAACCCCTCCGGAGAGCAGCCGTCTTGACCGTCGCCAGGACGGAGAAAGGCTGCAAACGTACAAATCTACCACCAGTACCAAAGAGCAGAAACCTGAACCGAAGGGGTAACCACAAACTGAGGAGAAGATAAGAAGGCACCCTGATCCAGGACCAGGACGGCTCAGGCGATGCATGAGCAGGCCGGAGGTGAAACAAAGCACGAGAAAGCGTACGAAACGGGGCAGATGTGACGTCGACCCCAAACGCAAGCCGGGGCGGCTCCACCAGCGCCGCACAAAACAAAGCAACAGTAAGAAACATCAAATAACTGTAGTCCTGAAAACCCAAGAAAGGGCAAGACAATCTGATGCGAAGGAGAAGACAACCTATGAAGAGCAAGAAAAAGTACATAGAAACATCAGGAACGTCATACAGACGCCGAGACGAAGCTCGCAGGTGGGACACCATCAACAAAGCCACCTGATCACCACAGAGATGGTGATAGCCGCGTCAAAAAACCAGACGCGAAGAGCCGAGGAGAAGGCTGAACCAGTCACGTACTGGACCGATCCGACCTGCCGAAAGAGGCGGAGCCGTGGGAAAACGTTCCGGGTTCGGACACCTATCAAGCAGCGTCTGAAAATAAAGCTGGGTCGGCCACCAAGGAACCATAAGGATTACTCTCGTGGGAATGGGCTCCAAGTGAGCCAGAACCCGAAGCAACAGCTGGACCGGGAGAAGAGGAACAGGTACCCCCCACCTCGACCAGTCCTGCCGAAAGGCATCCACTGTGAATGCCTCGCAGGCGGGTAAGGGCGCCACATAAAATGGGCGAAGCCCAGACCACGCCGACTCGAAGACGTCCATGGCCAGGAGTCCATATGTCCGACAGAGCCAACGAAACGAGTCGGCGAAGACTGGCCAATCCGCGAACAGCGGAATGAACTGAGACAGCTGTCCGCCAGGACGCAGGACACACCCCGGACATGAACCTCACAGTTAGCCAAACCCCGAGAATCCAGCAAACAAGCCACTCTAAGGAACCAACCCCAAAGGTCAACACCTAAGAGAAACCCTGTGGTTCCGGCAAAGAACTGCCAGAGAACAGTTCAAATGGAGCTCAATGGTAGAGCACGGAGTGACCCCAAACCCTCCGAAGCGCAAACCAGACAGCCACGAACTCCCGAACCGTGCTGTGAGCCCGACGGACGGACAGACCCCACCATCCCCAGCCGACCTGGTGAGCACTGGTCACAAAACCCCAGCCGGGAGATGACCCGTCCGTGAACACATCGAGCGAAGGCTTGGGGAGGTGCCATGACACGGAACCCCGAAAACCCCAAAGAGGAAGCTGGTGACGCAGCACCAACACAAGATCCCCGGAGGAACGAACCCAACGATTGCAAGAGGCGGAAGGGGAGTCTCCGAAGGAACCAAACAGACACCGAAGCCAAACCCGACCCCATGGGCAGACCAGCATGTCCAAGTTCAGACTCCCGCACAACTGCTCGAGCAACCGCTGAGCAACCCGGGACCCCCTTATGAACAGCCGAAGGCCGGACCACAGCCGCAGCAACACTTCTGGAGGGAAAGACAAGAAGCAGCCCAAGAGCCCTAAACAAGGCCCAGCCAGGTCCGAACCCGGGACGGAAACAGATGGAATGGCCTCCAGATCACCAGGAAACCAAACCCGGCGATCTGGAAAGAACCACACCCCTGGCGAGCAAACAAGCGGACCGACTGGGAGCTCACACCAGCCAGTCGTCGAGGTAGGCCAGACACCGAATCCCAAGCAGACTCAGACAGGGTACCAAAATCCGGTAAAGATGCAAAAATACACCAAGTGCCAATTACAAAATAGGGAAGGCAACAAAAGTGGCAAGCCTGAAGCCCCACCACCAACTGTGCCAGTCCCGGAAAACTGGAGAGGAACATGCCAAGAATTGACCCGGAGGTCCTGGGCCACCATCCAGGCACCTGGCCCCAACAGAAGCCGGACAGGAGACAACAGTCCTCCGATGAGGGCATAGAATCCAGGGCGCAGACTGAAGAAGTTCAGAAGAACCGCAGATTCGACAGGCCCATGTCTGCAAAGAACAGACGGGAACCCCAGAAGGATGGGGCGGAATGACCACGTCCAACACACCCACTAAGATGACATAACAAAGCGCAGGGCAAGAAGCCCACCCCGTCAGCCCTGAACCCCCAAAAGGGGGAGAAGCCATCTACCGCCGCCATCAGAGGCCGGAAGACAACCAAAAGTGCACACTAACTGCGGGACCATGCGAGTCAACAGAGCAAGCGGCTCCTCCAGCGGCCCGTCAACAGAGAAGGGAACAGAGCCCCTTCCAAAAGAAAGAGTATACATGCACATATATACATGTGTATGTATACTTGTATATACATATTATGTATATACACATACACATACACACAAGGTATGTTACACACTGGTATGAGGTATGAGGTGAATAAAGAACTAGAAAAGTATAAAGAAGAAATAAAAGCGACATATGCTCAAGTTGTAAAAGAGAAAGAGTCTATCAAAGAAGTGTGTTCGGAAGTCAAAACCAGAAATGACCAACAAGAATCAGAAATTAGGCAAGCAATTAGGAAAGAACTGGTTACCAACAGTAAACTGGTATAAAACACTGCAGATAGAACTAAGTCCATAATCATTTTTGGATGTTTAGAGAAGGAAATTTCATCTAGGGTGGACCGAGCAGCAGAAGAGATGAAAATCATAGAGAAAATAGTAGGTTTAGGAGAAGGCTCAAAGGAAAATGTCAGTGATTTTAGAAGAATAGGAAAATATGAGAAAGAAAAGAACCGCCCCTTAAGGGTGACGTTTAATGGAGTGAAAAACATGATGGAAGTGCTAAGGAATGCCAGGAAACTGCAGAGTGATGAGGTTGGCAAACTTTGGTCAATAAGACAAGACCTCTCCAAGGAAGACAGAGAAAAGCTGAAAATGAACCTAATTGAGGCAAAACGTCTAAATGGGGATAGAAATGAAGAAGACAGAAATTCTTTTTTTTTACAAAGTGACAGGGACTGGAAAGCTTGTGAAATGGTACATAAAAACAAAGCAACAAGATCAGTAGTGGAAGGGGGAGTAAAGAGCAAAGGAAAAGGGAACATGTTCCTGAAAATTGTATATACCAACATAGATGGAGTGAGGTCAAAAACTTTGGAGTTGCAAGATATAATCCAGCTTAGGGTCCCAGATATTGTTGCATTATCAGAGACGAAACTTGAAGGAAATATAATAAATGAAGTCATATTCCCAAGAGGCTATTCAGTTTGGAGACGTGACAGGAAAACTAGGAAGGGAGGAGGAGTGGCTGTACTGGTGAAAAAACACCTGAAGGTAAAAGAGTTAATATTTGAAAACCCTCGAGATATTGACATAATGGCATTGCAGGTCTGGAATCAGGATAAGCTGATAATTGTAAATGTCTACAGCCCACCAGCAAGCAACACATGGACAAAGGAAGAACTGGATGACAAATGAGAGGGCCTCATAATGGTCATGAGAGATATTATTGTACAAGCAGATAAAGATAAATCACGACTGTTGATACTGGGGGACTTCAACTTTAGAGCAATAGGCTGGGAGGCCTATGAAGCAAGAACGGAGGACTTTTGGACATGCAGATTTGTGAACCTCATTCTGGAGACATTCTTGTATCAACACATAAAGCAGGCCACAAGAATGAGGGAAGGAGATGTACCGTCAGTACTGGATCTAATATTCACCAGGAAAGAAGAAGAGATATTTGACATCCAGTACCTTCCTCCCTTGGGAAAGAGTGATCACGTCCTGTTAGACATTGATTATGCTTTAAGATATCATCTAGAAGAAAATGGGGACATTGAAACAGTTGATAAACTCGATTTAAGGAGAGGCAACTATGGGGAACTTCAAATTTTTTTTAATGAGTGTAATTGGACAGAATTGTTGCTAGGCAGGGAAGTAAATGAAATGTATGCCAAATTTTTAAAAATATACAAGGAAGGCACACAAACATTCATACCAAAACAGAGGTGCAGGGCCAGAAAACAGGATTGGTTCGACAGAAATTGTGAGAGGGCAAGAGACCAAAAGACACAAAAATGGAATCAGTATAGGAAGAGGCCAAACCCCCAAACATACCAGCGATACAAAGATGCGAGAAACAACTATACAGCAGTAAGGAGAGAGGCAGAAAGAAATTTTAAAAAAGGGATAGCGATAAATGTAAAACAGAACCGGGCCTATTCTACAAATTCATAAACAACAAATTGCAGGTAAAGGATAATATCCAGAGGTTGAAAATGGGAAACAGATTCAAGGAAATGTGTGAAACATTAAATGAAAAGTTCCAAAGTGTGTTTGTACAAAATGAAATCTTCAGAGAACCAGACACAATAAGAATTCCAGAGAACAACATAGAGCAGATAGAGGTGTCTAGAGATGAAGTGGAAAATATGCTAAAGGAGCCCGGTAAGAAGCTGGCCCAGCTTCCCCCCCCTCCCCTCCCCCCAGAACTGCTAGCAGGCATCCCCCACAGCCCCGGGAACCAGCAACAGAGGCCCCGGGGCAGAGCCGTCCTCCAAGCCCTCCGCCCTTAAAGAAAAGTTAGAGTCCATGGAAAGGCAGTAAGAAAGGGCCACTGGTAAGAAAGACCCAGAAGCCTTGGCAGGAGGAACAGGCTCGAAAACCTCCGTCCCCAACCCGAAAAGGGCAGCCCCCAAAAACCGCCCAAGTCTCGGCCCCAACTAAACCCCGCCCCGACCCCAAAACCCGTAGACTCTTCTTGAGGTTATCTTGAGATGATTTCGGGGCTTTAGTGTCCCCGCGGCCCGGTCCTCGACCAGGCCTCCACATGACGGAGGTAAAAGTGGCGACTGTCACCCGGAGACAAGGGCACAGCAACCAACGATCCCGTACAAGACGGATTGGAACCCGGAAGAAACATTCAATGGTCCACCGAGCCCAAACAGGGGTTTCCAGGGCCCGTAGGCTGACTGCAACGGGAAGCCCGGGCAAGGTGTTGCTAACCGGTTAAGAAACCCAAAAATAACAAGAGGGTAGAGGATAGCACTGAAAACCCGTGGCGTGTACAATCACGGGGGCCTAGCAGAGGGCCACCAAACACTACCAGTGGAACTATAGCCACACTAGGCAGACCCCCACCAGGAAAATGAAAATAAAAACAAAAGAAAAACCCCGCAAAAGTACACTGTCTCCAGAGGCAACAGGAACCGGTCGCCGCTTTGTTGGCAGGTCACACAACACCTTGATGCCCTAACCAGCACAATACCAATCCCTACCCAGGGCCAAACAAGGGGCCCCAAGCCCCAGCTGGCCCCAAGAGCAAGGCAAATGCAGAGCAGCAAGAACCTCAACTAAATGGTTCCCGAACGCCCCAGGGAAGATAACCCTGTCACACAAGGGCAGTACTCACAGGGTGCTTAGGGAAGGAAGCCCCTAAGCGCATGCAGCCCCGGCACTGATGAAGTACTCCTGGCCACCGCACAACACAACACACGGCACTGAACGCCACACAAGACAAACACCGCCTAGGAAACTGAGGCCAGAGAAGCGCCTGTCTCGGTTGACATTAGCTTATGAACTGATGCTAGGCAGCCGGAGCGGTAGGTCCGGGGCTCCCCCCTCCCCCTCTCGAGGCGGGGAGGGCTGCATGGACGATCGGCGCAGCAGCAGAGTGTGATATTTGCTTGTTTCCTTGGGATTGTAGGGAGTTTCTACCTCTCTGTTCATTTTTTTTGTTTTAGTTTTTTACCATGTTGGGTTTGTTTTGTTATGCCTACCTGTCTGGGTGCCTAACCCCGGTCGATGACAGATAAGGAAAACCCCAACCACAAAGGGGTTTTCCAGGGCCATTGCTGCCTGAAACCTCTCGGAAAGGGCCAGGTTCTGGCGCTGGTCCCTGATAGGTCTGAACTCCTTAGTTACTGTCCCGGTCTAATGTAACATACATTAGCCCAATAAGCTCCAGGGAGCCGTAGGGGCTCCCCATGATCGCCATAGAGATGGTGATACACGCGCATCAAAAGAGCAGACGTGAAGAGCCGAGGAGAAGGCCGAACCAGTCATGTACAGGACCGGTCCGACCTGGCAAGAGAGACGGAGCCGCAGGAAACGCCTCGGGTTCGGACACCTATCAAGCAGCATCTGAAAATAAAACTGGGCCGGCCACCAAGGGACGAGGACTACTCTCCTTGGGAAGGACTCCAACTGAGCCAGAACCCGAAGCAACAGCTGGACTGGGAGAGGAAGAGCAGGTAACTTCACCTCGACCAGTCCTGCCGAAAGGCATCCACCGCGAACGCCTCGCAGGCGGGTAGGGGCGCCACATAGAATGTGAGACGCCGAAACCACACCGACGAGAAGATGTCCATGTCCCCAGGAGTCCATACATCCGGCAGAGCCAACGAAACGAATCGGCAACGACTGGCCAATCCGTGAACAGAGGAATGAACCGAGGCCATCCGCCAGGACATAGGACACTCCCCAGACATGAAACGCATGGAGAGCCAAACCCCGAGAATCCAGCAGACGAGCCACTCTAAGGGACCAATCCCAAAGGGTAAGGACCGAAGAGAACCCCTGTGGTTCTGCCAATGAACCACTGGAGAACAGTCCGAATAGAGCCAGATGGTGGAGCCCTGAGTGACCCGAACCCTCTGAAGGGTTCCAGACAGACAGCCACAAACTCCCGAACCGTGCAGTGAGCCCGACAGAAGGATGGACCCCACCATTCTCGGCCGGCCTGGTGAGCACTGATCACAAAGTCCCAGCTGATCACACATCGCACAAAAGCTTGGGGAGGCACCAAGGCACGGAACCCCGAAAACCCCAAAGAGGAAGCTGGCGATGCAACATCAACACAAGGTCCCCAGAGGACAAACCCAACGATCACCAGAGAGGCGGAAGGGGATTCCCCGAAAAAACCAAAACAGACGCCGAATCCAAACCTGACCCAGCTGATAGACCAGCACAACAAAGTTCAGACTCCCGCACAACCGCTCGAGCAACTGCCGAGTGACCCGGGACCCCCTCAGGAACAGCTGAAGGTGCGATCGCAGCCGCAGCAATGCCTGTGGAGGGAGAGACAAAGAAGCGGTCCAACAGTCCTAAACAAGACCCAGCCAGGTCCGAACCCAGGATGGAACCAGATGAAACGGCCTCCAGTTCATCAGGAACCCAAACCCGGTGATTTGGAAAGAATCACACCCCTGGTGAGCAGACAAGTGGACCAACTGGGAGCCCACACCAGCCAGTCGTTGAGGTGGGCCAGAAAACCAAATCCCGAGCAGACACAGACAGGCCACCAAGATCCGGTAAAGATGCATCAATCCACTAAGTGCCCATTACAAACTAGGGAAGGCAACAAAAGCAGCAAGCCTAAAGCCCCACTATCAACTGTGCCAGTCCCGGAATCCTGGTGAGGAACGTGCCAAAAAGTGACCCGGAGGTCCAAGGACACCAACCAGGCACCCGGACCCAACAGAAGCCGGACCGGAGACAACAGTCTTCCGAAAAGGGCAAAGAATCCAGGGCGCAGACTGAACAAGTCCAGAAGAACCGCAGATCTGCAAAGTCCCATGTCTGCATTAGAACAGGCGGGAACCACATCGAAATGCACCCACCAAAATGACATGACAAAGCGCAGGGGAAGAAGCCCACTCCGCCAGCCCCGAACCCCCCAAAGGGGAAGAGGCCGCCCACACCACCAGAGGCCGAAAGACAACCAAAAAACACCCACGAACTGTGGGACCAAGCGAGAGCCAACAGAGTAAGCTGCCCCCCAACCCCCAGCGCCACGTCAACAGCGAAAGAACAAAACCCCTTCCGAAAGAGGTTTGCAATACTTGTCTGTAGTGAGGCATCACACTGTCATTAAAAAGATCAATGCAAAGGCCTACTACAGCTTTATCTGGGTGATTCTTTTCAGCAAAACTTTGCAGTCCTTCCCATACTGCTCACATTTTCTTAATTAATGAGGAAGGGACATTCTCTCCTGCTGCCTCCTCCTCCTCCTCCTTCCTTGAAGATTTGTTGTACTGCCTAGCTAGTTCAACAACACGAGTACCATTTTCATGTTTACGAATGATCTCTTGTTTTTCCTCTATGGTCATTCTTTCATGTATTTTCATATGTAGAACCTTACTACTGACTTTCTTAGGACCCATAGCGTGATATATAATAATCAGTTTTAAGTTCAAAAAGCAAAAAACCAGCGTTGAATGTAATGAAACGCCATTTCCTGGGTAAGCCCCGGAGGCTCCCTGGAGCTTATCGGGCTAATGTATGTTATATTAGACCGGGACATTAGCTAAGGAGTTCAGACCTACCAGGGACCAGTGCCAGAACCTGGCCCCTTCAGAGAGGTTTCAGGGAGCAATGGCCCTGGAAAACCCCTTTGTGGTTGGGGTTTTCCTTATCTGCCATCGACCGGGGTCAGGCACCCAGAAAGGTAGGCATAACAAAACAAACCCCACATGGTAAAAAACTAAAACAAAAAACTGAACAGAGAGGTAGAAACTCCCTACAATCACAAGGAAACAGGCAAACAAGCAAACATCACACTTTACTGCCGCGCCGATCGTCCGCGCAGCCCTCCCTGCCCCAAGACGGGGAGGGGGGAGCCCTGGACCTACCACGCTGGCTGCTAAGCTTCAACCAACGCGAAAAAAACGCTGACCGGTGGGAGGGAGGGTTGCCAGGGAGCCTCCGGGGCTCACCCAGAAAATGGCGTTTCATTACATTCAATGCTGGTTTTCTGTGGGGAGCCCCTACGGCTCCCTGGAGCTTCATACCCAAAGAGAAGGAAAAGAAA
Organism: Procambarus clarkii; assembly: GCF_040958095.1. Taxonomy (NCBI): domain Eukaryota; kingdom Metazoa; phylum Arthropoda; class Malacostraca; order Decapoda; family Cambaridae; genus Procambarus; species Procambarus clarkii. The sequence goes on from NC_091198.1 coordinate 12,979,063, forward strand.
GGGCCAACCCGGGAGGCGGCCGCCACAAACTCTGCAACACAAAGCCGAGACAACAGGTCGCAAACCGCGACCCAAGGCAACAAGAACGCACAGGAGCAGACGCGCACAAAGAATGGGTGGCCAAGAACCTGTGCGACCCTCAAATCCCTGCGCCTGAAATGAGCCCTAGACGTCGCCAACCCAGCAGCAAAAGCTGCAAACGTCTAAACAGCACGGGCACAAAGACAGTCTGCAGGCTGGAAGAATGAAAAACTCTGCAGACGACCTAGGAGACCCGAGCCCGGAAAACAGAGAACGAGGGGAACCGGATCAACCACAGCGCATCCCCAGACACGGTACGCAGGCAACGGCAAAATCACAACCGGACAACACAGGACGCACCCCCGGCCAAACCAATCAAGCATCAATAACCCAAGAACCCCTCCGGAAAGCAGCCGTCTCGACCGTCGCCAGGACGGAGAAAGGCTGCACACGTACAAATCTTCCACCAGCACCAAAGAGCAGAAACCTGAACCGAAGGGGCTACCACAAACTGAGAAGATAAGAAGGCACCCTGATGAAGGACCAGGACGACTCAGGCGACGTATGAGCAGGCCGGAGGTGAAACAAAACACGAGAAAGTGTACGAAACGTCATACTGTCGCCAAGACGAAGCTCGCAGGTGGGACACCGTCAACAAAGCCACCTGAACACCACAGAGATGGTGATACCCGCGTCAAAATACCAGACGCGAAGAGCCGAGGAGAAGGCCAAACCAGTCACGTACAGGACCGATTCGACCTGCCGAAAGAGGCGGAGCCGTGGGAAAACGCCCCGGGTTCGAACACCTATCAAGCAACGTCTGAAAATAAGGCTGGGCCGGCCACCAAGGAACCATAAGGACTGCTCTCGTGGGAATGGGCTGCAACTGAGCCAGAACCCAAAGCAACAGCTGGACCGGGAGAAGAGGAACAGGTACCCCCACCTCGACCAGTCCTGCCGAAAAGCATCCACCGTGAATGCCTCGCAGGTGGGAAAGGGCGCCACATAAAATGGGCAACGCCCAGACCACGCCAACTCGAAGACGTCCACGGCCAGGAGTCCATACGTTCGACAGAGCCAACAAAACGAGTCGGCGACGACTAACCAATCTGTGAAGAAAGGAATGAACTGGGACAGCTGTCCGCCAGGATGCAGAACACACATCGGACATGAACCTCATGGTTAGCCAAAACCCCTGTGGTTCTGGCAAGAACCACCAGAGAACAGTCGGAACAGAGCTGAATGGTAGAGCACCAAGTGACCCAAACCCTCCGAAGCGCAAACCAGACAGCCCCGAACTCCCGAACCATGCTGTAAGCCCGACGGACGGACAGACTCCACCAACCTCAGCCGACCTGGTGAGCACCGGTCACAAAGCCCCAGCCGAGAGATGACCCATCCGTGAACACACCGAGTGAAGGCCCGGGGAGGTGCCAAGGCACGGAACCCCGAAAACCTCAAAGAGGAAGCTGGTGACGCAGCACCAACACAAGATCCCCGGAGGAACGAACCCAACGAATGCAAGAGGCGGAAGGGGAGTCTCCGAAGGAACCAAACAGATGCCGAAGCCAAACCCGACTCAGCGGGCAGACCAGCACGTCGAAGTTCAGACTCCTGCACAACTGCTCAAGCAACCGCTGAGCAACCCGGGACCCCCTCATGTACAGCCGAAGGCGGGACCACAGCCGCAGTAACACTTCTGGAGGGAAAGACAACGAGTGGCCCAATAGCCCTAAACAAGGCCCAGGTTCGAACCCGGGACGGAAACGGATGGAATGGCCTCCAGATCACCAGGAAACCAAACCCGGCGATCTGGAAAGAACCACACCCCTGGAAATCAGTCAAGTGGACTGACTGGGAACCCACACCAGCCAGTCGTCGAGGTAGGCCAAACACCGAATCTCAGACTCGGACAGGGCACCAAGATCCGGTGAAGATGCAAAAAAAAATATATACCAAGTGCCCATTACAAAATAGGGAAGGCATCAAAAGCAGCAAGCCTGAAGCCCCACCACCAACTGTGCCAGTCCCAGAAAACTGGAGAGGAATGTGTCAAGAAGTGATTTGGAGGTCCAGGGCCACCGTCTAGGCACCCGGCCCCAACAGAAGCCAGACAAGAGACAACAGTCCCCCGAGGAGGGCATAGAATCCAGGGTGCAGACTGAAGAAGTCCAGAAGAACTGCAGATGCGAAAGGCCCATGACTGCAAGGAGCAGACAGGAACCCCAGAAGGATGGGGTGGATGAACCACATCCAACGCACCCACCAAGATGACATGACGAAATGCAGGGGAAGAAACCCACCCCGCCAGCTCTGGACCCCCACCCCCCAAAGGGGGAGAAGCCGTCTACCGACGCCACCAGAGGCCGGAAGACAACTAAAAGCGCCCACCAACAGCGGGACCATGCGAGAGTCAACAGAGCAAGCTGCTCCCCCAGCGCCCCGTCAACAGAGTAGGGAACAGAACCCCTTCCGAAAGAAAAGTACACATACATATACACATACATATACATATACACAAACATACAAGATATGTTACACACACGTGTGTAAACCCATGTGCATACACACACAGAGTACACATGCACATGCGTACACACACACATTGTGTTTAGGAAGTGATGTGGTGGAGGCTGACTCCATACACAGTTTCAAGTGAAGATATGATAAAGCCCAATGGGCTCAGGAATCTGTACACCTGGTGAATGACGGTTGAGAGGTGGAACCAAAGAGCCAGAGCTCAACTCCCGCAAACACAACTAGGTGAGTACATACATTGCAAAAGAAAAGTACCAGTCGCTGACCAGTGGGCAGAGAGCACCATGCCGGCCAGGCAAAGAAGGCACAAAACTGCATCAAAAGGCCCACCTCGACAGCAAAACCTCAAAATCCCAGCACGACCACAACATGTGCTAAGACCCAAAAAGATCAGTCTGCAAGCCAGGAAGACCCCGGAACCCCAGAAGGCAGAACCAGGTCACACAAGGAAACAAAGCCCCCTGAACCCACAAAGGGGGCCCCAAGAGGAAGAAACCTCCGGAACGAAACCAAAGAACCCAAAGGAACCCAGAATCGAACCAGGGGGAGCCCAAACCACCACATTTGCCGGCGGAAAACACCACAAAAGGCAAAGCACAGCCCCCAGACAGAACCCCCTGGGAAAACGGTCATAACAGACCGAAAACCGAGGGACAAGGTGTGGGAGCAAGCATACCAGCCAGGGGACACTGAGTCTAAACCCAAAGGCACAGACCCAAAACAGACAAAATGAAAAACCTGGTGTAAAATCAACACCCAAACGTTCCCAGAGGAACAGGCAACGGGCAGAAAACACCAGAAAAGCAAAGAAACGACAACAAGAGAATAAAACCCCCTGAAAAAAGGTGAAAACTCACCCCAGAAGCTCGCTCGCACACCCAATCGCATGTACACAAACCGCAACGCTGCCCTGGTGGCCACACCAGGAAACCGGCAGACGAAAATGGCCGCCAGCAGGGGCTGTGGCCGACGCTAAAAATACAAAAACACGCCAGCAAAAGTGGAAAGCAAGCAGACTGGATGGGCAAAAAATGCCGCCCAACAGCAGAAAACCCAGGCAGGGGCAAACCGCCCCAGAACTGCTAGCAGGCATCCCCCCACAGCCCCGGGAACCAACAACAGAGGCCCCGGGGCAGAGCCGTCCTCCAAGCCCTCCGCCCTTAAAGAAAAGCAAGAGTCCATGGGAAAGGTAGCAAGAAAGGGCCGCTGGTAAGACCCAGAAGCCTTGGCAGGAGGAACCGGCTCGAAAAACCTCCGTCCCCCAACCCGAACAGGGCAGCCCCTGAAAACCGCCCGAGTCTCGGCCCCAACTAAACCCCGCCCCGACCCCGAAACCCACAGACAGACTGGAGCCGGGAACAGGGAGGGGAAAGGGGCGAACAGCACCTAACCAAACGGGGTGGCCTCGGGGCATCCGAGTGGGAAACCAACCTAGCATGTTGCAGCAACCTAACCTAGCTTGCAACACGGATGCCGCCTGTACTCTGAACAGTAATAACATCAGGAGAGTACTGGAGAACAAGCAGAGAAACTCTCGCAAGACTCTGGGTCAAGGTGTCAGTGACCCAACAGGCAGCATGACGGAGGTAAAAGTGGCGACTGTCACCCAGAGACAAGGGCACAGCAACCAACGATCCCGTACAAGACGGGTTGGAACCCGGAAGACACATTCAATGGTCCCCCGAGCCCAGACAGGGGTTTCCAAGGCCTGTATGGGGTAACAACTACATTAAGCCCGGGCAAGGTGTTGCTAACCGGTTAAGAAACCCAAACATAACAAGAGGGTAGAGGATAGCACTGAAAACCCCTGCAACGTGTACAATCACGGGAGCCTAGCAGAGGGCTGCCAAACACTACCAGTGGAACTATAGCCACACTAGGCAGTCCCCCACCAGAGGCAACAGGAACCGGTCGCTGCTTAGGTGGCAGGCTGTGCAACACCTTGACGCCCTAGCCAGCACAATACCAATCCCTAACCAGGGCCAAACAAGGGCCCCAAGCCCGAGCTGGCCCCAAGGGCGAGGCAAATGCCGAGCAGCAAGAACCTCTATGGGAATGGTTCCCGAACGCCCCAGGGAAGATAACCCTGTTGCGCAAGGGCTGTACTCACAGGGCGCTTAGGGAAGTCAGCCACTAAGCACATGCAGCCCTGGCACTGATGAGGTACTCCTGGCCACCGCACAACACAACACACGGCAGTGAACGCCACACAAGGCAAACACCGCCTAGGAAACTGAGGCCAGAGAAGCGTCAATCCCGGTTGACATTAGCGAACGAACTGAAGCTTGGCAGCCGGCGCGGTAGGTCCGGGGCTCCCTCCTCCCCCTCCGGGGGCGGGGAGGGCTGCACGGATGATCGGCGCGGCAGTAAAGTGTGATGTTTGCTTGTTTGCTTGTTTCCTTGTGATTGTAGGGAGTTTCTACCTCTCTGTTTGTTTTTTTGTTTCAGTTTTTTACCATGTGGGGTTTGTTTTGTTATGCCTACCTTTCTGGGTGCCTAACCCCGGTCGATGGCAGATAAGGAAAACCCCAACCACAAGGGGGTTTTCCAGGGTCATTGCTCCCTGCAACCTCTCTGAAGGGGCCAGGTTCTGGCTCATGGTCCCTGGTAAGTCTGAACTCCATAGCTAATATCCCGGTCTAATATAGCATACATTAGCCCGAAAAGCTCCAGGAAGTCGTGGAGGATTCGAACAGAAAAAGCATGTTTTTTCCCGTCACAGGCGTGACATCTTTATAGTATGCATATAAAAACCCGCTCGCTCAGAAGCGAATTCAAATTGCTTTGAAAATTTCAAAGCAATCGGTGAAGAGCTTTTGGAGATTAGCTATTTTTTAACATTTACATTATTATTTATATAGATTACTATTATTAATACAACAATAATGACTGCAGAGACATCACCATGAACAGGTTGGACTCAAGTGTTGAGCCAATTAGAGGGAATAAAATCCCCTCAAAAGGGTATAACTACATTATAAAATGTTCAACTCAGAGCAACAAATGTTATCCTACAACTAAGTGGACTCTCATACCAGGAAAGGTCCACAGCTTCAGGATTAACAACACTACAAATCAAACACAACAGGGTTACTCTCATTGAGATCTTTCAAATGTTAAACATATTTGAACATTAATACAGATAAATTTTTTTCAAAGTAACTCACACAGGGATCAATAGCTACAAGTTCAATAAGCCACAATGTAGGACAGACAACTGTTTCTTTTCTGCCCATAGGATAATAAACTCATGGAATCACCTACTCACCTAAGTCACAAATATCAAGATTGTGTCCCAATTTAAAATACAACAGAAAATAATACTAAATAATAATGGGGGGAACCTTTGACAAGTCACCAACTTTCTGCTCATATTGAGAAGTGAAGTCAGTGAGATGAAGACGAGAGATCATGCATTATAATATATATTGATATATTTATACCCTATACAGTAGAGCAATCACACATCACAGGAATTTAAACTTATTATCCACAACCACCACTTCACCCTTCACATTTGTTTCACACAGAATTTCTCCCTTTACTTTATTACATCTTATATTTTCTTATACACATTATAAATCTTCTTATACACACCTCTTATAAAGTGTTCAACTGGTCTACAAAGGTCTCTCTCACTGCTGAAAGAATTATCATTTGTTTACAGCATATCTGACAGTCTCTTGTTACTCATATTATATCCATGTATTGTGTATACATCCTTCTCGTAGCATTCTCACCTTAACCTTCCTCATAGCACCATCCATGTACATACTGTACAGTACACTGGGTATATTGGAAAACCAGCTATCACAAAATCCTTGAAGTCCCCCGACATTAATATTAAACTAATCAACCATTACTTCATTAACTCTTACACATGCACTGCCATCTACAGTGGAGACAAAATTTTCACAGCATTTAACATTTCAAACTCCATACATGCTCATCACTCTGAAAAAAAGGCCTTCTTTATTAACTCTGTTATATGCCTTTTCTCAAGTCCATAAAGACCATGAATATCTTACAATCTTTATCATGTGCTTTCTCTGTATCACCTGTATCATGTAAATATCTAACCTACACACATCTTCCACCACAGAACCCACTTTGTTCATCATTATTCTATATCTCTGTAATTTCCCCCTAGCTCTTCCTGTCACTATCATGCCACATACTTTACCCACTAAACTTATTTAGCAAATGCCTCTTATTTTTATTATATCATGCAATCATAAGTCTTATCCAACCCTCTGGCACATTACATATATTTCATGCCTTCTGCAAAAATATTTTACACAAATGAATCACTAACATTCATTGTGCCGGAGGTGACAGATAACAGATTAAGTCACCACACTAAGCGTAGTTATTGTATAATATGGAAAGTAAACGTAATGATGGGAATGGAAGGCACTAGTCTACAATACATATGCAAGAAGTGATGCAGATGATGAGTCACAACAACGTGGCTGAAGATATGACCACCAAACAACACATCCGAAGATGAAGAAACGACAACGTTTCAGTCCATTCTGGACCATTATCCTCATCTCACTCTTTCCCTTTTTACTGACCTGTTCCTTCCTCTCTCTCTCACATACAAATTGATAATGGTCCAGGATGGACCAAAACGTCGTCGTTTCTTCATCTTCTAATGTGTGGTTTGGTTATCAAGGAGTAATATTGTATTTTACTACAATGACACAGTTACATAACTTTTGCATACACATGTTCCTAATTCTACCTCTAATAATTATGCATACCTGGACATTCTCTTAAGACAGCTTCTTCAGAATCAAGCTTTGTTTGGCCATACTTGCTTAGAGGGTTACATTTATCATTAGCTTTGTATGGAGGAGAGGTGCCATCGAATACATAATCTGTGCTGATGTGAATTACCTTACTTCCATGCTGGTCTGAAATAGAAAACACAATGTAATCTTGTAATACACTAGACCTAAAACATATTTACTTTTTAACCACCATGCTGCACGGTCTTAAAATATGACACACCTGTGGTGCGCCAAAAATAAATTATTTGCAAAAAACTAGCAATAAATGTAATGAAACACCATTTTCTGGGTGAGACCTGGAGGTTTCCCGGAGCTATCCAGGCTGATATGTATCTATTAGCTTCCTGGCATCAAAGTGCATGAAGTTCATGCCTACCAGGGACCGCGAGTTAGAAAATGGCCCCCTCAGAGAGACACGAGGAGCAATGGCCTATAGAAACCTATGTGGTTAGAAGCATTCTATGTCCAGGTCTGGTACCCAAAAAGGTAGGCGCCCCCAATACAACAACCCGTTCTCACACAAGACAGCACATATATGACTTAATGCTTAAAGTCAATATGTTGAATATGAATTAGTAAATATGTGATATATTCCCAGTTACTTTTTTTTCCAAGACCCAAACTCTTCCTCACGTACCAACTTGCGTCTCACAGTACCCGTCCGTCAACCTAGATAGCAGAATAGTCGTGATTGGTTCAATTATAAGGAAAATTGTACTTTTCAGGTCCCACATGGGTTGTGAAATTTACCTACTATTGTCCATGCTCTTAGAATATTATAGATCAGCTACTTCCTATTGAAGGTTCGTAGTTTTGTTTTGAGAAATATTAGTTGTTCTTAGTAAATTATAATAAGCACTAAAAATTATTACATAGAATAACAGTCCTTCACCAATCAATATTATATACCATAGTTGGTGCTTTACAAATCTTTAAAGGATGTTTTGTAGGAACGCTAACAGAAAACGATGGTTCATGGGAATGTCTATGGGGTAAACTACTCTAAACAGGATGGTATTGTGTCTACTATACCAACTACAGGATCGGTATATTGTCCACTACCACCTGTTAGGTGAGTAAGGGGTGCAATACCACCCACAGGATGGGTATGAGGGTCACATCCACCCAGAGGATGAGTATGGGGATCACATCCACCCACAGGAAGGGTATGGGGTCCAATACCACCCACAGGATGAGTATGGCGTCCACTACAACCCACAGGATGGGTATGGGGCTCCAACCACCCATAGAATGGGTATGGGGCTCCAACCACCCATAAAATGGGTATGGGGTCCAATAACACCCACTGGATGTGTATATGGCGTCCATTGCCGCGCGTCGAGCTCGAAAACCGCAGCATTCATCTCAGAACCATGCCTATTTCACGCAGATTCCTTAATAAACGTAAAAGTTTTATATGTCACAAGAAAGATAGAAATATAAGCTTCATTCTAAATACCTTACCATGGGCATATTTAAATTTAAACCGAAGATACGTGTACTTTTATAATAGCCGAGCTCCGACCCCGGACAGATCGATCGACCGAGCAACTCTCTCTCAGAACAATGTTTATTTCACGTGAATTCGTTAGTAAACATATATGTTTTATATGTCTCAAGAAAGACAGACATATAAGCTTCACTTTAAACACTTTACTATAGACATATTTAAATTTCTAATGAAGATTATTGTATTTTAAAAATTACGGAGCTCCCACCCCGTACAGACTGAACGACAGAGCAACTCTCTCTCAGATCAATGTTTATTTCACGTAAATTCGTTAATAAACACAAATGTTTTATAAGTCTTAAGCAAGATAGAAATAAGAGCTTCATTTTAAATACATTACAATAGACATATTTATAGCTCAAGTGAAGATACATATGTTTTTATAGTAGCGCTCAGTAGCTTGTCGGGCATGGAGTGCAGACGCCTACGCACTTGCCGATATATTGTATAATTAACAAAGATACGCTAATAAAGCCTAAAATCTTATATGCCTCCAGAAAGACCGATATATGAACATTATTATAATTGCACCAAATGAAATATATCATGTTCGAGAACAAAGATATATCAATTTTAAATTAAGTTTCGACTCTCTCTCAGGTGAGAGAGATGGGGCGACTCTCGCCCCATCTATTGGAGATTCTGTGCACTAAATACCCAAAGCTACTCAAACCCTCCTAGCATTATTTAAGTAATGAGGTAATATGGTATATTTACTCACTATAATGTGGGTGCTGAATGCAGAACATGAGAAAACATATATTTACTCCAAACTAATATAATTTCATTATGAAATAAGTAGCATCAAAGGAAGTCGATGGTCCAAGCAGCAATGTTGTGGAGCGACTTATCCAAGATATATCGTTGTTTGGAAAGTGTTTGTTGGCATATCAGATTCAGATTCAGATGTTTATTCAGGTAAGGTATATACATACAAGTGATGTTACATTAAAGGATTGATATATAGATAGAGCTAGTACATACAATGCCTAAAGCCACTATTACGCAATGCGTTTCGGGCAAACCATATCCAGTTGTCGCACTTCTCTGCTCAAATTATCACAAATTTAAATTATAATGTTAACAAGTAGAATACGTATTTTTAATAAAATCTAACATAACTAGCCAGAAAACATTTAACATTAATTAAAAAATATATGTTTGGAAGTTAAATCGACTTCATAGGACAATGGTTTTGTTATATATACTCGTTATTCGTTGACATGCGTTCGCTACTTAAACTACCATGTACTGTACTTATGTAAAATCTCCCATGTCTCTTCGCTCATCTCACCGAACCCTACAGGCTCTGTGATATATTGTTTAATTAATTGAGATTCACAAATAAAGCTAATAATTGTATATGTTATCAAAAAGGCAGAGCTTAGTTTAGTTCATTTATTATGCACTCCATACCCATCCTATGGACGATAGTGGAGTGTTACAGAGGCACATAATGGGCTCAGGGAATGAGCCCCACAATTTATATAGCCAAGCAAGTTATAATCTTGATAAGCTAGTTACAAAAGTCAATGCACATTGTCACATCAACAATGGGCTCGAGTCCGACCACAAGTACAGTTTATAATTTAAGCAACTGACATATATGGAGGGCTAGTGTCACAATTGATATGTTTATCCTACACATAACCCCCTCTCCCCCATCCAATGGGCAGCGGTGGATAGGTTACAATCAAGTTTTTCATTTTCAGTTTTTCACAGAATCATCATTATATTCTGTAACACCTACACATGATCCATGGTGCCAAATATTGCAACGTTCACAGCATACCATCAGCTTCAAATCATTTAGCTTTCTGCAAATGCAGTACACTTCCATCGAGCATGACCGGATGATTCGTTTTCTTCTCAGTGTCTGAGCTCCAGGGAATGAGATGAGACACTTTCCTTTAAAGTTCTCTTGAAGATGTTGTCTCATTCTGCATATCATACGAGGTTCACCGGATCTACACCACTTGCAAGTGATGCAGCAAACGCCACAGCATATACCCCACTCATACTTGAGTCCTTGTGTCTGCTGACATTCATTATATTGCATATCAGCTTATCATCCTGGCAATTAGCAAGAGCATACAAGATAACTTCAGTAGATTTGGATGGTAATTTATGCCTGGTGTCGTATATGTTAATTTGTCCAGTTACTCCAAAATTGGAAACGGTGGCCCAGTGACAACCATCAACTTGGATAATTTGAATAAATTCACCAATTGTAACTGGCCAGGAGAGGTCCCGCTACCACGCTGGGTCATGAAGGCCTTCTAGGCTTGGCACAGTTTGTTTGATGAGGTCACATGCAGATTTTATATGAAGGTCAGAGAGCTGTACATTTGTTCCAATGTTCATTATCTCGTCATTTGTTAAATAATTTAACATTGTCGAATGTGAAGCACTGTTATCACTCTCCTTATTGTTGCATTGGTGTGAGGAGTGGCAGTGATTGGTTCAGTTTATTTTTTTTTTTAAATAGGGACATAAATTTGTACTGCAGATACCAGTACAGTTGCACCGTTTCTTTATATATTTTATACTTGGGTTAGCAAGGCGAGACGCTTCTCTTAACGTGATACTGTTGGTATCAAATAGAAATAGTTTTTAAAGTATGTATCTTAATAAATTTGAACCTTATATTATCAACATCAACATATTATATTATTTAACATCAACAAATTAGATTTCGAATGTTAAAACCAATTTCAACCAATTAAAGGATTTATCCTTTTTAAAGGATTTAATTAAAGGATTTGACACAAAAATCAGTATGAAAATTACCTCGGCTGAGGATATTGAAAAACTTCAAGCTGATATTAATAAAGTTTTCGACTGGGCATCAGAAAATAACATGATGTTTAACAGTGATAAATTCCAGGTACTCAGGTACGGTAAAAATGAGGACCTTAAACATAATACAGAGTACAAAACACAATCAAATGTACCCATAGTAGGAAAACAGCATGTAAAGGATTTGGGAATAATAATGTCTGACGACCTAACGTTTAAGGAGCATAACCAAGCAAATATTGCGACAGCCAGAAAAATGATAGGATAGATTACGAGAACTTTCAAATCCAGGGATCCCATCACAATGGTTGTACTCTTCAAGTCACTTGTGTTGTCCCGTCTTGAGTACTGCTCAGTACTCACTTCCCCCTTCAGAGCAGGAGAGATTGCTGAAATAGAGGGAATACAGAGAACATATACGGCACGCATAGACGCAATAAAGCACCTAAATTATTGGGATCGTCTCAAAGCCCTCCAAATGTACTCACTAGAAAGAAGACGAGAGAGATATCAAATAATATACACCTGGAAGATACTGGAGGGCCAAGTACCAAATCTACACAGTAAAATAACAACGTACTGGAGTGAACGATATGGAAGAAAATGTAGAATAGAACCAGTGAAGAGCAGAGGTGCCATAGGCACAATCAGAGAACACTGTATAAACATCAGAGGTCCGCGGTTGTTCAACGTCCTCCCAGCAAGCATAAGAAATATTGCCGGAACAACCGGGGACATTTTCAAGAGGAAACTAGATTTATTCCTCCAAGGAGTGCCGGACCAACCGGGCTGTGGTGGGTATGTGGGCCTGCGGGCCGCTCCAAGCAACAGCCTAGTGGACCAAACTCTCACAAGTCAAGCCTGGCCTCGGGCCGGGCTTGGGGAGTAGAAGAACTCCCAGAACCCCATCAACCAGGTATCCTTTAATGTTAAAAATTGTTCAAATTGAAATAAATATATAACACTGTACAGTACAGTTGTGTTTGCCTGCCACAGCCTGCCACAGCCTTGAGAGCACGGAGCCTCTCTCTACATTGGCGACCCAGTCTGGCTAAACATTGCGGTACAGTAGAACCTCAAGACCAAGGTATTTGTATCTGGTAACTAGTCGAGCAGAGAGCCATCATCCAACTGCATTTTGCGATCGGCCCCACCCCGTCTGGGTGGGTGTCGGTTCAGGATCTTTGTTTTCTCTACTGAGATGACTAAGCATAGTTCCTGACATGTGGACAATACAGAGTTCAGAACATTTTGGGTGTTGGTATACCCATTGGTGTGGATCAGTATATCATCCACATAGCTAATGATGTGTTCGCTGGACCTTCTAGTTACAAAGTTTAAAAGTGCACTGATTAACACATTGAACAGAGTAGGACTGAGGACACCTCCCTGTGGAGTGCCAAGTTCAAAAAATCTCGTTACACTCCTATGCCCATGGAACAGTACAGATGACTTCCTGTTGGATAGATAGCCTCTTATCCACCGTAGAAGCCATCCTCCAACATTTATTTTAGCAAGTTCTCTCAGAATGAGGTGTGGGTTAGCAATGTCAAAGGCTGACTTAAGATCTTGGAAAGTGGTGTATGACCTATCAGTATGCAGGGTGAGGAATGTGGTAATACAGTGATGTACACTCTTTCCATGCATAAAGCCATATATCTGGGGAGACAACATATTAATAATTTTGTAAAGGAGACGGTTGAGAACCATCCTCTCAAGACACTTATAGAGACAACTAGTGAGGGAGATTGGGCGAAAAGCACTCGGCTGGTGAGGTTTAGGAATGGGAATAATAACACTGTTGGTCCATGACTTAGGAAGCTCCCCAGTTACATAGCTCATATTATACAATTGAAGAAAGGTATTCCCTGGAACTAGCAGAAGCATATGCAGTATGCCGTCAGTAACTCCATCCTCCCCGGGTAATGTAGCTTTGCCTTTATGTAGAGCAGAATCTAGTTCGTATTCAGTAAAAGCATGTCACAGTCATCCTCTTGATGAAGCATGAAGTCAAGGAGCCTTGCCCTATCAGTATATCTATCATTTAATTCATTCTGCGAGGGTAGAGGAAGACTGTCAAAGCTGGAAGTCGTGGCCCAAGCACCAACAAGCTCATTTGCTCTGTGCAGAGGATTAGGGTACGAGATCTCTGCAGCATTTTTCCCTTTGATCTTGTTGATATCCTTCCATGCCCGACTTAGTGGCGTGTGAGAATTGAGACCACGGACAAAAGTTTCCCAGTCTGTCTGCCTCAGCTCCACCATACGTTCCCTGGCCTTAGCCAGAGCCGCTTGAAAGAGCCGAAGCATTTCAGCAGTGCGGGTCCTTCTACAAGCTAGTCCAATTATTTTGGCAGTGCGTTTTAGTGTCTGCAATTTAGAATCATTATAATAAACATAAGTGCTATGACCAGTGTAATTTGGGTTACGTGGCCTGGACGATGGATCAAGTGATTCTATAAACTGGTTGATTGTACCTGTGAGCTCATTGTTAAAATCTTCAACTGATGAAGGCTCAGATGACTGCACCATTCTGACACATGGGCAACAAGATTGTCTCGTTGATCGATGGGCACAGCCAGCCTCTTCCGCTTGAACACTCCACCAGGGAGGATAGAGTTGCCAATGCTTACAGTGGCTAATATGGCCAGATGATCAGACGCCATAACTGGCACTATTGACGAGGCGCACACGGTGTGGGAGACGTTGACACCGAGACATAGATCAGGAATACCTCCGTAGATATGCGTCGGTTCAAGGTCACCCACAATCTGTGCATCATCGTGACTACCTAATAGTGACACTAGTTGCCGTTACGATTACTGAACTGCGAATTACCAATATTCCTATGTCTAGCGTTATAATCACCTATAATGATGGTAGGCTCAGTCTGAATACAGATAGGAAGGTCAGCATAATTAAAGTTACAAGGAGTCGATTATTTAGTACATAGTTGTTTTCTCTTAAACTGGATGATAGAGGGGGAGTCTTTAACGTGATTGGGAATACATACATACATACATACATACATACATACATACATACATACATACATACATACATACATACATACATGCATGCGTACATCCATTCATACATACATACATACATACATGCATGAATACATACATACATACATACATACATACATACATACATACATACATGCATACATGCATGCATACATGCATGCATACATACATACATACATACATACATACATACATACATACATACATACATACATACATGCATATATAAATACATGCGTATATACATGCGTATATAAATACATACATACATACATTACATACATACATACATACATACATGCATGCGTACATACATACATCCATCCATCTATCCATACATACATACATACATACATGCATACATACATACATACATACATACATACATACATACATACATACATACATACATACATGCATGCGTACATACATACATCCATCCATCTATCCATTCATACATGCATACATACATACATACATACATACATACATACATACATACATACATGCATGCATGCATGCATGCATGCATACATACATACATACATACATACATACATACATACATGCATGCATACATACATGCATGCATGCGTACATACATACATCCATCCATCTATCCATTCATACATGCATACATACATACATATATACATACATACATACATACATACATACATACATACATACATACATACATACATACACGTCCAGCCAGCATATAGCTATTTCGGGACAAAATCCAATACAGTTTATATTGGTGAGACGCCACTGTGATGAGGAGTTGAAATATCACAGGAACTGTAGGTTAATGTGTGACATAAGTGAGGTTAGATGAGGCATCTACAAGCATCAGCTGGAGGCTGATGGAGTGTTGTGGAGGCTGGTGGTACTATGTCCAGATGTTGGAGGGTGGATTTGACTCTCCCACCCTCCCTCCCCCTCCCCCCCCCCCCCCCCACACATTGACCGCAGTACGTCTAAGGTTACTTTCCACTCTCGCTTACCAAGGGTATAACCCCCGCCCCTCCCAACACACACACATGCATCAGATTCTTAACTTACAATATTTATGATTTACCAATTTATGTTACTACACTGACTGTCAATTTCACAATATTGTATAAACTTTGATGAATCGCTCGTCTATGGGTCATCCAATAATGTTAGCAGACTTCTAGATGTTACCACTGCTAGGTTTAGGCTCAGCTACAAGTACCTCTGGAAGTTTGTAACATCTGATGATCTAGATTTGACTAAATGTAAACTCTGTCAGCAGAACTATTCGCATACTTTGCGTCATTATATAATGGAATATGAAAAATCGCGGAATTTAAAGATAACAACATCAATAGTGTCCATGAAATGTGTAAGTACTTCATTCATAATGATGTGCTGCTCGAAATCTTAGCGAAGTATCCAAAATTTGCTTACTGTAGGTAATGCATACACATGACTGTAAAGCTGCCGCCCAGTTGGGTGGGTGTGGAGCACATGACTGTAAAGCTGCCGCCCAGTTGGGTGGGTGTGGAGCACATGACTGTAAAGCTGCCGCCCAGTTGGGTGGGTGTGGAGCACATGACTGTAAAGCAGCCGCCCAGTTGGGTGGGTGTGGAGCACATGACTGTAAAGCTGCCGCCCAGTTGGGTGGGTGTGGAGCACATGACTGTAAAGCTGCCGCCCAGTTGGGTGGGTGTGGAGCACATGACTGTAAAGCTGCCGCCCAGTTGGGTGGGTGTGGAGCACATGACTGTAAAGCTGCCGCCCAGTTGGGTGGGTGTGGAGCACATGACTGTAAAGCTGCCGCCCAGTTGGGAGAGTGTGGAGCACATGACTGTAAAGCTGCCGCCCAGTTGGGTGGGTGTGGAGCACATGACTGTAAAGCTGCCGCCCAGATGGGTGGGTGTGGAGCACATGACTGTAAAGCTGTCGCCCAGTTGGGAGAGTGTGGAGCACATGACTGTAAAGCTGCCGCCCAGTTGGGTGGGTGTGCAGCACATGACTGTAAAGCTGCCGCCCAGTTGGGTGGGTGTGGAGCACATGACTGTAAAGCTGCCGCCCAGTTGGGTGGGTGTGGAGCACATGACTGTAAAGCTGCCGCCCAGTTGGGAGAGTGTGGAGCACATGACTGTAAAGCTGCCGCCCAGTTGGGTGGGTGTGGAGCACATGACTGTAAAGCTGCCGCCCAGTTGGGTGGGTGTGCAGCACATGACTGTAAAGCTGCCGCCCAGTTGGGTGGGTGTGGAGCACATGACTGTAAAGCTGCCGCCCAGTTGGGTGGGTGTGGAGCACATGACTGTAAAGCTGCCGCCCAGTTGGGTGGGTGTGCAGCAAGACTAGTAACTGTGTGACTCACCATAAATGTAAAGTGCCTTGTATAGTGACTGTTGTGAGCCTCTTGTTGAATCACTTGTGACACAAAAGATTACTGATGTGTGTATTTGTGGTGGTGATTAAATATGTATGTGTATGTATATATGTATACGTATGAATATGTACATGTATGCATAAGTATGTATACATTAATAATTTTGTAACTAGCGTCAAAAGATTGTTATTTGCTTAGCTAAACGAACTAGAGGGTTCAGTTCCTGAACCGATTATGTGCCTCTGTAATCCTTTACACCACCGCCCACGGAATGTGTATTATGGGGTGCATAATAAAGAAAGAAAATGAATGGACCGAACCCCACAATTCATTTAGCTAAGCAAGTTACAATCTTAATGAGCTAGTTACAAAATTCACTATAAGTCGTCACATCATAAATGGGTTCGAGATCGACCACAAGTAGTGCATTACATAAATTTATCAGTATTGTGCAGCCTGTGATCCCCACCTGGCTGGATACTGATACCTAGGTAATTTTCATGTGTCCGGACACCGGCAATAAGGCGGTATTATTTATTTAACTTAAGATATATATATTTTTAAATGTTGTCACATTAACGGCTACATCTTCCTTTCTTCTGACATATAGATTTTAAAGATTAATTAAAATATATGGAAACTAATTATACAATTTATTGGCTGGTGTGCAGGGCTTCACACTCTCAGAGCAAGCCATCAAGTAACTATCAAAACGCATATATCTTCGTTTTCACTTCAGTTATATTTATGACAAAGGATTATAAATGTAGCCTATATTTCTACCTTTCAGATGACATAAATACTTTCGTTAATTACAATATCTAGATCAAACTAACATTGATTTTCAAAAGGTTGTATATTTTCCATCAATGGAGAGCATCAGCCAAGAAGCCTTCTTTAAAATATGAATATCTTTCCTCACCCAATAAGATCTAATCTCTGAATAAAACGCAAAAAACGACTTGATTGTAACCTATCCACCGCTGCCCATTGGATGGGGGAGAGGGGGTTATGTGTAGGATAAACATATCAATTGTGACACTAGCCCTCCATATATGTCAGTTGCTTAAATTATAAACTGTACTTGTGGTCGGACTCGAGCCCATTGTTGATGTGACAATGTGCATTGACTTTTGTAACTAGCTTATCAAGATTATAACTTGCTTGGCTATATAAATTGTGGGGCTCATTCCCTGAGCCCATTATGTGCCTCTGTAACACTCCACTATCGTCCATAGGATGGGTATGGAGTGCATAATAAATGAACTAAACTAAGCTCTGCCTTTTTGATAACATATACAATTATTAGCTTTATTTGTGAATCTCAATTAATTAAACAATATATCACAGAGCCTGTAGGGTTCGGTGAGATGAGCGAAGAGACATGGGAGATTTTACATAAGTACAGTACATGGTAGTTTAAGTAGCGAACGCATGTCAACGAATAACGAGTATATATAACAAAACCATTGTCCTATGAAGTCGATTTAACTTCCAAACATATATTTTTTAATTAATGTTAAATGTTTTCTGGCTAGTTATGTTAGATTTTATTAAAAATACGTATTCTACTTGTTAACATTATAATTTAAATTTGTGATAATTTGAGCAGAGAAGTGCGACAACTGGATATGGTTTGCCCGAAACGCATTGCGTAATAGTGGCTTTAGGCATTGTATGTACTAGCTCTATCTATATATCAATCCTTTAATGTAACATCACTTGTATGTATATACCTTACCTGAATAAACATCTGAATCTGAATCTGATATGCCAACAAACACTTTCCAAACAACGATATATCTTGGATAAGTCGCTCCACAACATTGCTGCTTGGACCATCGACTTCCTTTGATGCTACTTATTTCATAATGAAATTATATTAGTTTGGAGTAAATATATGTTTTCTCATGTTCTGCATTCAGCACCCACATTATAGTGAGTAAATATACCATATTACTTCATTACTTAAATAATGCTAGGAGAGTTTGAGTAGCTTTGGGTATTTAGTGCACAGAATCTCCAATAGATGGGGCGAGAGTCGCCCCATCTCTCTCACCCGAGAGAGAGTCGAAACTTAATTTAAAATTGATATATCTTTGTTCTCGAACATGATATATTTCATTTGGTGCAATTATAATAATGTTCATATATCGGTCTTTCTGGAGGCATATAAGATTTTAGGCTTTATTAGCGTATCTTTGTTAATTATACAATATATCGGCAAGTGCGTAGGCGTCTGCACTCCATGCCCGACAAGCTACTGAGCGCTACTATAAAAACATATGTATCTTCACTTGAGCTATAAATATGTCTATTGTAATGTATTTAAAATGAAGCTCTTATTTCTATCTTGCTTAAGACTTATAAAACATTTGTGTTTATTAACGAATTTACGTGAAATAAACATTGATCTGAGAGAGAGTTGCTCTGTCGTTCAGTCTGTACGGGGTGGGAGCTCCGTAATTTTTAAAATACAATAATCTTCATTAGAAATTTAAATATGTCTATAGTAAAGTGTTTAAAGTGAAGCTTATATGTCTGTCTTTCTTGAGACATATAAAACATATATGTTTACTAACGAATTCACGTGAAATAAACATTGTTCTGAGAGAGAGTTGCTCGGTCGATCGATCTGTCCGGGGTCGGAGCTCGGCTATTATAAAAGTACACGTATCTTCGGTTTAAATTTAAATATGCCCATGGTAAGGTATTTAGAATGAAGCTTATATTTCTATCTTTCTTGTGACATATAAAACTTTTACGTTTATTAAGGAATCTGCGTGAAATAGGCATGGTTCTGAGATGAATGCTGCGGTTTTCGAGCTCGACGCGCGGCAATGGACGCCATATACACATCCAGTGGGTGTTATTGGACCCCATACCCATTTTATGGGTGGTTGGAGCCCCATACCCATTCTATGGGTGGTTGGAGCCCCATACCCATCCTGTGGGTTGTAGTGGACGCCATACTCATCCTGTGGGTGGTATTGGACCCCATACCCTTCCTGTGGGTGGATGTGATCCCCATACTCATCCTCTGGGTGGATGTGACCCTCATATCCATCCTGTGGGTGGTATTGCACCCCTTACTCACCTAACAGGTGGTAGTGGACAATATACCGATCCTGTAGTTGGTATAGTAGACACAATACCATCCTGTTTAGAGTAGTTTACCCCATAGACATTCCAATGAACCATCGTTTTCTGTTAGCGTTCCTACAAAACATCCTTTAAAGATTTGTAAAGCACCAACTATGGTATATAATATTGATTGGTGAAGGACTGTTATTCTATGTAATAATTTTTAGTGCTTATTATAATTTACTAAGAACAACTAATATTTCTCAAAACAAAACTACGAACCTTCAATAGGAAGTAGCTGATCTATAATATTCTAAGAGCATGGACAATAGTAGGTAAATTTCACAACCCATGTGGGACCTGAAAAGTACAATTTTCCTTATACTGTAATTGAACCAATCACGACTATTCTGCTATCTAGGTTGACGGACGGGTACTGTGAGACGCAAGTTGGTACGTGAGGAAGAGTTTGGGCCTTGGAAAAAAAAGTAACTGGGAATATATCACATATTTACTAATTTATATTCAACATATTGACTTTAAGCATTAAGTCATATATGTGCTGTCTTGTGTGAGAACGGGTTGAATACAAACCCCCTATTCTGGTGAAAATATTGCTACCGAAAGCCGAATAAGTGGACAGAACTCCCCAAACGAAAATTAGTAAATGAGCATAACGTCATCACATTGCCGAGCCTCAGTCTGTGCAACTCCCCCCCCCCCCCTCCCCGGGAAGGGGAAGGGAGAGCCCTAGACCCTCGGGCCGGTGATCCAACCAACAGTTCTTAGGCTGGATGTCAAAAACATGTGAAAACCCCGCCGACCAGAGGGAGAGATGCCTGGGAGCCTCCAGGTCTCACCCACAAAATGGGGTTTTATTACATTCAATGCTGGTTTTCTTGGGGGAGCCCAGTCAGCTCCCTGGAGCTAACTACCCAAAGACAAGGAAAAACACAGGGACTTACCTGGGAGGCGGTCAGTCCTCACTCCTCAACACGAAGTCAAAACAACTGGTTGCAACCACCGACCCAATGCAACGCAGGTCGGCGGTTGCAACCAGGGGCACTGACAGGTAGCGAGCGGCCAGGACCCTGCCTGACCTCCAAAAACCCCGTCCCGAATGTCAACCCAAGACATGTTGCCAAAGATGGCAGCCAAAGCAGCAAACTCACGAACGTTGTGGGCACGGGAATAGACTGCAGGCCGGCTAGACTTATAACCCTGTGGATAACCTGGGAGACCTGAGCCCAGGAACAGGGAAGGAGAGAAACCGGGTCAACCCAAAGTGCATTCTCGGCTGCCGAAGCCATGGCGCACAAATAACGGCGGAGACCTGCAACCGGACACAACACATGATGCACCCCCGACCTAACCGACCAAGTATCAACAACCCAAGGACCCCTCCAGAAAGCAGCAGTCTCATTCTTCAACAGAAAAGAAGTAGACGGCTGCAACCGAACAAACCTACCACCAGGATCAAAGGAGCAGAAACCCCTGCGCCGGAGGAGAGCATGAAACTTCCCTCCCCTCCCCTCCTGGCTCACTCACCACCTGTAGAGACAAACCATGCAACAAGGCACAGTAACTGAAATCAAAACAGGAGCCAGAGGTACATGACCGGCCAGTATCACATCAGCCAAGAACTACTGGTTGAATCGCCGGCGCAAGGGTCTGGGGTTCTCCCTTCCCCCTTCCCAATATGACTCTGTCTTTAGCGAGCCACTAAACACACTAAGATTCATAATCCAAATGAGTTTTTCATGGATGTGATACCAACATCAAATCATTTATCAGATACCACCCTATCCCCACTGGATTTTGAAGAAGCCATAGACAGTATGCCTATGCACTCTGCACCAGGCCCTGATTCTTGGAATTCTATATACATCAAGAACTGTGAAAAGCCACTATAGCAGGCCCTTCACATTCTTTAGAGACAGCTTAGATACTGGTGTTATCTCTGATATACGAAAAACAGCAGAGATAGCACCACTTCATAAAGGAGGAAATAAGGCAGAGGCCAAAAATTACAGACTGATAGCACTATCACACATAAAAATCTTTGAAAGAGTGCTAAAAAGAAAGATCACAAAATACATGGAATCACAGCATCTCCATAACACTGGACAACATGGATTCAGAACAGGGTGCTTTTGCCCTCTTGCCTGTCACAGTTGCTGGACCACTATGACATAACCTTAGATGCCATGGAAGACATGCAAAAGACTAATGTAATTTACATAGATTTTGCAAAAGCCTTCAACAAATGTGACCATGGTGTTATTGCACACAAAATGCGTTCAAAAGGAATTACTGGAAAAAATGCGCAGATGGATCTACAATTTCCTGACTAACAGAACCCAATGTGTAATAGGCAACAAAATAAAATCAGGACCATCAACCGTGAAGAGTTCAGTCCCTCTGGGTACTGTGCTTGCTCTAGTACTTTTTTTCATCCTCATATCGGACATAGACACGGACACAATCTATAGCATTGTATCTTCCTTTGCAAATGACACTAGGATTTTTATGAGGTAGACAACATACGAGGACACAGCAAACCTCCAAGCAGATGTAAATCAGGTCTTTCTATGGGCTACAGATAATAATATGGTGTTTAACCATTGTGCTGCTCGCCTTCCAAATATGGCAAACCCCCCCGCCCCGTGCGCAGGAAATAAATTCTCGGGAAAAAAAATCTTTTTGTTTTTGAAAATGTTAAATACCCTTCCCTGATCACAGACATGAAAAAAAAAAATCAAAATTGTAATTACTTTAGCCGCAATGGGGACCGGAAAATGGCGTGTGACATCACGATTTGGTGCTAGCCTGTGACGTAGACTTCTGAAGCCAGTCGCCCGCCAGCTTCAACATGTGCGAGTTGCCACAAATATTTTTTTGTTCATTTTTTGCATACATTTCCAAATACATTTGTTTTATTTTTTCTTGCCAATCCTATGTATAATGAACACGTACACAATATTATGGCAGTAGAACATCTGTACTGTCCTAAGACACTGTCTTATATGTGTCTCAAATGTGTTCACATATATTGCTCATATATCAAATGTTTCATGTTCATTTGTGTATATTTACAACATATTTACACACTATCATACACTATGTACATTCACCATCAACACACTCAGAACTCCGCGAGTGTGAGCTGTCACAGCCAGCCAGCCCTCCCTCACTCCTCCAACACCTAGCTTACTTTTTACACCTTACTCGCCAACATTGCTCCTCCCACCATACAGTTATTGTTTTTATTACACTATTTACACACGTTATGTATACGTATCTACATGTTTTATTCACCATAACTATGCAAGTAAGCCGGTTTTGTGTCCAAACAGCACAGTGGTCACCATACACTGCATGAGAAATCACACAGCAGCCAGCAGACGACGCTACGATTACGATGCCACCTCCCTCACCAAAATGGCTCCTCCCAACATACTCCTTTTGCTGTTATTACACTAATACACACGTTATATATAAGTATCTACATTGGTGTTCACCATAGAGAACCACTAAGCTGTTAAGGTGAGTCCAATAAATAACAGGTCGCCAAACAGAATCTTCAGACGATGCTACCTCACTCCCTCACCAAAATTACTCCTTCCACCCTATTATGCACAGTGCTAATTATCACCACAATCCTGATATTATCAGAATCCTGGTCATTTTTATCACAGTCGGGAATCTTCTGTGATACTATAATCACTAAATAATACCAGTTACATACACATTTTGACATTTTTAGGTGACGCTGTGGTTAAAAGCTGAACAGCAGTGCTGTTAGCTCATGCTGCATGCTCCAGCCTTGGTTGCTCACTCAGTACTGAGGCTCTCACACTTGGGAATGTTATCCACGATTTTTTTTTTTTTTTAAATTGCATCTATTTACTAGAGCCCTGAGGAAGCTGATGTGAACTCCATGTAGCCGCGAGACATTTAAATCGTGTGCAGCACCCTTAATTGTATATTTACAATATGCGCGGTTTGGTGGCAGTTACTCAAATTGAATATATACAATGTGCGCAGTTTAAGTGTTAACTGTAGCCTCTGTTCACCCAGCAGTGAATGGGTACCTAGTTGTTAAACGATTTGGCAGGTCATATTCTGGGGAAAATTAGGATTAAGGTCCTGCCCGAAACACTATGTGTGCTAGTGGCTGTACAAGAATGTAAAAACTTGTATATATAAATAAAAAGACTAAATAAAATAACTCTTAACACAATTTGATTTACACTGTATTTACAAGATCATAGATTGCTGGAGATCATAGAGTTTTGCAGCATTTTAGCTCTAAAAACCATAAAATAAATATACTAGAAAATGTTCCAACATACGTGCAAGTGAAGAAAGATGGCCAGAAGCCTTCACATTGAGGAGCAATGTTTCTTCATATTTATTCTCGACAACATCAGGAAAGCGTTCTGCTGCAGCATGGATAATAAAGTCAGGCTTTTCTTTATTTATTAAGGTACTTACAGCTTCTGGGTTTGTTAAATCACACTTTATTAGTTCAGGACCAACTCTGCAAAAAAAAAAATAATAATAATAATACAAAATAATAATAATAATAATAATAGTAATAATAATAATAATAATAATAATAGTAATAGTAATAATAATAATAGTAATAATAATAATAATAGTAGTAGTAATAATAATAATAATAGTAATAATAATAATAATAATAATAATAATAATAATAGTAAGTAATTATCAAAAGAAGGCACCAAACCGGGAAGGCTATGTAGCACCACCAAATGTGCAGGATAATCAGACGGCGCTAAATATCA
Source organism: Procambarus clarkii (assembly GCF_040958095.1). NCBI lineage: Eukaryota > Metazoa > Arthropoda > Malacostraca > Decapoda > Cambaridae > Procambarus > Procambarus clarkii. The sequence continues at coordinate 13,004,021 of NC_091198.1, forward strand.
CCAAGGATGTCAATACGAGAACAGAAACGCATAAGGCGAACGATATCAGAAGTATCCGATTCACCAAGAATTTCATCGAGGGACAATTGACCGCGAGGGACGGTCAGAAAGCAAGATACACACTCGTCCTGGAAGTCAGGACATTCAACAAGAATGTGCACGACCGTAAGAGGAACAATGCAACTTGGACAATAAGGAGCAGGGCGGCGCTCCATTAAGTGACCGTGAGTTAAACGTGTATGGCCAATACGTAACCTAGACAAAGCCGTTTTCCACCGCCGGTTACAGTGGTAGGAGGAAGGCCACAGAGACACAACTTTTAATAGTACGCAGTTTGTTACCAGTAACAGAAGACCAACAACCCTGCCAACAGGCAAGGATGGAGGAATGAATAACTGGGTAAAAGTCGGAATAAGGAATACCTTAACAGGAGATGGGATAAGTGTGGATAGCTTCCTTATCGGCAGCATCCACACGCTCATTTAAAGAGACACCAACATCTTATCTTGAGGTTATCTTGAGATGATTTCGGGGCTTTTTAGTGTCCCTGCGGCCCGGTCCTAGACCAGGCCTCCACCCCCAGGAAGCAGCCCGTGACAGCTGACTGACACCCAGGTACCTATTTTACTGCTAGGTAACAGGGGCATAGGGTGAAAGAAACTCTGCCCATTGTTTCTCGCCGGCGCCCGGGATCGAACCCGGGACCACTGGATCACAGTCCAGCGTGCTGTCCGCTCGGCCAACTGGCTCCCTGTGACTGGGAACCCAGCAAAACTCTACCGACTTAAATTTACTGGAGATAAGAAACAGCCAATGTTGAATCTCGTTGATCACCTGGTGAATCGGATTAAAGGGACCCAAAGCCATGAGGGCACTACGAGAGTCAACAACCACCACAAAGGAGGATTGACAACGAGAAAGCAGGAAACGAAGAGCATAGAGAATAGCATAAAGTTCTGCTGTGAAGATGCTAGTCTCTGCAAGGCGACACATATAAGTGTGGTCAGGAAAAACAACAGAGTAGCCCACACCATCAGCAGACTTGGACCCATCGGTGAAGATGGAAATGGAGAAGGAGTGTGAAGAAAAGTACTCAAGAAAAAGGCGTTTCAGAACTGTAGGAGGGGGTAAAAGCTTTAGTGATGCGGGTCAGGGAAGTACAAAATTTGGGAAGGGGAACCCTCCACGGGGGCAAGGACAGAACAATATGAGGAGAAACATTGGTAATACGAACCGAAAAAGAATCTTGTGAGACAAATGGACAGAAAAAGGAAGGTGATGAAGATGAACAGGAACTACAGGAGGGGTAAAAGTCAAAGTACGACAGAGGCGAGAGTGAGGATGCTGTAAGGACCATGCAAGATAGCGAAGACAGTAGCGATCACGGCGGTCCTGGAGAGATACAAAGCCAGTGTCAGCGTACAAACTGAGGGTAGGAGTTGAACGAAAGGGACCGGAGCTGAGGCACAACCCAGTATGGTGCACAAAGGATCAAGACGGCACAGAGTAGAAGGAGAATCAGAAGAGTATGCAGGGTAACCATAATCGAGTTTAGACAGGACGAGAGAGGAGTGCAAACAGTGGAGCGTGCACCTATCCGCACCCCAAGAAGTATGGGACAAAACCTTAAGTAGGTTAACGGCCTTAGAGCATTCAACTCGGAGGTAACAGATATGGGGCGACCAAGACAAATGAGTGTCAAAGATTAACCCCAAAAGCTTCGCGGAATCTTTGTACACAAAGGGTTGACCATAAAGTGACAAAGAAGGACGAAGGACGACATGCTTTTGAGTATAAGTCATAGCACAAGTCTTAGTTGCAGAGAACTTGAAGCCATGATTGGTGGCCCAAGACGACACAGCATCAATTGCAAGTTAAAGCCGCCGCTAAAGGAGAGGCAAATCATCACCTCGACAGCACAGAGTAAGATCGTCGACATAAAGAAAGGAGAAGATGCCAGAAGGAAGGGAGGAAAGAAGACCATTGAGGGCAACCAGAAAAAGAGTAGTGCTCAGAACACTACCTTAAGGTACACCTTCATAGTGCCGAAAAGAGGCAGAGAGCAATCTGTTCTCGCACTTTAAGTCAATATTGACTTAGTAAATAAGTGCATATGCGACATACTAATTTATTGTGAATATTTTAGTTTACCTTGAAAAGCTTCATAGAAAACACCGACCTTACCTAACCTTCTTAGTATGTTAAGATAAGCATCTTATTGCTTCATAATTACAATTATTACTTAACCAATTTTAGGTATAGGTATAGGTTACAATTATTACTTAACCAATTATAGGTATAGGTTAAGTAGTAATTGTAATTACGAAGCAATAAGATGCTTATCTTAATATACAAAGAAGGTTAGGTAAGGTCGGTGTTTTCTATGAAGCTTTTCAAGGTAAACTAAAATATTCGCAATAAATTAGTATGTCACATATGCACTTATTTAATAAGTCGATATTGACTTAAAGAAAGTGCGAGAACGGGTTGCAGAGAGTGTGATACCAAGCCTGACTCGAAAGGAACGACGAGAGAGAGGTTGCTTTAGAGGAAGAGAAGGAGATTACCATGAAGACCAAAAGAACAAAGTTGGGACAGAATATGTTATCTCCAGGTTGTGTCATAAGCCTTTTCCAGGTCAAAAAGATCAGCAACAACAACGGAGGTCTTCGCAGCAAAAGCAGTACGAATATAGACCTCCAAGTTCACCAGGACATCAGTTATGCTGCGGCACTTGCGAAAACCAAATTGAGAAGGAGAGAGGTGGTGATGGTGTTCCAAAAACCACATCAGACGAACATTTACCATACGCTCAAAGAGTTTGCAGACACAACTCGTGAGGGCAATAGGGCGGAAGTCCTTAGGAGATGTCCCAAGAGACCCTGGTTTCCAAATAGGAAGTACAACAGCATCGAGCCAGTCCTCAGGGACTGATGACGACTCCCCGACCTGGTTATACAGACTCAGTAAATACCGAGATGTGTAAGGAGGGAGATGGCGAAGCATCTCATATTGAATGTCATCCGAGCCCATTGTCATAGAACCGCAGAGGGCCACGGCAGACTGAAGTTCAGAGAGAGAGAAGGGATCGTTATAGGGAAGGCGGAGATGAGTGCGGAAATCTAAGGAATGAGATTCAAGAACGGGCTTATGAAGAAGGAAAGATTGAGGAAGATGAGAACCAGAGCTAACAGAAGAAAAGTGGGAACCCAGTTCGGTCGTGACCTGCACTGGGTCCGCAACAAGAGTACCACGGAGGTGAAGAACCGGTGAGATATCTGGAATGAACTTACCCGCAATCTTGGGGATCTTCTTCCAGATCTGCGGTAGAGAAGTATTGGACGTAATGGTGGAAACGTAAGATTTCAAACTCTCATGCTTAGCTGTACAGATGGTCCTATGGGCCACCGCACTTGCTTTCCGAAACAAGTGGCCAAGGAGAAGGAAAAAATTGAAGAAGCAGTAAAGGAAGCCAAACACTGCAGCAACCAAGATAAAACAAACATTAGGCAGGAAGTGAGAAAGAAATTGGCATCTAACCCGAAGTTGGTGCAAAACACAGCTGATCGGAGCAAATCCCTGATAATTTTTGGTTGCAAAGAAAAGGAGATAACATCTAGGTCGGAAAGAGCTGTAGAAGAAGCGAAAGTAGTAGATAAAATTGTTGGCCTTGCAGGTGGTCTTACTACCATAGAGAATGTGTGCGACTACAGGAGAATAGGCAAATACGTAAAAGGGAAAGATCGACCTTTGAGGATCACCCTAAACGGTGCCAAACAGATGAAAGAAGTACTCAGGAATGCCAGAAAATTACAAAGTGATGAGGATGGGAAAGTGTGGTTGTTAAGACGAAATCTTTCAAAAAAAGACAGAGAAGCTGAAACTGAACCTCGCCGAGGCAAAAAGTTTAAATGAGAGCAGGAATGAAGAAGAAATCAATTCTTTTTTCTACAAAGTGATAGAGGTAGGCAGACCAGTAAAGTGGTACATAAAGGCAAACCAACAAAATCAATAGAGAGAGGGGGAGTGAAGAATAAGGAGAGGGGGAACAAGTTCCTGAAGATTGCATACACCAACATAGATGGAGTGAGATCGAAGATACTGGAGTTAAGTGATATAATACAGCTGCAGACACCAGACATTGTTCCATTCACGGAGACAAAACTTGAAGATGTTATTTTAAATGAGGTCATATTCCCAAGGGGCTACTCAATTTGGAGACGGGACAGAAAAATTAGGAAAGGCGGTGGCGTTGCTGTGCTGGTGAAAGAACACCTAAAGGTGAAAGAAATAATGACTGCCAATCCACAAGAAGTTGACATAATAGCACTAGAGATCTGCCATGAGGATGATAAACTAATGATCATAAATGCATATAGTCCACCGCCAAGCAGCACATGGTCAAAGGAGGAGCTAGATAGTAAAAGCGAAGGTCTTATAACAATAATGAGAGAGATTATAGCGAGAGCGGATAACGATAGATCACGACTGTTGATAGTCGGTGACTTCAACTTGAAATCCATAGACTGGGAAGCATATGAAGCTAAAACAGAAGATTTTTGGACCTGTAGATTTGTAGACCTCATCCTGGAAATATTCTTGTATCAACATGTTAAACAAGCTACGAGGATGAGGGAAGGGGACGTTCCCTCCATGCTAGATTTGATATTTGCCAGGAAGGAGAAAGATATTTGACATTCAGTACCTTCCTCCCTTGGGTAAAAGTAACCATGTCTTTTTGGGAATAAAGTATGCAATGCGTTATAATCTGGAAGAAAATAAGGAGGTTGAAGCAGTTGAAAAACCTGACTTCAGGAGAGGACATTATGGCCACCTTAGGAATTTTTTTAGTGAGTATAATTGGACAGACTTGATGCTAGACAAGGAAGTGAATGAGATGTATGTCAAGTTTTGTGAAATATATGATAAAGGCACAAAAAAATTTATACCAAAACAAAGATGCAGAACTAGGATACAAGATTGGTTCAATAGAAATTGCGAGAGGGCCAGAGACCAAAAGACACAAAAAATGGAATCAATACAGGAAGAGGCCAAACCCCCAAACATGCCAGCGATACAAGATGCGAGAAACAACTACACGGCAGTGAGGAGAGAGGCAGAAAAAAATTTTGAAAAAGGGATTGCAGACAAATGTAAAACAGAACCAGGTCTATTCTATAAAGTCATACACAACAAATTGCAGGTAAAGAATAATATTGAGAGGTTGAAAATGGGAAATAGATTCACGGAAAATGAAAAGGAAATGTGTAAAACGCTAAACGAAAAGTTCCAACGTGTGTTTGTATAAAATGAAATCTTTAGGGAACCAGATACAATAAGAATTCCAGGGAACAACATAGAGCACATAGAGGTGTCTAGAGATAAAGTGGAAAAAATACTCAAGGAGCTAAGTAAGAACAAAGCAGTTGGTCCAGATGGAGTTTCACCATGGGTTCTGAGAGAATGTGCACCTGAGCTCAGCATTCCACTTCAACTGATTTTTCAGGCATCCCTGTGTACAGGAGTTGTAGCTGATGTGTGGAGAAAGGCTAACATAGTTCCAATCTACAAAAGTGGAAACAGGGAAGACCCCCTTAATTATAGACCTGTATCATTGACAAATGTAATAGTCAAAATATTGGAAAAAATAATTAAAGCTAAATGGGTAAAACACCTGGAGGAAAACAATATAATATCAGACAGACAGTATGGTTTTCGATCTGGAAGATCCTGTGTAATGAACTTGCTCAGTTTTTATGATCAAGCCACAGAGATTTTACAGGAAAGAGATGGTTGGGTTGACTGCATCTATCTGGACCTAAAAAAGGCTTTCGACAGAGTTCCCCATAAGAGGTTGTTCTGGAAACTGGAACATATTGGAGGAGTGGCAGGTAAGCTACTAACATGGATGAAAAATTTCCTAACTGACAGAAAAATGAGGGCCGTAATCAGAGGCAAGGTATCGGATTGGAGGAATGTCACGAGTGGAGTACCACAGGGTTCAGTTCTTGCACCGGTAATTTTCATTGTCTACGTAAACGATCTACCAGTGGGAATACAGAATTACATGAACATGTTTGCTGATGATGCTAAGATAATAGGGAAAATAAGAAACCTAGATGATTGTCATGCCCTTCAAGAAGACCTGGACAAAATAAGTATATGGAGCAACTCTTGGCAAATGGAATTTAACCATTTAACTGCGCCAACTGAGTTTTCTCGGTCGGCGGGAAACTGCGCCAACCGAGAAAACTCGTTTTGATTTTTCGTAACTAATTCTAAATGTGTACGAGGTTGGTTGTGTACGAAATGGACTCTTAGGACCTCCAGTGAGAGGCAGCCATCTTGGAAAAAAAATCCCAGAATGCCCTAGGGCTGCTGGCTGGGTTAGTACTGAATGAGCAACCATGGGTGGCGCACGCGCCACTGGCTCCCAAACACCTGTCCGACGCGGTGTTGAAAGATAATGCTCTGTCAGTGAAATTCACACCTTATTGTTTGAAGAACATAAAGGTCATAATATTGGGGAAGCCAGGCGCAATAAGGACCTAACACAAAGGTCGGATGCAAGTGATACAGCACCTATGAGGACGATATAGCGAGCGTATCCAGTTGTAGCTCTGAGCGTCACCCTTGCAATCCTATGCTATTTATTTAGATGATACTTAGATGAATCGTTTTCTGCATTCAGTGATGATGCATCTGATACAAATAGCATAGATGAACAGTGTTAGCAGCTTCCATGGTGGTGTTTTCCATAGATATTTTCAAGAATACCTGAATCTCTTCCCAACTGATGGACACTCTTGAGGTAAGCTGAATCTCTTCCTGTGTGGGACCATACAAAGCGATCTTTTCAAGACTACCTTACAAATTGATCTTTTCCTATAATCTTTTCAATACTACCTTATGCTTTACAAGCTTGTTACATACAACCAACAAGTTCTAAAGCCAAGGATGTACGTGAGTGCGTTATTTGCAAGCACACAGAATGAAGAAACAGGAAGCGAAAATTTATCTGTACCTGGTGCACTGAGAGCGAAGTTGCTCTGTGTACCATGGACTACTTCGTTGATTATTACTCACTTTCGAAGTACTGAGTGTGTACTACAGTGTATTACTGTGTAAATAGTGTGTGAAACTGTACATATTGTAATTTTAGTGATTTTTTTACAGGTAATATTGTGACAATAAACATTTATTGTGGACACATTATTGACACATGTATTGTAGTTCCATGGAACATTATGAACGTTCTACTGTATACATATTGTAAAGGACACAAATATGCATCATATACGATAAAAAAACAAATAAAACCGCATTGGAAATACATAAAACAAATAATTGAAAATATATCTGTGGCAACACCCGGTGCTTGAATGGCCCGTGCGACCGTGTCTGGGTGAGTCACGCACGGGCGACCAGGCCCTGATGACGTCACAGCGCATCCTTGTCCACGTCCTTACAGCCAAAGTAAGTGGAATTTGGTACTTATTTTTACATAGACATGTTCAGGGAAAGGAATTTATCATTTTATGTAGAAAAAAAGAATTTTTTGGGAACACTTCATTTCATGTGCACCGGGGGAATTTCTCAATAAACTCCGCGCAGCACGGTGGTTAATGTGAATAAATGCCATGTTATGGAATGTGGAATTGGAGAACATAGACTCCACATAACTTATAAACTATGTGAGAAATCTTTAAAGAATTCTGACAAAGAAAGGGATCTAGGGGTGGTTCTAGATAGAAAACTGTCACCTGAGGACCACATTAAGAACATTGTGCGAGGAGCCTATGCTACACTTTCTAACCTCAGAATTGCTTTTAAATACATGGATGGAGAAATACTAAAGAAATTTTCAAGACTTTTATTAGACCATACAACCGCTGGAATATGCAGCGGTTGTATGGTGCCCATATCTTAAGAAGCACATCAACAAACTGGAAAAGGTGCAACGACATGCCACTAAGTGGCTCCCAGAACTGAAGGACAAGAGCTACGAGGAGAGGTTAGAGGCATTAAATATGCAAAAACTAGAAGATAGAAGAAAAAGAAACAATATTCTGAAGAAAAAGAAACAATATTCTGTTACTACGTTTAAAATAGTAACAGGAATCGATAAAATTGATAGGAAAGAATTCCTGAGACCTGGAACTTCAAGAACAAGAGGTCATAGATTTAAACTAACAAAACAAAGCTACCGGAGAAATATACGAAAATTCACTTTTGTAAATAGAGTGGTAGACGGTTGGAACAAGTTAAGTGAGAAGGTGGTGGAGGCCAAGACCGTCAGTAATTTCAAAGCGTTATACGACAAAGAGTGCTGAGGAGACGGGACACCACAAGCATAGCTCTCATCCTGTAACTACACTTGGGTAATTACACTTAGGTAATTACAAAATAAAAGAATCAGCCTTCTGTCGGCGTCAGTGTTTCTTCAAGGCTGGATGTGGAGGCTTCTTCAAGGATGTGTACCCAACATCTCAATGCAACTCATCCTCGACTCAGGTCCATTCCATCCAGCGGTCGAATCCACAGACGCATTCATAAATTTTGAGAGATACATAATAATTTACACGTGGAAAATAATTGAGGGGCTGGTCCCAAATCTGCACACAGAAATAACATCACATGAGACCAGAAGACATGGCAGGATGTGCAGAATACCCCCGTTGAAAAGCAGAGGTGCAACAGGTACTCTGAGAGAGAACTCTGTCAACATCAAAGGCCCGAGACTGTTCAACACGCTTCCACTACACATAAGGGGCATAACTGGCCGACCCCTCACAGTGTTCAAGAGAGAACTGGATAAGCACCTCCAAAGGATACCTGATCAACCAGGCTGTGACTCATACGTCAGGCTGCGAGCAGCCGCATCTAACAGCCTGGTTGATCAGTCCAGCAACCAGGAGGCCTGGTCGACGACCGGGCCGCGGGGACACTAAGCCCCGGAAGCACCTCAAGGTAACCTCAAGGCAAGGTAAGGCTGCACGCTTACAGCGGACAGTTCGAGCACAGTCCGCATTCCAGCAGGGAATGTATTTCGACATGCCCTGGGAGGTAGAGCGAGGAATAGAGCGGAGGGCAGCATCGAAGATGATGTCATGAAAAAGGAGGAGACACAAGGAAGAGGCAGAGTGGAGAGATCAGTGAGAGTAGCACAGAGGGTGAATAGGTTCCAGTCAGCTTTGGCAAACTGCCACCTAGGGAAGGAGAGGGGAGGGTGAAAAGAGAAAAAAGAATGAAGGATGGGGAAATGGTCACTGTTATGGAGGTCATCAAGAACCCGCCACATGAGATCTAAGTAAAGGGACAACTAGCAGAGAGAAAGATCAAGACAGGAAAGGGTGCGAGTTTGAGTCTACATGGGTGGGCTCACCAGAATTCAGAAGAGACAGGGAAGACGAACGGTTCGAGAAGGCGGCCTCGGGTGTTTGTCAGAACATCACCCCAGAGGGTATGTCGACAGTTGAAATCACCCAACAGGAACACTGGCTCTGGCAAGGAGTCCAGGAGGTGCTTAAGATCAGGAAGGGAAAGCGGGACATTTGGGGGAGATTAATGGAACAGATTGTATACCATTTACTCACCTCACAAAAACACAGGCAGCAGAACAATAGATAGGCGATGAAAGCAGTAGAGGGACGAAGGGAATGTCAGTACGAAGCAAGAGAGCAGTAGAGTTATGGGCCCCAGCAAGAGCTGGGGGGTGGGTAGAAAGAAAGGAATAACCACAAAAGTGACCAAGACGAGCACAAGCATCGGTTCCTGGAGACAAACACAAAGTGGTGAAAACTGTGTAATCAGAAGTTGGAGTTCATGGAAGTTGACATAAAATCCACAAATATTCCACTGAAGAATAGACATTATCAAAAAGAGATCAAGGACAGCAACAGAGAACAATGAAGAAACAAAGGTAAAGAAGAACACAGTACAGTATATTAAATAAGCTCAGGATCAGGATCAGGGTCAGTAAAATCAGGGTTAGGGGCATGGGTAAACTGAGTAAGGATTGAGTGAAGGTAGCAGGAGGACGGACCAGAGGCGGACGAGTAGGGTCCAGAGGAGAAAGAGACAACTGAGAGGGGAGGTGAAGGACAGCAGGAGGAGGGGGGGGGGGCAGAAACCGTGGAGTGCACCTCAGCAAGGGCAGCAACTGAGAGGGAATCAGGAGCTAAAGAAACCTTCATAGCTGGGACAAGGGGGCCCGGCCACCGAAATGGAAATGGGACAAAAGCGAGAGAGTCAGAAGTGGGGGTTGAGGAAGAAAGCGATGCCTTCTTATCTGTCAGGAGGACGAAGGAGAGGAGCCAGGCTTATGTTTCAGACTCAAAGAGAAAGGTGTTCCAGCAACAACGTACTGGGCAACAGACTCAATTGTCTCAACAGGAAAAGATGAACAGGAGTGAACAACATGAAGATTGCTGGGAGGGTTATGGACATCAGCCTGGACAGACAGGCGGTGTGGAGGGCCAAGAGACTGGGGGGGAGGAATGGGAAGAAGGATTGGGGGAAGAAGGGAAAGAAGACACAGGAGACATGGCAGACTGGGTAGGAAGGGGGGAAACTTCAGATGGAGAACCAGGAGAGCGCCCCTTCGTGATAGAACGTAAAGGAACAGGGCAGAAGGTGGTGGGTGTGTCTGGGTCTAAGATCTGGAAACGGTTGTGAGACTGAGTAAGGTGGGAAGGACGAGGAGAGGTAGAACACAACAAGTGAGCATAGGATACGCCAGCAAAAGGAGTGAGACAGTGAACTTGGCATCTCACTTCAGGAAAAGGTAGACGTTCCCGGTGTTTCAAGTTGAGGACGGCTTCCTCAAGTTTATAGACGACCTTCACAGGAGCGGGTGAAGGTAGGGTGGGACTCACTGCAATTGAGGCAGCGAGCCTGGGGAGAAGTGCACTCAGACTTAGTGATCATCGACCCCACACATGGGGCATAGATACACAGTACTTGAGCATTTGAGGACACCATGCCTGAACATCCAGCACTTATTGCAAAGTCTAGGAGAGGGAATGTACTCCTGAATGGAGCATCTGGCACCAGCAAGAATTATAGAGGGCGGAAGGGTTCTACTATCAAAGGTGATTTTCACAACTCGAAGGGGCTGACGGCGACAACCACGACGGGGTTGAGTGAACGTGTCTACCTGGAGGATAGGATGGCCTTGGGCTTCATGGATATGTTTAATATCCTCATGGCACCAGGTCCCTAACACCAGTTGCAACACGGTGCGGGAGGAGAACAGTGCTAAACATTGGCATTTGACCGAGCATTTTTGGAGACCCAAACAGGGGTCTCCCCAATGCAGGACAATGCGGCTAATCGGGTAGCTGCATCCAGTGAAGGTGCAGCGAGGACACGTGTACCTAAATGGGTGGGGTTAAAAGTAACAAAGGCATCCACCAAATCAACAAGGTATTTATGGAGTGAGAAATCGTCAGGTGTAGAATCCAAAGGGAGGAGATCAAAGTATTTAGCCCACGAAGCAGGACCAAACAAGGCTTGGTACGTATTAGTATGGGAAGGGATTGTGCAAGTGCGACCATGGCGGGGGACAGCGTTAAGAACCCCCAGAGAGAGAGGGGTTAAAAGGTGCAGTAGTCACAATTAGAGACTGAGCCACGCCAGGGGACGAGGTGGTCACCGCTGGGGGCGTATGGTTCGACCCAACCACAGAGGAGGGAGGGGAGCTGGGGAAAGTAGTCAGGAGAGTCAAAGGAATAGCTAGGTCTGGGCCCAATGTAGCGGGGGCTACAGAGGTCAGTCTTCCAACACAGTTCGACTTGGTGGGTTGGGCGCCCACCCCACGAGCCTGAGAAGTCATAAGAGGAACGGGTGACTCAAGTTGTTCCACGATTCGTTTTCTTTGCCTATAGAGGGAACGCCGTTCCTGTTTCAATCTGCATCTCGTCCTCTTTTTTCTAAGAGGTATGCGGTTTGAGCATATGTCTAGTGCTACTGAGCTTATTTTTTCCAGGCACTGGTTCAAGTTTACATTTTCTAGCTGTTCTTCCCAGCTTATTGTGAGCTACTGTGAGGTCTTGGTTTATTTGCTCCCAGTTAATCTGTTTATTATTAAAATTGAATTTGCTGAATTCTCCTCCTCTGGGATTCGGGACTGGCTGTGCAGGTCTACTCCCATGCTTGTCAGAACTTCAATTAAGTTGTGATCTGAGTAACAGGTATTTGTAAACATTATGTTCCTGATCAGTTCATCATTATTAGTTAAAATGAGATCCAGCCTCCAGAGGACAGTGCCAGGAAACCCAGCACAGAAACTGTGCCAGGAACAAAGCACAAAGATGTATGAAACCTAGAGCCAAGGAAGCCCAGCAAGAACAATGGCCAGATGGGTCAAGCAAGACTAGAGAATGGATAAATAAGCAGCCCACACCATGTGCTAAAGGAAGACTCTAATAGCCTGCAGCAGTCATTAGACATGGTGGAATACTGGGGTACACAGCCAATGATCAAGGGGTGCCTAAGGACTGGGTAAGAAACCAGGGGAACCAAAGGCCCCAGCCACTGCCCCTATGCACACTCCTGAGGACTTGGAGCAACCCCAGGGAACCAGGGCACACCTCTGCAAAAGCAAGGAAAACTCCAGAGGACAAAAGTGCTTCCTCAGAGAACACATCAAGGCACCAGGGCAACCCCCAAAGTTTAAGTAACTCAATTTAAACAACTTGAGAAGTACCGTATGTATTTAGTGTTAGAATAAAGAATGAAAATGTCATGAGATGATATAAAGTGCAAATTTAGAAAAATTGCAAGATTGAGAAGACTGTACCAGAACTATTTGATTTGTTAACCCTTAAGACAGTGCATATTACCGCGCATACTGGGGGCCTGGTAGCAAAAAATATTTTAATTATGTAAAAATAACTTAAAAATGTTAAACATATCTCCAACATATTTTCAGTGTCATGAAATTTTCATCAAAATATTTTCAGAAATTAATTTTAGACAATTTTTTTAAAAAACAAAACGTTTTGTTGATAAGGAGAACAGCTCCTAATAACTCGAACTGAAGAGTTATGCAGTAATAAAGAGATGCAAGCACCTGTCCGACGCTCAAAGAAGAATTGTAGTAAGAAGTGTCCACAAAGTGGATATGCAGTTGGTGCTTTTATATCATTGCTGAGTAATACATAATAACACAAATAATAATGAATATATATTAATATGTTCTGTTTTGTTATATATCATATAAATGCATTGTCCAATGTTAATATATATTACTTTCATCAATGTCCCAAAAAACCAGCATTGAATGTAATGAAAATGCCATTTTCTGGGTTAGACTCGGAGGCTCCCCACAGCTTATTCAGGCTATACTAATCTCGGACTTTGGCATCAGTCATGTGTTTGGAGTTCTGTGGGCCTACCGGGTACCATGAGCCAGAACCTGGCCCCCTCAGAGAGGCATTCGTAGCAATGGTTTATAGGAAACCCACGTGTGGTTGGAAGCATTCTATGTCTGCCATTGACTGGGTTAGGCACCCAGAAAGGTAAGCGTCCCAAAACAAACCCCTATTCTTTTAAAAATTGCTACCAAAAGCTGAACAAGTGGATAAAACTCCCTAAAAAGAAAGAAGCAAATGAGCATAACGTCACACGTTGCAGCGCCGTTGTCTGCACAGCTCCCCTTTCCCCGGGAGGGGGAAGGGGAAGCCCCAGACCCTCGCGCCGGCTATCCACCCTTCAGTTCTGAGGCTGGGTGTCAAAAGACACGAAAAAAACGCCAACCGGAGGGAGGGAGGGAGGGAGGGAGGGATGCCTGGGAACCTCTGGGTCTCACCCAGAAAATGGCATTTCATTATATTCATGCTGGTTTTCTGGGGGGAGCCCCGTCGGCTCCTTGGAGCTACCTACCCAAAGATGAAAACAAGAGGGACCTAAACCAGGAGCGGAGAAAAGGAGGAGGCAGCCTCACGCAAACAAACCTATCAGGAGAACCCAAAGAGCCAAAACCCAGGCACTGGAGGAGGGCATGAAGCACACCAACCCAACCCCCCAGAGGCCAACTCCAACAAGAAAGAGCCACGGAAAACAACTCCGAACAGAAGGGGCCACCACAAACCGAGGAGAAGAGAAAAGAGCACGCAATCCAAGAACCAGGAAGGCTCAAGCGGCGCAAGAGCAGGCCGGAAGTGAACCGTGCCAGAGAATGCTCACGAAGCAGTGCCGAGGCAACTTTCAAAACCGAAGCAAGCTGGAGTGGCTCCGCCAGCACCGTACAAGGCAAGGCGACAGTATGTGGCAAGATGACGGCCCCAAACCTCCACAAGAGAAGGACAAACCACGCCAAGAAAACATAGCGAACCAACGAAGGGACAGAAAGAAAAAGGAAGGACCGCCAAAGAAAACCCCACACCACCGCCAAGACGAAGCACACAGGTGGGACACCATCAACAAAGCCACCTGACCACCAACAGGTGGTGAGATACTCGAGGCAGAACTGAACCAGCCCCGCCATGGACCAATCGAGTATAGGAAGAGGCGGAGTCGAGGAAAAACATCGGGTGCGACCACCGAGCCAGCAGAGCCTGAATCCAAGCCGCCAAGGAATGAGAAGGAACGCCTGCCGTACAGAAAACTTCCCAATGCCAGCGAGCCTGCCAAGAGATCAGAGACATTGTGGGCCCGATGTGAGGCTTGTGAAAAGTGACACCCCAAGATCCGGAAAATGCCAAGTGGCAGGGTAAGCCAGGAGAAAAGGAACCCAAATCTGGCAAGCCGGGAATCGTCAAACACAGGGGCGGTGCAAAAACAGGGAATGGAACATGAACAAAGTCCAACCGAGCCCTCTACTCAGAAAGAACCCCAGCAACATCAAAGGCCCGAGACTGTTCAACACACCTCCACGACACAGAAGGGGCAAAACAGGCCGTCCCCCTCACAGTGACCAAGAGAGAACTGGATCAATACCCCCAAAGGATATCTGAACAACCAGGTTGTAAGTAATACGTCAGGCTGCACGCGGCAGCGTCAAACATCCTGGGCGATCAGACCAGCAACGAGGAGGCCCTGTTGACGACCGGGTCGTGGGGATGCCACGCCCCGGAAACCCCACAAGGTAACAGCAATAAAATAATAATAATAATAAATAATAAATAAATATTTATTCAGGTAAGGTACATACATACAAGAGATTTTAAAAAAATTGATAGATTTATAGATAGAGCTAGTACATATATTGCCTAAAATCACTATTACGCAAAGCGTTTCGGGCAGGAAAAACATTAATGACTAAAACTTATTACTAATTGAGTATAAAGAATAAAATGTGGTGAGAACAAATAAAAAAAAAAGGGGGGAACATGGCTGAAAAAGCAGAACAAATACAATTAGGTCGACAAACAGCGTTGTTTAAAAAAAAACAGACATGGGTTAACAATAGAGGGGTAAGGTAGGTTACAGGGAATTTATTAGGTAGTGCTTCGTTTTTATCTTAAACTGGTTGAGAGAGGTACAGTCTTTAACATGATTGGGAAGGTCATTCCACATTCTGGATCCCTTGATTTGTAAAGCATTTCTAGTTTGATTAAGTCGTACTCTTGGAATATCAAAAAGGTATTTGTTTCTGGTGTGGTGCTCATGGGTTCAGTTACAACCTTCAATGAAGCTTTTGAGGTCAGGATTGGCATTACAGTTCAGCGTTTTATATATGTATAATACACATGTGAGAATGTGACTTAACACTTTTCTGGATTTTCCACTTAGAATTACGGGCGTTTTGCTTAACCGCTTGTCGAATCACGACGTAAATTTACGGACCGTGTTATATTGGGTATTTACTACTCGATCGACTTGGGGTTTGTATGAATATGTTTGCCATTAAATTTTTGTTTTCTCTAATAGGCACTGTGCCTATTTGAGAAAACGGCAATGTATTGTAACTTAGAGGAGAGACTATTGAATTGGTGACACAACGAGGGTAATCGCGCACTCCACACACTCTTGTGTTGGCCGCGATCATGATTCTACATTTATATGCATATGTCTGTGTAGAGAATTTTATTCCGAACACTATACAAACAAAAAAAACGGAGTGAATCAAGTATAAACTTGAAAAAACATGAGCAAAGTAAAAACTTTTTACGCTCACGGGTACAAACACGCGTAAGATTCGCGTAAGATTTTATTCGCCGCAAATTTATTTGATGCTCTGTTGGCCAATTCTACCCATGTTCTTATAGAACTTTCTATTGCGAACACATTGCTATAAAAATGAAATACGTAGCTCGAGAAATAATGTCATAACAGTGAAATAAGTATAAACTTTCAAAGCACTGCATCACAACAGTGTCATCGCTGCTGAAATCACGGCTAACGCTTCGCCCAGTTCCCACACTCGTGCGGAACATAATTAGACATTGATAGGCATATGTCTGGGTGGGGAATTTTATTGAGAGTTCAGTGATATCAAAATAAGCGCTGTAGGATGACTGTGAGGCTGGCAACAAACGAAAGAGTATGAACATTTACTTCCTGTTTGGGTGTCACGGCGAGTCATCTTCGTGTTTATTTACTTCGTGGTGGGATAGCAAATGCTTGGGTGACATTTTATGCATATGATCTTGTAGAGAATTTTATTGCCAACGCATCGATACCAAAATGAAAAACGTAGCTCGAGAATTGATGTTAGGAGCGTGAAAAGATTATAAACTTTTTTGTGTTTACGCTTGAGCGCCCAGAATGCCGCGCGCACAACCCGCTTTTTTTTTCAACGAGTGCCACGCGCACTAAAGTGTTAATATCTAACATATTCAGAGATTTGAGTAGGGGTACAGAGTGATGTCTGGGGCTAGAGTTGGATATTGTCCTAATAGCAGCTTTGTGTTGAGTAATTAAAGGACATAAATGATTTTGGGTAGTAGAACCCCAAGCACAAATACCATACTTGAGATATGGATAGATGAGGGAGTAATAGAGAGTCACCAAGGCAGGGCGGGGTACATAATATCTGATCTTAGAACGAATGCCAACAGTTTTTGAAACTTTTTTTGATATATTTAGAATGTGTCCCTGGAAATTCAGCTTGTGGGCAATGAGAACGCCAAGGAATTTGCCATCTATTTTGTTACAAATTTGGGTATTGTTTATTCTGAGATTTATTTGATTAGAGGATTTATTGCCAAACAGAATATAGAAAGTTTTGTCAATGTTAAGGGTGAGTTTGTTAGCAGTTAGCCAAAGATGGACTTTATTTAGCTCAGTATTTACTGTGGCATTTAGAGCAAGGGGGTCAGGACCGGAGTAAATGAAGGTTGTGTCGTCAGCAAATAAAATTGGTTTGAGGTCTTGCGAGGCATTTGGAAGGTCATTAATGTAGATGAGAAAGAGGAGAGGGCCAAGTATGCTGCCCTGACGAACACCGATGTTGATGGGTAGAGTGGGAGAATTGAATTATTCACAGAAACATACTGGAGCCTGTCAGTAAGGTAAGATTTGAGGTATTGCAGGGAGTGTCCTCTGACTCCATAATGATGTAATTTAAGAAGGTTTTGGTGGATGACAGTGTCAAAAGCCTTACGCAGGTCCACAAATAACCCAACAGGGAACTCATTTTTATCAAGAGCTGCATGAATCAAGTTAATCATACTAATAAGTGCATCGTTAGTGCTTTTTTTGGGTCTGAAGCCATATTGACAAGAGCTAAGTATATTGTGTTTGGCTAGATAAGAGTAAAGCTGCTTGTAGATTAGTTTTTCAAATATTTTTGACAAGTTTGGCAGGATTGATATAGGTCTGTAGTTGTTAACATCTGTTAGATCACCACATTTGTGGACAGGGGTTACTCTTGCTTTTTTTAGAATATCTGGAAAGGTTTGGAGTTCAAGTGACTTGTTGAAGAGCAATATAATAGCAGGGGCTAAAGATCTGGAGGTTTTTTTGTAAATTAAAGTTGGTATTTCCTCAAGGGCACTAGACTTGGTTTTAAGGGAAAGGATTATCTCATTAACGTCAGTGGAATTAGTAGGCTTTAGGTGCAGAGACTGTGGATATTTACCTGTAAGATAGTCCTTAACATCAGTACTGGAAGATGGAATATCATTTGCAAGGGATGACCCAATAGAAGAGAAGAGCCTATTGAACTCAATTGCAGAATCAGAGGCTGAAAGCTGACCATCGTTATTGGACAGGAGTGTTGGTTTGTTATTTAACATCTTATTTGATCCCAATATGTGAAATTGTGCTCAAAGTTTTTTTAATGTTGCTCTTTATTTGGGTAAATTTATCTTCGTAGTATTTAGTTTTGGCTCGTCTAATTATTTTAGATAGCAATAACGAGTAATTCTTTTAGAATTCTTTGGAGACGGTTCCTAACCTATACTTCTTCTCAAGGTCATGTTTTTTATTAATAGATTTAAGCATTCCTTTTGTAAGCCATGGATTGTTAAGCCTTTTGGTTGTAACTTGTTTCGTAAGCATAGGACAGTAGATGTTATAAAGGCTAAGAGTTTTTTGAAGAAAAGATTGCACTGCTAGGTTGATGTCCCCTATGTTACCTAACTCGGACTCCCATTTGACATTAGCAGCAGCAATTATAAAATTGTCTATAGCAGTTTCATTGTGCAGCCTAAAGCATAACTCTTGTGTCTAGAGGTGGTTTGTTAATGTTAGTTATGAGAAATGTGGGGTAATGAGCTGTAGTGCTCTCGGTGATCATACCTGAAGTAAGAGGAGAGGTTATGTTGGTCCAGATGTGATCTAGAGTCGTGGCAGTACTATCAGTGATTCTAGTAGGTCTAGTGATTAAGGGTATGAGGAAGCAGGAATTCATACAGTTGAGGAAGCTAACAGCAGTAGGGTGTTCAGGCTCGTAGAGGTCAATGTTAAAGTCCCCTGCGATAATTAGATGGTTTTTGTTCAGTCTGTTATCTAGTATTAGATTTCTGAGGTTTGAGTTGAATTTGGACACATCAGTGTTAGGAATTCTATAGACTGCACCCACAGACAGGACAGACTCGGCACCCGTGACTCTGAAACTGACGAAGATATACTCCCCACAGCAGTCTCTAGTTCTAATTACTTTTAAGCATGTTAGTTCTTGGTGGTAGTAAAGAGCAGTACCACCACCTCTCTGAATTTGACAACAGTTGTGAATTGCCGAGTAGTTAGGCATGTTAAAGAGTTGAGTAGTATCCTCTTTTAACCACGTTTCAGTAAGTATAATAAAAGAGAATTTGTTGTCAATAGTTTCAATCAAGGCACTAACATCATCAAAGTGTTTACCTAGAGATCTAACGTTCAGGTTGATCACAGAGATATTGTGATTGTGTTAATACATTGTTTACATCATGTGCCATAAAATATCTGCAATTTTGATCATTAAAGTGATGATTGTCATAGATAGTGGATAAGAGGTTTAGTTCTGGGTCTATACTTGTCTGCATATAAAGGCTGGTTGTAGGAAAGCAAGGCAAGAATGGCAATTACAAAATAGAATTTTGATATAAAAGGGGGAAAAATATAAGACTATACAAAACAAACACAAAATGAACAAAAAAAAAAAGAAAAATTAGGTAGCTTACAAGGGGCTTACAGGTACTCTTAGGTACACTGTAAGTAAAAATTTGCATTTTGAGACACAGGCAAAGCCAGGGGTACAATGGAGTAAGGGAGTATGGCGAGGCTAGGCAACCTAGGTAATAAATGAAATCAAAGAAAAAAGTTGAATAATAAACATAGGCAAATTTAAGCTAAAGATTATTAACTATAAGTAGTTTAGTTAAGATCTTATAATTAATAAGACTTAAAGAAATATTAAAGCACTCAGTTAACACTTTGGCGCACCCCGCTCGCCACCCCTCAACTGTGCGATATGGGACCCAGGGTGTCACGGGAGTGCGCGTAAATTTTGAAAAGTGAATACTCTCTTCAACTTTGTCACCTTAATTCTCGTCCTACGAGATTAAATTTGGTATCATTGTGTTTGCAATAGAATTCTCTACAGCACTAAATGCATATAAACTCCAAAAGCCCGGCTAATTACCCGCAGCAAACAGAGAAAGTGCGAACGAGTTACCCAGGAGCGCGCAAACGCGATAAAATGTTTTCACTATTTTCACTCTAGTCACCTCAATTTTTATCCTAGGTCTTTCATTTTGGTCTCAATGGGTTCGCAATAGAATTCTCTAGAGGAACATTAGCATATAAAATAAAAAACCTGGTCACGCTCCAACCGCCGACGAGTTGAAGACGGGCCACACGTTAGCCGCGAGTGAGTGCTCAGCCGCCTTCCAGCTACACTCCCAATTCCCGCCCTTTTCAAGCCTTTCTTTCGCAATTTTCTTCCTGTCTTCCTGGAAGGGCCTTGTTCATGATCACTATCCATCGTGGAGTAAGCATAGATAGTTTCTAAAGCCGCAGTAAGAAACATAGCCACGGAAAATAGCCGAAATGTTCACACGTTTGAGATGCGAGGGGAGGCGACATTGGTCACAACAGTGGAGCGAAAACAATAGGCCCACGGCATGTGCCAAGCCGCCTGAGGGCCACGAGGCTCAACAAAGAAAATGGGAAGACATCGGCGCGCATTTTAAAACCAGTCCCCCAAAAATTGTATAAAAACCTGATTTTTAGCGATTATTTAAAGTGGATGACGCAATACTGCGTCATCCCCGGAATTACTGCCAGTAAACGGATGACGCAATGCTGCGTCATGCCCGGGCGAAAGTGTTAATTAAGTCCAATAAATGACTAGTAAAAAGTAAATTAAAAATTAATTAAAAAAGTGAAACAAAGAGACTTAGGATACTTAGCCCGCACTAGGTGACAAAGGGGTTAATTATGTTGACTCATTGAGAGTGATAATAAGGTGAGACAAACCACATTGGGTGAGGAAAGTGTTGAGGTTATCCTCATTAGCAATTGTAAACATTTTATCTACTGAAGTCTTTCTCACTTTAACCCTTAACATGCTCGGGGTTTAATATCCTGTCATCCCCACAGGCGCATGTCATTTTGAAAAAAAAAAAAATTATTTTTTCTTCCTGACCTGTTAATTTATGTTCACTGATCACAGGAAAAATAATAATAAAATCGCAAGTGGCATATATTGCCCTCTATAGGGAGGCGGTCTGTTGCTCGCCAGCTGTCAGGCTGGAGTTGCCACAAAGAGATAATTACCTAATTATTTCAATGTCTCTGATTGATTTTTCATAGTTTTTTTGCTGTAATATTATTCAATAGTGTGTAGTTTGATATATTTATATAATAAAATGAGTGAATCATTGCTGTACTCAAAAATATGGTGTGCATATTGTTGATTCAATTATGTTCATCAACCAGTGAACAAATACTTTGTCGGTTATTACACTATATACACAGGTTATATATAAGTATCTGCATGTTTTGTTCACTATAACGAACCACTAAGTAGCTATTATGAGTCAAAAAGTAATGAGGAGTGACCGCCATGTACCAGCCAGCCACTCCCGCCATCCCTCCAGTCATCTGACTCACCCACATTCTCCCTCCACAATGCTGTTTTTTCTATAATTCACTATATACAGACGTTATATATAAGTATCTACATGTTTTGTTCACCTTAACTGTACATCTAAGCTTGTATTGTGAGTAAAGGCACAAAGAGTAGGACTTCACACAGTCAGCTGATGGCTGCCGCCCTCAAGGTCAGACGCACTAATATTTCTCTTCCAACAATACTGTGTGGTGTTATTATGCTATATATCTTATATACAGATGTTATATATAAGTATCTGCATGCTTTGTTCACCATAACTGTACATCTAAGCTTGTATGGTGAGTAAAGGCACAAAGATGTAGGACCTCACACAGTCAGCTGATGGCTGCCGCCCTCAAGGCCAGACGCACTAATATTTCTCCTACAACAATACTGTGTGGTGTTATTACGCTATATACACACATTATATATAAATATCTACCCGTTTTATTCACCATACTTGTACAAATAAACTGGTATGGTGCCCAAAGACCATCGTGGTAACCAGTAAACAACACCATCGTCTGCACGGTGGCGTCGTGCAGACGACGCCACCGCCCTCACCAAAATGGCGGCTCCAAACCTTCTCTTGCTGTTTATACCCTCTATACACACGTTATATATAAGTATCAACATTTGTGTTCACCATAGCGAACCACTAAGCTGGTATGCTGAGTGCAGTCAATAAAAGGTGGCCACACACAGTCAGAAGACATCGCCACCAGCCTCCCTCCCACAGCATTACTCCTCCCTCCATGGCGCACAGCACTAAATATCACCACAATCCTGCTATTATCAGAACCCTGGTCAGTTTTATCACAGTCAGGGGTCTTCTGTAATAATATCATCGCTACATAATAGCATGAACAAGTATATTTTGGCATTTTTAGGCGATGCTGTGGTCACAAGCTGAACAGCAGTGCTGTTAGCTCATGCTGCGTGCATCAGGCTTGGTTGCTCACTCAATACTGAGGCCAATAACACCCGAGAGTTTGGCCCACGATTTAAAAAAAAAATGGCGTCTGCTTATAAGAGTCCTGATGAAGGTGTGGTGAACCCCGTGTATCCGTGGGCCGTTTAAATCTTGCGTAGTACTCCAACACATCAGATGACGTGATGCGCAGTTGACTGGAACAACGTCCAACACGTCATATGACGTGATGCGTACTTTAAGGGTTAATCAAGCCATCTCTAATAAAGCACTGATGAATCGCATCTGGGATTTGATGACGGATTTGACGCAGGCGGTAGAGGAGTTGCTGTCTTTTTCTAGTCAAGCACTCGTTGATGTAGATTCCTTGTCGTTGGGATGCAACTGACCGGACAAGATGCGATTTCGTGGACTGGGAAGCCAGCTTCAGGCGAATTTTCTGCTGGTTTTGTCCTCATGGATTCTTTTTGCCTACTCTGTAGGCAGCAATAATGTCTGTTTTGTTTAGAGTGACCTGCAATTCTTTTTTTAAAGAGATTCTGAACTATTTCAATACACTTTTCACCTTCGCTTCCACTGGAATAGCTTGGGACGACACAACTACAGAGTCAAGCAGCTTTTGCTGATCTTGCTCACCCTGGATGACGGAACGTTGGGCGGATAATGTATCGATACATGCAGTCATTTTGCTGAGAGCTTCCTCTTGTTTTTTTATGGCTTCATCAGATTTCAGACGAATGTTTCCCTCACAGAGATCATTCAAGTCATGCTGAAGTTGATCTTGGCTAGCCCTAAAGTTTCTAATATCCTCGCGGAGGAGGGTTATTTCTTGTTGTTGATGGAGGTTCGAATGGTTTGCTTGATTTTCAGTTTGAAGACTCAGGATGATCGTATTTTGAGCCTCAAGGACTGAGCACAACTTTTTGAACCACTGATTCTCGGCCCAGTTAGGGAAATCTGGTGAAGGACCAGTAGCACGCTTGAATTTCGTAAACTGGGATGTAAGAATGGTAATAGGAGAGGATTGAGAGGACATCGCTCCCTGGCTCAATGGGGTGGAGGGGAAAGCAGCACCGCTGCCACAGCAAGGCAACAGTAGGTGTCAAGAAGCACATACAAAACCACACCACAAGGTGTAACGAGAAGGGCGAGGTAACATCAATACTATTACATCCCTTGACACTTAGTTAGCACAACACAAATGCAAACTAACTTGTACAGGGCTCCTCGCAGACGTCTTGCCCTGTATGAGGAATTGACACGCAAAATAATCCAACTACCCCGCACATAGTACCCCCGCAGGTCAATTGACCTGGAGCGGATACAGGAGAACAAGCCATACAGACTAGAAAAACAGCCCCAGCACCAGCAGCAAGGGACACGAGCATAGAAGGAAGATGAGGAACGAGGAAGACAGGCAGAAACGGGAACGAAAGGGACAGGACCAACAACACAGAGGCCATGTCCATATCAGGCGAACGACAGCCAAGAAGCGGGGCCAAAGAGCCAAAGCTCTACCCCCCGCAAGCACAGCTAGGTAAGGACAACTAGGTGAGCACAGAGAATCCAATGTATAAGGAAGGGTTAAGCCAGGCACTGCAAGACGGGCAAGGAAAGAGTGACCCAGATAAGACCACGAAAAATGGGGCCGTGACCCACCGCGTAACAAACAACACAAGACGAACAGGGAAGGCCCGAAGAAGCACGCCCAGACCAAACAAAACGCCACAACCAAACCCTAACACAGAACCCCAGTATCCAGCCACAGCAAAATGTCACCACATAACATCCTGATCCAGTGTAACATTTACCTTCACCATTGTACCTCGAAACAAGGCGAAGATGGGGCCCCTTGATGGACTCAAGCATGCGATGAACATGTATATGAGTGGGACTGGATGGGAAGAAATAAGAACTGCCTTGTATGGGCCAATAGGCTCTCTGCAGTCACCTGGGTCTTATGGTCGTAAAGTTATAGCCACGAACCACAGCCTGGCCGAAAGAGACGCCAGACCGCATTAACTCACCTGCAGAATGGAGGCACGAACGTGGCATGACACAACATAGCCGAGAGGAATCCGGGAGCACCGCCAGAGAAAGAAGGCCAGAGCCACACCTGCAGGAGAATAGTAGGGTAGAGGCGAAGGAGTTGCCCCACACCAATTGCAGGGAAAACCCAGCATCCTCCCTATAGTGGCAATCCAGAACACCCCCAGCTCTATGGGGCACGGACTGAAGAGACGAGAGGAGCAAGAGAGGCGAAGCACCCGAGAAAACAAGGACACGGAACACCAGCACTTGTGTACACAGTCCTCAACAACAAACTCCCACAGCGCATGCGCAGGACGCATGAGGTCCGAACAACACAACCCCGCCCAGCAGGGAGGGTGCCAACAAGCAGTATCGCAAAATATTAGCAGTGCCTAAACAGAGCACATAGAGAAGAATTAATGACAAAAGAACAAGACGGTATAAAAAATCAAGAAGCCCGTAAGAGGACCAACAAGTCCAAAAAGAACTGGAAGACGACAAACGTTTCAAGAATGCGGGAAGAATCGAAGACCTTCCCAAACCCTCGAGATCTCACAGAAGCAAACAATATCACGAAAGCTCAGAAAGGCACAGTTGCACCCGAGACCAAAAGTCATGCAGAAACCCCGAAAACAGGGAAACATGACCCCTTCATGACATAGAAGTCCCGCCCCAGAGAAAAGGGGGTAGAAACGCAGAAAAGTACCCACCGATAGGACGGAACCGAACGGACCTGAAGGGACAAGGATCCGAACCCAGGGAGGGGCTGATGCCCAACAACTCGTACGAAGGGGGGGGGGGTAGGAAAAACCCAACTCCCTGCAACCGCAAGCCCCGCACTGAGGGTAGAAAATCTCCGGCGAGGTCCAACAGGGCCCGAGGCCCCCCCAAGTCAGCCCCTCCCCAGGGCTGACTTGGCAGGCCCCTGGGCCAAGCCATCCCCCAAAGCCCCAGCCTCAAAAGAAAAGGCCGGGACAGCCGGAAATTTACTAAGGGAAGCCCACTGGCAGACACATACAACCCGGCTGGAGGAACTGGCTCCAATGCCTCCGTCGTTACCCCGGAAGGGGAAACTCCCGAGACCGCCCGAGTCTCAAGCCTATCGAAACCCCGCTCTGACCCCGAAGCCACAGACGGAAAGGATCCGGATGCAAGCAGGAGGAAGGGGGGAGGACCAGACTAAACCACAACAGGGGAAAGACAAGGGGGTGAGGAAGGAACAAAACCGAAGCAACCAACACCCCCAAGCCCCGTCATAACAACCAAAAATGGGGCAGCCAGCCAGGCTTCCGAGGAGCAAACAGCCTAGCGTGTTGCCACCACCTGAACTCAATGTGCAATGCCCGTGCTGCCTGCACCCGCATAGTCAGCATAAGACTGGGTAACAGAGTCACAAACAAGCAACGAAACTCACATGATTCCGGGTCGAAGGTGCCACCAACCCCACAGGCAGCAAACGGAGGCAAAAACCATGAGGGTCACCCTGAGTCAAGGGGACCGAGCAACCCTCGAACTCCAAGGGGGGACTCCGGGGACACATCCATCGGACCCATGCGCCCCCA
Source organism: Procambarus clarkii (assembly GCF_040958095.1). NCBI lineage: Eukaryota > Metazoa > Arthropoda > Malacostraca > Decapoda > Cambaridae > Procambarus > Procambarus clarkii. The sequence continues at coordinate 13,030,032 of NC_091198.1, forward strand.
AGGGGATTCCCAGGGTCCTGAGTGTTTAATGTAACTCACACCCAGGTAATCCCAGGCAGGGTACTGCTAACCGGCACCCAAGTATACCAAACAACCTTCTAACAACTGAACCCCCGGGACGTGTACACTCACGGGGACCTAGCAGAGGAAACCACCGGAAGAGGGAAGAGTACTCAGTACACAGGGGGCAAGAACCAAGACAGACTCCCCCACCAGGCAGACAAACAAAAAGAAAAAGAAAACCCTGCAAGAGGGCAGCATATCCAAGCGGAACAGAGTCGGTTGCTATGATTGGTGAAAACAAGCTGCGCAGTACCCCGCCCCCCTACCAGCGCAAAACTGCTTCTAACCCTAAGGTGAACAAGGAAGACAGAACACCCTGGCACACAAAGGGCGGCCGAAAACCAAGCAGTAAACGGCCAAGCAGGGGCAGAACCCAAGGAACTTGTGTTAGGTAACCCCAAGCCCCAAGGGCAGTACTTACAGGGCACCTAGGGAAGGGAACCCTAGGCGCATGCAGCCCGAGTACTGGAGAATCACTCCCGGCTCACGCACCACCTAGAAAACAGACACCACACTCTAGGTACAGTGCTGAAACAACCACTGGAGCCGGAGCACATAACCATTGCCTATAGCATCAGCCGAAGAACTGATGGGTGGATAGCCGGCGTGGGAGGTCTGGGGCTCCCCCTTCCCCCTCCCGGGGAGGGGGGAGCTGCGCAGACAGCGGCGCGGTGATGTATGACGTCATGCTAGTTTCCTTGTTTTTTGTTGAAGAGTTCTATCCACTAGTTCGGCTTTAGGTAGCAATTTTCACCAGAATAGGGGTTTGTTTTGGAATGCTTACCTTTCTGGATGCTTGACCCGGTCGATGGCAGACATAGAATGCTTCCAACCACACGGGGGTTTCTATAGGCCATTGCTCCCCTTGCTTCTCTGAGGGGGCCAGGTTCTGGCTCGTGGTCCCCGGTAGGCCCTAGAACTCCATACACATGACTGATGCCAAAGTCTGACATTAGCATATCAGCCGGTAAAGCTCCGGGGAGCCGACGGGGCTCCCCCCAGAAAAATGCGCAAACATGGTGAGCATATGAGGAATGTCCCATCTTCCCAGCACTCTTTGTCATATAACGCTTTGATACTGATGGTTTTGATCTCCACTACTTTCTCACCTAACTTGTTCCAACTGTCTACCACTCTGTTTGTTAAAGTGAATTTTCTTATATTTCTTCGGCATCTTTGTTTAGTTAGTTTAAATCAATGACCTCTTGTTCTTGAAGTTCCATGACTCAGGGAAATTTTCCCTATCAATTTTATCAATTCCTGTTACTATTTTGTATGTAGTGGAAATCACCCATCACCCATTTTTCTTGTCTTCTAGTTTTGGCATATTTAATGCCTCTAACCTTTCTTCATATCTCTTGTCCTTCAGTTCTGGGAGCCACTTAATGGCATGTCTTTGCACTTTTTCCAAATTGTTGATGTGCTTAAGATATGGGCACCATACAAGCACTGCATATTCCAGCTTTGGTCTAACTAGTGAACCACGCCCGGGATTTGTGGTCCTAAGGTTTCGGGTTTTGATCTCCGGCGGAGGCAAAAACAAATTGGCAGTTTCTTTCACCCTGATGCTTCTGTTTATCTAGCAATAAATAGGTACCTGGGAGATAGACAGCTGCTACGGGCTGCTTCATGAGGATGTGTAACAAAAAGGAGGCCTGGTCACGGACTGGACCACAGGGACACTAAGCCCCAAAATCATCTCAAGATAACCTGTGTCCCCTTGTACATGTACCCCCTGTGTTACATAAACTCTCTTTATCTACCCTATTAATTACTCTGAGAATCTTGAATGTCGTGATCATTTGTCCCCTAACTCTTCTGTCTTTCAGCAACGTGAGGTTTAGTTCCCATTGTCTCTCCTTGTAGCTTATATCTCTCAGCTCGGGAACTAGTCTGATGGCATACCTCTGAGTCTTCTCTAATTTAGTCTTGTGCTTAATGAGATACAGTCTCCATGCTGGAACTGCATATGAGTGTATGAAAAGATGCTGGAGTGTATGAGAAGTGGTAAGGTATGAGGCTTGTAACAGCAGTTTGTGCTTAATAAATACAAATTCAAATTCAAATTTTTATTCAGGAAAAAGTACATATATAGAAGATGAGTTACAAACATAATGTTGGATTTATAGATAGAGCTAGTACATACAATACCTAAAGCCACTAATATGCATAGAATTTCAGGCAAGGTGTGAGGAAAAAAAACACTTAAACTAAAACTTAATAGTAACTGAGATTAAAGTATATTGTTGTGTTGAAAAAGGAATAAAAGAAGAGGGGGTAACATAGCAGAAATCAGCAATTAAACAAGTTGGTCAACAAACAGTATTGTATGAAAATAGCAAGACATGGGTTGACATTTAGGGGGTAAGGTAGGTTACATGGAGTTTATAAGGTAGTACTTAATTTTTCTCTTAAACGTGTTGAGACGTACAACCTCTGACACGATTGGGAAGGTCATTCCACATTCTGGGTCTCTTGATTTGTAGACCATATCTAGTTTGGTTAAGGCACACTCTTGGAATATCAAATAGGAATTTGTTTCTGGTGTGGTGCCCATGGGTTCTGTTACAACCTTCTAGGAAGCGTTGAAGGTCAGGATTGGCATTACAGTTAAGAGTTTTAAATATATATAGTAAAACTTGAGAGGATGTGCAGTGACTTAATATTTAACATATTCAAAGATTTAAGAAAGGTTACCGAGTGCTGTCTGGGGCCAGAGTTTGATATTGTTCTAATAGCACCTTTGTGTTGAGTAATTAGAGGATGTAGATGATTTTGGGTGGTAGAACTCCAAGCACAAATACCTTAACCGAGATAAGGATTGAGGAGAGAGTAATAGAGCGTCACCAGGGTAGGGCGAGGTACATAATATCTGATCTTAGAAAGAATGCTAACAGTTTTAGAAAACATATTTTTTTCCTATCGATGAGGACACCAAGGAATTTACCATCTACTTTGTTACTAATATGGATATTGTTTATTCTTAAGATTAATTTGATCTGACGATTTATTACCCAACAATATAAAGAAGGTTTTGTTAATGTTAAGGGCGAGTTTGTTGACAGCCAAAGAAGGACTTTATTTAGTTCAGTATTCACTGCAACATTCAGAGCAAGTGTCAGGACTGGAGAAAATGAAGATTATCACCAGCAAATAAAATTGGTTTGAGGTGTTGAGAGGCATTTGGAAGGTTATTAATGTAGACGAGAAAGAGGAGAGGGCCAAGTATGCTGCCCTGTGGAACACCACTGTTGATGGGTAAGGTGGGAGAAATAGAGTTATTCACAGAAACATACTGGAGCCTGTCACTAAGGTAAGACTAAAGGTATTGGAGGGAGTGACCTCTGACTCCATAATGATGTAATTTAAGAAGACCGTTTTGGTGGTCGACAGTGTCAAAAGCCTTACATAGGTCAACAAATATCCCAACAGGGAACTCATTTTTATCATGAGCTGCATGTATCGAGTTAATACTACTAATTAGTGCATCATTAGTGCTTTTTTGGACTTTTTTTTAAATATTAACAAGTTCCTATATGACAGCTCACAAAGAGAATTTACAATAAATTAATGCCTTAGGTTGCTACGGGGTGCTTCTTGGGGAGGGGGGTGTAACAAAAAGGAGGCCTGGTCGAGGACCGGGTCACGGGGACGCTAAGCCCCAAAATCATCTCAAGATAACCTCAAGATAGGTAACTACATCAAGTCTTATGAAGTGGTGTGGTGCTGCTGTGGATGGCCTGCTCAAGTGTGGTGATGCTGTGGATGATCTGCTCAAGTGTGGTGATGCTGTGGATGATCTGCTCAAGTGTGGTGATGCTGTGGATGATCTGTTCAAGTGTGGTGATGCTGTGGATGATCTGCTCAAGTGTGGTGATGCTGTGGATGATCTGCTCAAGTGTGGTGATGCTGTGGATGATCTGCTCAAGTGTGGTGATGCTGTGGATGATCTGTTCAAGTGTGGTGATGCTGTGGATGATCTGCTCAAGGTGGTGATGTTGTGGATGATCTGCTCAAGGTGGTGATGCTGTGGATGATCTGTATAAGGTGGTGATGCTGTGGATGATCTGTTCAAGTGTGGTGATGCTGTGGATGATCTACTCAAGGTGGTGATGCTGTGGATGATCTGTTCAAGTGTGGTGATGCTGTGGATGATCTGCTCAAGTGTGGTGATGCTGTGGATGATCTGCTCAAGGTGGTGATGCTGTGGATGATCTGTTCAAGTGTGGTGACGCTGTGGATGATCTGCTCAAGTGTGGTGATGCTGTGGATGATCTGCTCAAGGTGGTGATGCCGTGGATGATCTGCTCAAGTGTGGTGATGCTGTGGATGACCTGCTCAAGTGTGGTGATGCCGTGGATGATCTGCTCAAGTGTGGTGATGCTGTGGATGATCTGCTCAAGTGTGGTGATGCTGTGGATGACCTGCTCAAGTGTGGTGATGCCGTGGATGATCTGCTCAAGTGTGGTGATGCTGTGGATGATCTGCTCAAGTGTGGTGATGCTGTGGATGATCTGCTCAAGTGTGGTGATGCTGTGGATGACCTGCTCAAATTGGTGGTGATGCTGTGGATGAACTGCTCAAGTGTGGTGATGCTGTGGATGAACTGCTCAAGTGTGGTGGTGATGCTCTGTCTCCTTGATGCTGTGTGGAGTATAAGAAATGGTGAAAGGACAGATCTTATTTAGTAATATCTCTAGCCTTCTCTTCCCTTACTGCTTCTCTCTTCGCTAGGCAGAGGCCTCCCCATCTCATCAAAACGGGTAATGGGGTAATAATGGTGATACTGTTTATGAACCTATATATTTTTATCCTGCTTTCTACCTTGGGGAATGATTTAGTTTAGAATGATCTAGTTGTATGATTTGTGCCAAATTACATAATATTAATGATAGGCTGCTCATCAATGGTAATGTCCTTTATGTAACTACTGTAACTGAAATTACCCATATTAACAACCCAAAAACATAACTAGACAATTTTGGTTATTATACCTCGAAAATGCTATGCCGACAACATCCCATTCTTTTTCCTTCAAGGCCCTGACAACAGCACGCCCCAGTAGTCCCGAGGCACCAGTCACCAAGATCCGTGGAACTGTACTTGACATTTCTTCTGAAAAATAGAGATGTATTTATTTTAATAACTAATATACTTCACATAAAAGTATAAATGGGGGAACTTTGACAAGCTGCTGGCTTCCTCTCCCCATTGAGGCCACTACAGTTGGTGGTCTACAGGTAAATTCATGTAAATGTCATCCATCTGTCATTGAATTTGTATGTTTGGCTTCATAACATGTTAACCCATTTCTAACCAGCTGGTATTTAGTTTTATTTATATACAAGGTACTGAACATTGTGTTGTGAAAGTACATAATATCGTTGTTCTTACATTCTTCCAAAGTCACTAACATGTGTAGCATTTTGGGCAGGCAGGATCCAAATCTAATCCAACCACTCTAGCCTACCCTATCTTAACGTAGCCTTTACCAAGGTGCTTTTATGGCCAGTTCTTCCTTCTTTTGAGTTACTGTCTAGCCTAATCCTTCCTCTATAATTTCTAGCAACGGTTTTCTTTAGGGTGCGTATGTGAATACACTTTTTTTTATTCAGGTAGGAATTGAGTAGGCTGCCTGGTATCTCAACACACTTAAGAACATAAAATATGAATACTGTACAGTATATGAAACTGCAGAGAGCATGTTTGCTCGTGCAAACCAGCTCCTATTGATATCAACCCAAACTCATTCACACGAGCGTAGCTCGATCTCATCCTGTAACTACACTTAGGTAATTACACAACCAGTTTACATTTATCCAAGTCTTTCCTAAAACTAAGCTTATAGTTCAGATAATAAACTTATCTAATTTATATCCCTTGTTGCATGTAAATGTAAACAAAGGACTGACAGGCAATAATAATAATAATAAAAATAATAATAGTACGAATAATAATAATAATAATAATAATACAGTAATAATAATAATAATACAGTAATAATAATAATATTTATTGAAATCAATTATTGATCTCATTTTTGTTCTTTTAATTAAGTTCATACTAATTATAAGTTAAAACTAAGCTTAATAAAATTTATTATCTTTAAGATTATTTTACTTTACAATTATCTTTTGTCAAATTTTTTTATACATTCATCTTGACAGTCTCTACTGATTTTTTGTTCTCTCCACCAAACTTGTGTATCCTCCATGGCTATCTAGTGACCTTAATTCTACCTCTAATTGTTTCAATTCTTTGTTTGCTTGCATTTATTGTTGTGTCTTGCCATAATTATTCTCTAGTTTAGCAGACTCAATACTTTGTAAGCTCTTATTGTATTGTTATATTATTATATTGTTGTGTTTTGCTATAATTACTTTCTATTTTACAGCAGATTTGTTTTTCATCTGTTCATGTAATTGCTTATCTTATTATATCGTGACATTCTTTTCTATATTGATATATATTATCTGTCTATTGTTACTTACAGTGTACCTGAGAGTACCTGTAAGCAATCTACCTCATTTTTCATTTTTGCTCAATTTGTTTTTTGTATTGCTTAGTCTTGTTTATATTTTTGTTTTGTATATCTATATCTTGTGTTTTGTATAGTCCATGTTTATATGTTTTTTTCTTTAATCTCATTTATTACCTAGGTCTCCTAGCCTAGCCATACTCCCTTACTCCATTGTACCCCTGTAAGCCCCTTTTGTGTTTGTTTTGTACAGTATTGTGTACATTTTTTTTTTTTTCTCTTGTTTTTCTAGCAATCAGCTTTTTTTATGCAGTCAAGTATAGACCCAGAACTTAACCTCCTATCCACTATCTATGACAATAATCACTTTAATGATCTAAATTACAGATATTTTGCAGCACATGATGTAAACAATGTATTAACTCATAATCACAATATCTCTGTAATCAATTTGAACGTTAGATCCCTAGTAAACACTTCGATGATGTTAGTGCCTTGATTGAAGCTATTGACAACAAATTCTCTTTTATTATACTTACTGAAACATAGTTGAAAGAGGATACTACTCAACTCTTTAACATGCCTAACTACTCAGCAATTCACAACTGTCGTCAACTTCAGAGAGGTGGTGGCACTGCTCTTTACTACCACCAAGAACTAACATGCTTAAAAGAAATTAGAACTAGAGACTGCTATGGGGAGTATATCTTCGCCAGCTTCAGAGTCAAGGGTGCCGAGTCTATCCTGTCTGTGGGTGCAGTTTATAGAATTCCTAACACTGATGTGTCCGAATTCAACTCAAACCTTAGAAATCTAATACTTGATAACAGACTGAACAAAAACCACCTAATTATCGCAGGGGACTTTAATATTGACCTCTGCGAGCCAGAACACCCTACTGCTGTTAGCTTCCTCAACTGTATGAATTCCTGCTTCCTCATACCCTTAATCACTAGACCTACTAGAATCACTGATAGCACTGCCACGACTCTAGATCACATCTGGACAAACATAACCTCTCCGCTTACTTCAGGTATAATCACCGATAGCACTACAGACCATTACCCCACATTTCTCTTAACTAACATTAGCAAACCACCTCTTGAGTCAAGAGAGATACGTTTTAGACTACACAATGAAACTGCTATAGACAATTTTATAACTGCTACTGATAATGTCAACTGGGAGTCCGAGTTAGGTAACATAGAGGACATCAACCTAGCAGTTCAATCTTTTCTTCAAAAAACTCTTAGCCTTTATAATACCCACTGTCCTATGCTTACAAAACAAGTCACAACCAAAAGGCTTAACAATCCCTGGCTTACAAAGGGAATACTTAAATCTATTAATAAAAAACATGACCTTGAGAAGAAGTATAGGTTAGGAATTGTCTCCAAAGAATTCTCAAAGAATTACTCATTATTGCTATCTAAGATAATTAGACGAGCCAAAACTAAATACTACGAAGATAAATTTACCCAAATAAAGAGCAACATTAAACAAACTTGAAGAACAATTTCACAAATATTGGGATCAAAGAAGTCTTTAAATAACAAACCGACTCTCCTGTCTAATAACGATGGTCAGCTTTCAGCCTCTGATTCTGCTATTGAGTTCAATAGGTTCTTCTCTTCCATTGGTTCATCCCTTGCTAATGATATTCCATCTTCCAGTACTGACATTAAGGACTATCTTACAGGGAACTATCCCCAGTCTCTGTACCTAAAGCCTATTAATTCCACTGACGTCAATGAGATAATCCTTTCCCTTAAAATCAAGTCTGGTGCCCTTGAGGAGATACCAACTTTAAATCTACAAAAAAGCCTCCAGATCTTTAGCCCCTGCTATTGCTTTGCTCTTCAACAAGTCACTTGAACTCCAAACCTTTCCAGATATTCTAAAAAAAGCGAGAGTAACGCCTGTCCACAAATGTGGTAATCTCACAGATGTTAACAACTACAGACCTATATCAATCCTGCCAAACTTGTCAAAAATTTGTGAAAAACTAATCTATAAGCAGCTTTACTCATATCTAGCCAAACTCAATATACTTAGCCCTTGCCAATATGGCTTCAGGCCCAAAAAAAGCACTAACGATGCACTTATTAGTATGCTTAACTCGATTCATACAGCTCTTGATAAAAATGAGTTCCCTGTTGGGTTATTTGTGGACCTGCGTAAAGCTTTCGATACTGTCAACCACCAAAACCTTCTTCTTAAATTACATCATTATGGTGTCAGAGGACACTCCCTACAATACCTCAAATCCTACCTTACTGACAGGCTCCAATGTGTTTCTGTGAATAATACAATTTCTCCCACCCTACCCATCAACATTGGTGTTCCCCAGGGCAGCATACTTGGCCCTCTCCTCTTTCTCATCTACATTAATGACCTTCCAAATGCCTCCCAACACCTCAAACCAATTCTATTTGCTGACGACACAACCTTCATTTACTCCAGTCCTGATCCCCTTGCTCTAAATGCCACAGTAAATACTGAGCTAAATAAAGTCCATCTGTGGCTAACTGCCAACAAACTCACCCTTAACATTGACAAAACTTTCTATATTCTGTTTGGCAATAAATCCTCTAATCAAATAAATCTCAAAATAAACAATACCCAAATTTGTAACAAATTAGATGGCAAATTCCTTGGCATTCTCATTGACCACAAGCTGAATTTCCAGGGACACATTCTAAACATATCAAAAAAAGTTTCAAAAACTGTGGGCATTCTTTCTAAGATCAGATATTATGTACCACACCCTGCCCTAGTGACTCTCTATTACTCCCTTATCTATCCATATCTCAACTATGGTATTTGTGCTTGGGGCTCTACTACCCAAAATCACTTACGTCCTCTAATTACTCAACACAAAGCTGCTATTAGGACAATATCCAACTCTGGCCCCAGACATCACTCGGTACCCCTACTCAAATCTCTGAATATGTTAGACATTAAGTCACTGCACATTCTCTCATGTGTATTATACATATATAAAACGCTAAACTATAATGCCAATCCTGATCTCAAGAGCTTCATAGAAGGTTGTAACAGAACCCATGAGCACCACACCAGAAATAAATACAGTTTTGATATTCCTAGAGTACGACTTAATCAAACCAGAAATGCTCTACAAATCAAGGGGCCCAGAATGTGGAATGGCCTTCTCAACCATGTTAAAGACTGTACCTCTCTCAACCAGTTTAAGTTAAAAACGAAGCTATACCTAATAAATTCCCTGTAACCTACCTTACCTCTCTGTTGTCAATCCATGTATGTTTTTTCTTTTTTTTTTTTGTTTTTCAAATCAACGCTGTTTGAATGTAATTTTCTGTAATAATTTGTAATTGTATTTGTGCTGCTTTTTCAACAATGTTCCCCCCTCTTTTACCTCTATTTTTATTTGTACTCAACACATTTTATTCTTTTTACCCATTAGTTTTAAGCTTTAGTCATTAGTGTTTTTTCCTGCCCGAAACGCTTTGCGTAATAGTGGCTTTAGGCATTGTATGTACTAGCTCTATCTATAAAGCCAACAAACTTTGTAAAATCTCCTTATGTATGTACCTTTACCTAAATAAAAATTATTATTATTATTATTATTATTATTATTATTATTATTATTATTATAATAATAATAATACAGTAATAATAATAATAATAATAATAAAACAGTAATAATAATAAATTATTTACCCAAGTTTACCTGAGGGCCACAAACACTATAGTGGCCTCAATGAGGACAGGATGCCAGCTGCTTGTCTAATGCCCCCCCATTTGTCCTGATGATTTTTTCAATAATAATACAGTATAATAATAATGATATTATATTATATAATAATATAAAGTAATATTTATTCATACAAATGATAAAACAGAGGATGGGTTAAAGTGGTTACATATTGCATGAAATAAGTTTATTATTTTTATATCATTTTATTTTATTTATATACACAAGAGTTGTTACATTCTTGTACAGCCACTAGCATACATGGCATTTCGAGCAGGTCCTTAATACTAATGAATAAATCCACAAGGGCCGTGATGAGGGAGGGTTCGAATCTACACCCGGGATGATCCCAAATGCTGCCTTAGTTGACTAGACCACGACATGGTCAAAAGAATTGCAACCGGGAAGTCCACTGACTTCACACGGATCCTGCAACCTCTCCGAGACACAAACCCGGGTTTTACACACTTCCCCCATGCACTCGTGCTCTGCCAACAAGCTGTTCTACCTCTTCGCCTAACCTTCAATACTTCGCCCTCACTTCCTTGTGGATTTGTTCATTTGATGCATCAGGCTATTGTGATTACTGTGAGTCCTTAATCCTAATTTTCCCCGGAATATGACCCGCCAAATCATTTAACCAGATACCCATTCACTGCTGATGAACAGTGGCTACAGTTAAGGATTAGCGCCCAGTCAATCCTCCCCGGCCAGGATAAGAACCTAGGCCAAAGCGCTCGTGAAGTGCATGGCGAGTGTCTTACCACTGAGCCATGAGGACTGCTATCATAAAAAGTCAGTTGTTCCACACAGGGTTTCGGGGATGAAAGTGAAGGTAAACCAGGGACTGAAGGGCAGGTAGTGAAGGTAAACCAAGGACTGAAGGGCAGTTAGTGAAGGTAAACCAGGGACTGAAGGGCAGGTAGTGAAGGTAAACCAGGGACTGAAGGGCAGGCAATGGAGGTAAACCAAGGACTGAATGACAGGTAGTGAAGGTAAACCAGGGACTGAAGGGTAGGTAGTGAAGGTAAACCAGGGTCTGAAGGGCAGGCAGTGAAGGTAAACCAAGGACTGAAGGGTAGGCAGTGAAGGTAAACCAAGGACTGAAGGGCGGGTAGTAAAGGTAAACCATAGACTGAAGGGCGGGTAGTAAAGGTAAACCATAGACTGAAGGAAGGTAGTGAAGGTAAACCATGAACTGAAGGACATGTAGTAAAGGTAAACCATGAACTGAAGGACATGTAGTGAAGGTAAACCATGAACTGAAGGACATGTAGTGAAGGTAAACCATGGAATGAAGGACATGTAGTGAAGGTAAACCATGGACTGAAGGACAGGTAGTGGCAGTAAACCAGGGACTGAAGGACAGGTAGTGGCAGTAAACCATGGACTGAAGGATATGTAGTGAAGGTCAGATAGTGGTGGTAAACCAGGGACTGAAGGTAAACCAGGGACTGAAGGACAGGTAGTAAAGGTAAACCAGGGACTGAAGGGCAGGTGGTAGCGGTAAACCAGGGACTGAAGGACAGGTAGTAAAGGTAAACCAGGGACTGAAGGGCAGGTGGTGGCGGTAAACCAGGGACTGAAGGACAGGTAGTAAAGGTAAACCAGGGACTGAAGGGCAGGTGGTGGCGGTAAACCAGGGACTGAAGGACAGGTAGTAAAAGTAAACCAGGGACTGAAGGGCAGGTGGTGGCGGTAAACCAGTACTGAAGGCAGATAGTGTAGACTCACCTGGTCACACGGCCCCTTGTCACAACACCCGCATGTATAACCACTAACATTCCTCCTCACCATCAAAAATTTATTATAAACATCATGTTATATAACTATGTAGGTATGAAATGATGGCAAAATGACAACACCTTACGAGTGTTACCAGAGCAGTGAGAGGGCCACCTCAGCCGGGCCTCGGGGGGGGACTGGTCCAGTCGTCTACTGCAATTTCGGATACCGGGCTAGAAACAACTTCGTTCACTGAGAAGTTTGTACATACAAACCATTCAGTTCGTATATGCGCTGGTTTGTGTTCGCTGTTGTTCTCGTCTGAATAAATACATGGCACTTGTTCATATAATTAGCGCTTCCATTATTAGAATAACAGTATTAGAATTATTTATCCCTTATTAGGTGCAAACCATACCTCCTTACAGTTGAAATCTATTTATTTATATACAAGAAGCAGTCTCCGTGGTGTAGTGGTAAGACACTCGCCTAGCGTTCCGCGAGCGCTATGTCATGGGTTCGTATCTGGCCGGGGAGGATTTACTGGGCGCAATTCCTTAACTGTAGCCTCTGTTTAAAGCAACAGTAAAATGTGTACTTGGATGAAAAAACGATTCTTCGCGGCAGGGGATCGTATTCCAGGGACCATAGGATTAAGGACCTGCCCGAAACGCTACGCGTACTAGTGGCTGTACAAGAATGTAACAACTCTTGTATATATCTCAAAAAAAAAAAAAAAAAAAAAAAAAAAAAGGTACATTGGGTTGCGAGAGTACATAACATATTAAGAGGTACATTGTAGTAAGATTTGAGATTAAAGGATTTAAGACTAGCACGTTTAGAAACAAGGCGCTCCCGAAGGAGGCTAGTTTCTAAAAAGGAGATAGATCACTTGCGTCAAACTATCGGCCAATTAGCCTAACGTCTATTGTGGGAAAGTTACTTGAATCAATAATTGCAAATACAATTCGTCTCCATCTTGAAAAACATAAATTAATAAATGAGTCGCAACATGGTTTTACAAATGGCCGTTCATGTTTAACAAATTTGCTAACTTTTTATTCCAGCATAGTTGAGGCAGTTGATAGTGGTAAGGATTGTGATGTTGTGTACGTTGACTTTAGCAAAGCTTTTGATACAGTGCCACATGAAAGACTAATTAAAAAAATAGAAGCTCATGGTATTGAGGGTGCTATATTAAGTTGGATTAGGGCATGGCTATTCCAAAGGAAACAGAGTTGGTATAAATGGGGTTAAGTCAGAGTGGGATAATGTTGTTAGTGGAGTACCTCAGGGCTCTGTCCTGGGACCTCTGTTGTTTATAATATATATAAATGATTTAGATTCAGGTTTGAGTAGCAACATTTGCAAATTTGCCGATGATACGAAAATCGGTAGGGAAATTAATTCGGAGGAGGACTCACTTATCACTTCAAGTTGATCTAGATAGGGTTTTGAAATGGTCAAAGGATATGCAAATGCAGTTTAATATACAGACCTACTCCTCCATTTGACCTAGTTTTTCTATCACATCTATATAAATTATAATTTGGAATCCAGATTTCACCATCCATGTAATCTTTTGTATGAGTTTCCGTGAATGCCCCAAATATTGAGTTTGACTCTAATAGGAGGCCATTTATGAACTTAACTTCATTTCTTGACTTTGGCTTTAAACCTTGAATGTTTGCAAATATGAATGATTGTCCATATTGTGTGTCCCTGCTGGAAGGTTTTGGTAGTTCTCCCTCCTCTCTACCCTGACCCAGGGTGTGTTGTTGTGGCAATGGTTTGTCCAGTTTTGGAAGTGATACTGGGGAGTGTGGTAGTCTCAGTGTAGTTGGGGTGTGTAGTATGTGTGGGCTTGATGACGAACCGGAGTCCAGTCTTGGGCATTTCCCCCTCTCCATCCGTACTCCTGCCACGTTTCTGCCTGTCTGTTTCTCCCTCTGTTTGTACCTGCCTCTAAAAAATTTTCAGGGCTATTATATTGGACTTCCTCTCTTATATAGCGCTGTGTACCTCTGACGTGGAAATCGGGGCAATGAAGATCGTAGCATTTCCTCTCATTAACTGAGAGTTTGCATAGCTTAGGGTGAAAATATCTACACTCTGTATCAAAACGACATCTGCCTTTTCCTAACCAGTTTCGGCATTTCCGTGGGTGCATGAATGAGCATTCCGTGCCTCTGGGCCCATATCTGCACTGTCCTTTTGCATAATACCTGCAAATATTTTCATCTGTGATTGTATTATTCTTGTTTGTACCCGTGCACGACTTGGCTACCTCTGTGTTTTTTGTTCCAACTTTCTCGTTTCTGCATTCATTCTCGGTATTGCCTTATCTTTCTCCTTGTTGCTTTCGTCTTTCTCATTTGTGTTCTCATTCGTCTCATTTTTTTCTCTCCTTATTCATATCAGAGGGAAAGAGAGGGGGAGCGAGGGAGAGCGAGGAGTGAGTGGGAGCGAGGGCGAGCAAAGGGGAACGAAGGGGAGCGAGGGTGAGCAAGGAGGAGCGAGGAGGAGCGTGGAGGAGCAAGGGGGAGCGAGGAGGAGCGAGGAGGAGCGTGGAGGAGCGAGGAGGAGCGAGGGGGAGCGAGGGGGAGCGAGGAGGAGCGAGGAGGGGCGAGGAGTGAGGGGGAGCGAGGAGGAGCGAGGGGGAGCGAGGAGGAGCGAGGGGGAGCGAGGAGGAGCGAGGGGAGCGAGGGGGAGCGAGGGGGAGCGAGGAGGAGCGAGGAGGGGCGAGGAGTGAGGGGGAGCGAGGAGGAGCGAGGGGGAGCGAGGAGGAGCGAGGGGGAGCGAGGAGGAGCGAGGGGGAGCGAGGAGGAGCGAGGAGGAGCGAGGAGGTGTGAGAGGGAGCGAGGGGGAGCGAGGGGAGGAAGGAAGAGCGAGAAAGAATGAGGGGGAGCAAGGAGGAGCGATAAAGAAGTCGAGGAGGAGCGAGGAGATGCTAGGAGGAGGGAAAAGGAGCAAGTTGGAGCAAGGAGGTGGGAGAAGCTAGGAGGAGGTAGGAGGAAACGTGACTGACTTCAGTAGACACGTTGATGACTTCACCAGACTGTGGGCGGTAGGGTGCTCCCGCCCGGGGTCCGCCCACCCATGTCTAGCTGCCACTCCGCCCACTCTCATTACAGTGACATACCACTGTGCCTCACTGAGATTGGGAGTCAATCCCTTGAGTTACGAGGAGTTCAGTAACAACGATGTGCTTGAATCATTTCAATAATAACTTCTCACCTCAGCATTACACTGTAAACAACAATTGTGAATGATTAGGTTTGAGAGGAGCGAGTCTTCCCAGCTGCTTCTGTTTACACTGTCAAGTGGGCCACTGAGGCTCAAGTTCACAATGACGCCTCTGGTGGTACACCTTTAAATTAAAAAATAACAAAGGTAGTTGAATTAACGAGTATTGTTAGTTTGCCTACGGTAAGTAGGTGTACCAACACCTGCCCCTCTCCTACGTGTACCAACACCTGCCCCTCTCCTACGTGTACCAACACCTGCCCCTCTCCTACGTGTACCAACACCTGCCCCTCTCCTACGTGTACCAACACCTGCCCCTCTCCTACGTGTACCAACACCTGCCCTCTCCTACGTGTACCAACACCTGCCCCTCTCCTACATGTACCAACACCTGCCCTCTCCTACGTGTACCAACACCTGCCCCTCTCCTATGTGAACCAACACCTGCCCTCTCCTACGTGTACCAACACCTGCCCTCTCCTACGTGTACCAACACCTGCCCTCTCCTACGTGTACCAACACCCGCCCTCTCCTACGTGTACCAACACCTGCCCCTCTCCTACATGTACCAACACCTGCCCCTCACCTACGTGTACCAACACCTGCCGTCTCCTACGTGTACCAACACCTGCCCTCTCCTACGTGTACCAACACCTGCCCTCTCCTACGTGTACCAACACCTGCCCACTCCTACGTGTACCAACACCTGCCCACTCCTATGTGTACCAACACCTGCCCCCTCTCCTACGTGTACCAACACCTGCCCCTCTCCTACGTGTACCAACATCTGCCCCTCACCTACGTGTACCAACACCTGCCCTCTCCTACATGTACCAACACCTGTCCTCTCCTACATGTACCAACACCTGCCCTCTCCTACGTGTACCAACACCTGCCCTCTCCTACGTGTACCAACACCTGCCCTCTCCTACGTGTACCAACACCTGCCCTCTCCTACGTGTACCAACACCTGCCCCTCTCGTACGTGTACCAACACCTGCCCCTCTCCTACGTGTACCAACATCTGCCCCTCACCTACGTGTACCAACACCTGCCCTCTCCTACATGTACCAACACCTGTCCTCTCCTACATGTACCAACACCTGCCCTCTCCTACGTGTACGAACACCTGCCCTCTCCTACGTGTACCAACACCTGCCCTCTCCTACGTGTACCAACACCTGCCCTCTCCTACGTGTACCAACACCTGCCCTCTCCTACGTGTACCAAGACCTGCCCCTCACCTACGTGTACCAACACCTGCCCTCTCCTACGTGTACCAACACCTGCCCTCTCCTACATGTACCAATACCTGCCCCTCACCTACGTGTACCAACACCTGCCCTCTCCTACGTGTACCAACACCTGCCCTCTCCTACGTGTACCAACACCTGCCCCTCTCCTACGTGTACCAACACCTGCCCTCTCCTACGTGTACCAACACCTGCCCCTCTCCTACGTGTACCAACACCTGCCCTCTCCTACATGTACCAATACCTGCCCTCTCCTACGTGTACCAACACCTGCCCCTCTCCTACGTGTACCAACACCTGCCCCTCTCCTACGTGTACCAACACCTGCCCCTCTCCTACGTGTACCAACACCTGCCCTCTCCTACGTGTACCAACACCTGCCCCTCTCCTACGTGTACCAACACCTGCCCCTCCTACGTGTACCAACACCTGCCCTCTCCTGCGTGTACCAACACCTGCCCTCTCCTGCGTGAGAAGGCACGTGTTACACCCACTCTTCACCACTGTGCCAATCATACAAGTGTGTCTCGCCAGTAGTCCTTGGCCACTCTGTCATGCCTGGCAGCACCGGTTCCAGTCGTAGTTTGGACACCATTGGTCGTTTAGTTAGTTTACTTTTGTTTATTATGCACCCTATGTCTATTCTGTAGCAGAAAGACTAGTGTCACATAATAGTAAGGTAAGCAATTGACATTTGTGGCGAGCTAGTTACATATCAATTGACTTTCCCAGTCATGTACTCCTATAGCTATCTAAGTGGGCGGCGAGGGACACTTCACAGTCTAGCGAGAGCCGGGACCAAAGACCTACAAAGACCTCCTGACCTTAAAAGCTTCATTGAAGGTTGTAACAGAACCCATGAGCACCACACCAGAAACAAATACCTTCTTGATATTCCAAGAGTACGAGTTAATCAAGCTAGAAATGCTCTACAAATCAAGGGACCCAGAATGTGGAATGACCTTCCCAATCATGTTAAAGACTGTACCTCTCTCAACCAGTTTAAGATAAAAACTAAGCACTACCTAATTAACTCCCTGTAACCTACCTTACCCCTATAATGTCAACCCATGTCTGCTATTTTTAAACAATGCTGTTTGTCGACCAAATGTATTTTTGATGTTTTTTCTGCCATGTTCCCATTTTTTATATATTTTCTCAACACATTTTATACTTTAATCTCAATTAGTATTAAGTTTTAGTCTTTAGTGCTTTTCCTGTCCGAAACGCTTTGCGTAATAGTGGCTTTAGGCATTGTATGTACTAGCTCTATCTATGAATTCATCAATATTTGTATCACCCCTTGTATGTATGTACTTTACCTGAATAAACATTTGAATTTGAATTTGAATGTTTTTGAAAGAGCCGAAGCTCAAACCCCGCAAGCACAACTAGGTGAGTCCACGTAGGAGAGGGGCAGGTGTTGGTACACGTAGGAGAGGGGCAGGTGTTGGTACACGTAGGAGGGGCAGGTGTTGGTACACGTAGGAGAGGGGCAGGTGTTGGTACACGTAGGAGAGGGCAGGTGTTGGTATACGTAGGAGAGGGGCAGGTGTTGGTACACGTAGGAGGGGCAGGTGTTGGTACACGTAGGAGAGGGGCAGGTGTTGGTACACGTAGGAGAGGGCAGGTGTTGGTACACGTAGGAGAGGGGCAGGTGTTGGTACACGTAGGAGGGGCAGGTGTTGGTACACGTAGGAGAGGGGCAGGTGTTGGTACACGTAGGAGAGGGCAGGTGTTGGTACACGTAGGAGAGGGGCAGGTGTTGGTACACGTAGGAGAGGGGCAAGTGTTGGTACACGTAGGAGAGGGGCAGGTGTTGGTACACGTAGGAGAGGGGCAGGTGTTGGTACACGTAGGAGAGGGGCAGGTGTTGGTACACGTAGGAGAGGGCGGGTGTTGGTACATGTAGGAGAGGGCAGGTGTTGGTACACGTAGGAGAGGGGCAGGTGTTGGTACACGTAGGAGAGGGCAGGTGTTGGTACACGTAGGAGAGGGGCAGGTGTTGGTACACGTAGGAGAGGGGCAGGTGTTGGTACACGTAGGAGAGGGGCAAGTGTTGGTACACGTAGGAGAGGGGCAGGTGTTGGTACACGTAGGAGAGGGGCAGGTGTTGGTACACGTAGGAGAGGGGCAGGTGTTGGTACACGTAGGAGAGGGGCAGGTGTTGGTACACGTAGGAGAGGGGCAGGTGTTGGTACACGTAGGAGAGGGGCAGGTGTTGGTACACGTAGGAGAGGGCAAGTGAGCCACTACCATTTTCTAATACGACAACTTTCGGCCTCAGATAAAGTGTTTGTCAAAAGGCGACGTTGTATTAGGAGGACTGGTTAGTCGGGAGGTCACCTCAAAGCTACAGCAGTGGGAGGGAGAGTATCAGAGAGTTAGAGTCTTACAGTCAACTGTGTAAACCCTTGTGTAGCTGCTCTGGGGTATGAGGCTTGGCAGGCGTGAGGTGCGGGGGAGGGTCTTGATCATGAGGAGCTCGGGAATGTCTGCACTCTGAGGTGCAGGGATGGGTCTGGAGAGTGAGGTTGGGCAAGGATGAGTCTGGAGGGTGAGGATGAGCAAGGATGAGGGGCAGGGATGGCGAGGGGATGGGTTATCCTGCGTGGGTCCCATCTTGCCTGAGGGGTCAGTGCCGCGCGCTCGCCTGTGTAGTGAGGTGGGTACGCTCCGCCCTGCCCAGCACCCGCCCTGCCCAACACCCGCCCTGCCCAACACCCGCCAAGTCCTGCTGACTTACTCATCACCTGTGGACGCTCGAGTATGACAACGCATTCATCATGAGGCTTTTGTCTTTCGTTGGAAGGTAGGTCATTTCTGTCATGGCTGGCTCGCTCTAA